>NW_004949098.1:8421942-8430151 GCF_000317375.1 Microtus ochrogaster
TGTGTGTGTGTGTGTGAGTGTGTGTGTGTGTGAGAGAGAGAGTGCATGCCTGTATGAATGTGCTTCTTCTGCATCTTGATTTCTTTTGTTTTTAATCCTCTTTTTCTATTGTTTTGTTTTTCTATTGTTTTGCTCTTGTCTATGTCTTTTATTTGCCTGTTTTTTTTTTTAAGAGAAAGAAAGAAGGCATAGAGTTGAATAAGTGGGGAGGTTGGAAAGATCTGAGCAGAGAAAAGGGAGTGGAACTGTGATCAGAATATATTATGTGGAAAAAACTATTAAATCTCACCGATTTTAACTGTAAGACAAGTGCAAAATGTAGGACAACCAATACCCAAAATAAAGAATACAGGGGCAGCATCAAAGAAGCTAATTTTGCTCAGTGACAGATAAAAGCTTTCCTGGAATAAAAATATGCAGATAGGGAAAGGAAAGAATATAAGATGATTGGCAGAAGTGTTCCAAATATATAATCAGAATCATAGCTCCCTCTCTTTTGTTGAAAATACATTATAGTAAGGTCTTTTGCTACAATCTTTTGGCACAATTCTCTATGGGTTCTTTACAATTCACGTCACAGGTATATAGTTACCATTGCATTCAGAATATCTCCTTTCCTTCATTGACTGGCTCACTCAGAGACAATGGCAATAGATTTTTGTTAGCCTATATTAGCCATGCATAATAATATAATTCATGTAGCATTTTCATGAATCAATATAATGTATTTTTATAATATTCACCCTAATTGCTCTCTTTCCTTCTCCCACTCCCTAACTCTCTATCATTTTACTTTTTATTTTCAAGTCTTTTACCCTGTTTGATGCAGCTCAGCTTTATATACCATTTTGTCTATTCTTTAGAGAAAAGAATTATCACATAGAAATCCATATGGAGAGAAGCATTGTCTACTGCCCAGTTGGTGTATAACTGACATTTAAAGCATAAGCAGATCTTTCTCCGGGTTTCATTATCATAGAATAAAATTCTACAATTCGTAATGTTTTCTCACTATAAAAAGTGGTGTTTACAAGCATGAGTTCTGGAGTATAGATTACTTTGATAAAGAAGAGAATAAAAAATAAACAGAAAGTCATCTCAAAAGTTGGGGCTAGGAGAGGAGAAAGAGAGAAGAGAGGGAGAGTAGTATGAAGACAAGATACAATCATATGAAAATATCACAAAACTACCAACTATAATAATCTGAAAAGGAGAGAGAAGAGATTAAATACAGTCAAATACTTCATCTTTTTTTAACCAACTCACATACTCTATATAACTACTTCTTAATATCTATTTCTATAAATATTTCCCATTCTCTTCCAATTCTTTCAAAATGTTCATTTAAAATTTCAAGATATGTACTGTGTTCAGTCAAATATTACTTTGGGTTCTGGGTAATGTTGACCAATTATCCTTACATATCTTAATGGCTGAAGGTAGGTGTACTTTGATCAACATTTAAATAGAAAATCCTTGACTTATTGCTCAGCCTGTTTCAGCTAAGGAAACTTAACAAATGTATTGTGATGTACTTTCTTTTTTTTTTTTTAAAGTAACTTCATTAACATAATTTATTTTGCATTATTTTTATACCCTTTCCCTGTGATTTTAAGCAGATCTAGGGTTTTTATTCTTCTTTGGCACATGACACATTATCATATTTTGAGCCTAGTTGGTGATGGAAAGACATTTTATGGTTGGGGGAAGCTTTATTTTCTGGTTTCCATGACCTTAATTTGTTTTCGCTGTGGGTAGATGCTAGGAGTTTCTAGTGGGTCTTCTAAAAACACATCCTGAGTATTCCTTGTAGAGGAGTGAGTTTAGTAACACATATGCCCTAACAAAATACAGAAACAGCCTATGGGTTATAAGTATAACACAATCCACTGACAAGCATTCATAAGTTTCTCTTTTAGGCTATGGACCGTGGAATATCTCCAGCATTAGTATCTGCTTCTCATTCTGAAAGTTATTGGCAAATAATCCAATGGGATGTCTGTGCTTTGTTTAAAGACTCTTTGTTTTTGACAAAATTAGTCTCTCATTATATATTCTTGTTTTAAACAATCTTTTATATACTTATATATACATAATTACAAATTAAATAATATGATATAGAATGTTGCATAAGTAATATCATATATGATATAATTATATAATAAAATTTAATAATATGTACATTTAAAAATTTACATATAATTGTACATATTTATGCACCTATTAATATATATACATGATATGTAATACTCATTAGTAACTAGCATTTTTATTTCTTTAGATATTTAATATTTCTTTGTGTTAGAATCTTTAAAATTCCTCTGCTTCTGTAGATTGTAGAATTTATAATACAGTTTTAATCAGGAGTTACCATCTTAGCTATAGAATAGTGGGTATTTTTCTTTTTATGTAATTTTATTTTAAGGTTGTTTCTAGGGAGCATTGTAACCTTCATTTTCTCCAGGCTCATCAGCATCATGGGACTACTATTATTCTAACTTCAGTTTCTTCTTTAGTTTCTTTCTCCACTTTCAATACTGATTGGTAACTTTCCATCATCCAATTGTATAGAGTCTAGCTTGGACAGATCAATTTGTCTTATATAGCAGATGGTTTAGCATACCCCAAACAAATACAGACTTGGTGACTTTCTGTAGCAGGCACAGATACTTGTTTTCCTCAGGTGAACTCCTGTCCTTAGGCTTCTGTGTTGGCACTGGGCTTAACAGACTGAGTTCCTCCCTGGCTCTTGATGCAAAGTAATGTTAGATGGGAAGGTTTCTTAAGGGCGGCATAATCAATTTAATACAAATAATCCATCAAGATGACAGGATAATTTCCAAATATTTAAATTGTAGAATTACTATGCATCCCCTGAATACCTACACAAGGAACTATTGTTTCATTTTATCTATTTTATTAAATTATGTTTTAAAATTAAAATGGAATTAGAACATTCCCTCCCTTCCCTTTTCTTCCTCCAGCCACTTCCTCTCAAATTTCTCATCACTTTTTCTTTAACTGTTTTTATTGTATATATGAAATGAATAAATATATAAACTCAATTTAATGAGTTTGTTTAATATAACTTGTATGTATACTACTCCAGGGCTATCCTTTCAAACTGGTTAAGCAATTAAAAGTTTCATCCTTGTGGATATTGAATTCTTCCTCTATCACCCATCCTTAGTTACCTGGTACTGTCTAAGAATAGGGTCCCATTGAGAGTTCTCCTATTCCCATTAGTGCATTTATTGATGTTTTTATTGTTTGCCTCCTATTTAGGCAGCCATTTGGTTGTAGTATCATGGGTGTATAAGCTCGCAGACTCTTTCTTGGTCCCCTGACTCCTACAGTTTTTTCACTCACTCTTCTTTCCCACACATCTCCCAAGTCTTAGATATAGAAGTGGTGCTATAAATGTGGTCACACCGTGGTCAGTGGATCTCTGCAGTATTTAAAGGAATGGTCTTCTTGAATAGTCTCCATTAGCTCCCCAGGCTTCCTTGAGACCAGATGAGAGCTACACTGATTTGTGGTGTACGTACAAATTGTAGAAGCACAGGAGTTTCCTGAGTTGCTAAATCTGTTTTGCACAGTCAGTGCTAAGGCAGCTATGGTTATTTCCAGCTATATCCCACAGTGTTTTTCTTAACAAAAGTGTTTAATGAAATAATCACGGAGCAGAATAATTAATGGGTAAGGAATGTTAATTTACCCTAAGTGGTAGCAATTTGGAAAAGAGCTGCCAAAAGGGAATTACTCAGAGAAAACGTAAAAGTAAGTACATATGAGTCACATTAAAAGAAGCCTTGGAGAAAATCAAACAGCTGTGATTGTGAGTTACGCTAACCCTGTATTCAGCTACAAATAAGGAGACAAGCCAAATGTCCACATGACTAAGAGACTCAGAGGAGTAGTAATTGCAAGATTGCAAACTTCATGTAAAAAAGTTTAAGAGGAATGAAAAATATTATAGTTTATTTCACTCAAACCTTAGAGTGGTGATATTTCTTTTGACCATTTACATCCCTTCAGTCAACAAGGTCAAAGCAATACATAAATAAGACCATGTTATCAAAGAGACAGCAGTGTTTGGAGCCAGACACATAGCTCAGAGATTGAAAATGTTGGCAACTCTTGCACAAGACATGGTTCAGTGGCACCAACATCAGGCAGCTCACAACTGATTCTAACTCTAGTTGAGGAAATCTGACAACCCTACTGTTATCTAGAGGTATTGCACTCACTAATAGCTGTGCAAACATACACATACACACAGAGAGATATTTAAAAAAAATATGGCAGACATATTTTTAAAAAGTATAACAGTGCCAAAACCTTGTAATTGTGATTTATATAAATAAGAAATAAAAAAACCACATTTCATATTATATTACCTTTTGACCTTTCAAACACCTTGTGTTCTATTTCCCTTTTTGGGTCTCTTATCTGGTTTTATATCTATATGCTGTATCACATACTCATATTTTCATGCATAAAGATTTTAAATGAATCTACAAATGATGAAAATGCATGGTATTTGTACTTCTGATATGAAGACTCCTTGCTTAATATATTATTTTCCAAATATATTTCTTTTTTTTTCCTGAAAAGAAATCACTTCACTTTTCTGTAAAGCTAAGAGACTACTGAGGGTGTAAAGGCACTAGGGAGAGAGAGAAAATATGGGGAAAACTTAGAAGCATGAAAGTAGAAAACAAAATTTTACATGAAAAAAAAATCATGAAACTAAAATCTTTGTTAGCTTAATTTAAGTAATAAAAATAATGAAATAAATTACTAAAAGAGATCAGGAATTAGCACATAAGAAACCGATAAGAATTAACCTTTAAACAAGTAAATAAGATCATGAACCTTAACTTATATATCTGTGGTAACATTGACCTCTATGGTACCACATCAGAGAGAATAGCCAGTAGTTTGTATAGCTTAAAGTCTGCATTCTAATTTGTTTTCTTGTCATTTTAATGCTATACAATTGTGAAATTATTTAATTTTTGCTTCTCTTCACTTGTCTCTGTGGAATTAATGTATAAGATATTGGTTAACTTTAAGTTATACAGTATAAAACTAATGCCTTGAAGTCTAGATTGACCATATTTTAGCTGCCCAAGCTTGTCCAAATTATTCATATTCTCTGTGAAGTATAAACCAAGAAAATGCATCTGTTAAATGTTATTTTCCAATAACTCGGGGAACTCTTGGCATCGTGTTATTTTATTTTCTATTGTAGAACATATCAATATATTAACAATATCTACCACACTTTTAATATGTTTTATTTGAAGTTTATTATTTCATTATGTAAAAACTTATGCTTTCTGTATCTATGGGCTCATTATTCTTATCAACACCTTTACAGGGCTGAGAAGAGAGATGGCTAGTGACCAAGAGTGTCTACTGCTCTTACAGAGGACCAGAGTTTGCTTCTCTCATATCTGGTTGTACTCAAGCTTTAATTCCAGAGAATTCTAGAGAATCCAACATTTTCTTCTGGCCTTTTGAGGCACTGCATGTGAATGGCATTGTCTCACAAAGACACACATGCATATAAATAAAACTATAAAAATAAAATATTAATATTTTGCATGTAAAAATCTAATGAAAGATAAAAGAGAAAGGCAGTAATGGAGAGTAATCACAAAACTACATTTTTATGAACAAAATTACAAATTATCTATGTGCATGTGTCTGAGAGACAGAGAATAGAGAGATAGAAAGAGACTGAGACACAGAGATAGACAGGCACACACAGACACAGCGAGGGGGAAGGAGAGAGAGAGGGAGGGAGGGAGAGGGAGAGGGAGAGGGAGAGGGAGAGGGAGAGGGTAGAGAAGAATATGAACTATTTATGAATGAGAAGGGCACAAGTAAGTAATTACATAAACATTTCTCTTGAAATATTTTTTTTACCTGAAACAATGATAAAGCATTAAAACAACAATAAATACAAATGGAAAAATGAGTGTTCAAACTGAATTAAAATTTTTACTTTTGTCTTCTAAAGCCGCAAGGTATATTTGTAAAGGAAACATCATATTTAAATATTAATCATATTTGATATTAATATTACCATTCTGTAACTTAATCTTCCTCAGCCTACACAAGTTTCTTCATCTTTTATGGCTTTATTTTGGTTTGTTATTGCTTTGAGATCATTATGACTGTGGAAATAAGAATTCCTTTTTGTCTCATTACTTGAGGCTGCAGTTGAACATGGGAGGAAGTTCTGGCAGAAGGAGTATGAGGAAGCTGGTCATGTTGCATGTCTTGTCAGAAAGCAGGGTGAGATGAATGTTAGTTCTCAGTTAACATATGCTGCTTAGACAGCCTAGGTCTGTTGACCCATCTCAATTAAGGCTTCCTTGCAAAAATATTCTTAGGTAACTCCAGAGACGTGTTTCCATGGTAATTCTAAAATCAACCAAGATAACAATGAAGGTTAACTGATACATGCCCAAGAACAAATAACCTGTTTATAATCCTAAAAGGAATTATATTTCTAAAAGCAATTGTGATTATTAGCTCTTAATTATATTTCTAAAAAGCTGCTAGGAGCAAAAGAGAAAAAAATACTTCCAAAATAAAATTTCATTGCAATAGTTCTACTTGGCTACAATTTAGTAACTTTGTTTTATCTCTGAATAACAGTCATCCATCTGTTAAATTTTAATGATAAAAGCAATTCATATTTCAATATTAAGTGGCACTTTTTGTTTTTGTGCTATAAAAGTATCATTTTATGCTTCTACAAAAACCCCTGTAGGTAAAATAAATATATTTCATTATTTTTTCTCTAAATTTTTATGAGTAAAATTTTTCTTTTACCAGAGAATTAGTAAATCACCCCTCCATTTCTATTCCTTAGTCACTTCTAAATGTATATGCACATATATTTAATATAATTTGAATTTTAAGCTTTTTTCTAAACCCTATTTTATAGAACTGATATTTCCAGAATACTTTATATTTTTGTCTCCTAAGTATATTCCATAAAACTTTGAATAGAAAAATGCAATTCCACAGTCATCCCTTCTTAATCATTTCTAGCACAGATCTTCACTGGTCCTTAAGCGCCCAAAGGTGAGAGTCCAGAACAGGCATCCCATCAAATAATGCCTCCTTGGAATGAAACTCTTATTGTGTTAGTTGAAATTGTGATTATTCAATCAATTTACACAGTTAAATTATAAATACTACAAATAATTTTTTGCACAGTTTCTAGTTACTTCCCCTAAATGGCATTTGTCCTTTACAGAATATTTGAGAATAAACTCTAAAAAGAAGACCTATGTAATATATAAACTGATTGTATGGAATTCCATGTCAACAGAGTTCTATTGTGAAATACAATACACTCTATTTACATGCCATGAAAAAGATCTGTAGAACTTTGTCAAAGCTGTTAGTAGTGGTTAGACTTAAAGCCACAGAACTCAGTAAAATCATAGTGCAGCGCAAATTAAGGAAAATATTATGTCAGGATTTGAAATAGACATTTGAAAATACTGATGTGTAGGTCTTATGAAAGAAATGTGAATGTTAGTAAAAAATAATCACATCTGATATTAAAGGCATAAGATTATGGCTGTGCACATAATAAATCTGCCAGAAGTCAGTGGGGAATCTCAGAACAAACTGAAATTGAGAAGCAGGTTGTTTCTGATTGCTGTACCAGATCAGTTGTAACACAGTAAACTTAAACCTTGGAGTGAACTAAAGTAGGCAGGTAGTACAAATCATAGTTTAGTCCTGGAATGTGAAAAATTGGACAATTCTTATTTTTTTTGTAGAATTATGAAAGCCCCAAAATGCTTAATGTTGTATGAGAGGGAAAGAATCAAAGGAAAATTAAATTTTGAAAAATGGAAATAATTACCAGGTGCTAATCACAGTTTATATATTCTGATTAGACTTATGCATGCAACTGATGCTATAGAGACATTAGTATTTTTACAAGTTACAGATAACATAAATAAAAAGTGTTGGAGAATTGTCTGTAATTTGTCAATCATGTGTTAAATAAACACTAATTTGTTGAAATATGAGCTGCGGGTCTGCGTCCCCAGGCACCCAGCCGTCCACACGGCTAGCTTAGCTTATGCCCCGAAATAATTACACGGAAACTGTATTCTTTTAATCACTGCCTGACCCATTAGTTTCAGCCTCTTATTGGCTAGCTCTT
>NW_004949098.1:8432831-8454346 GCF_000317375.1 Microtus ochrogaster
TCATGGCGACTCACTGACTCAACTTCTTTCTCCCAGCATCCTGTTCTGTTTTCTCCGCCTACCTAAGGGTTGGCCTATGAAATGGGCCTAGGCAGTTTTTTTATTAATAAGAAATCATTCCCACATCACTAATTTTTATATATTTATAAGTATAGGTGGGAAAACCAGACAGGAAGTAGAAATGATGCAATGAGAACAGGAGAATTCTGGGAAGGAGGAAGTTGATTCCTCCCACTCCTGCCCAAACTCCAAAGAAGCAGGATGTGTCCTGCCCAGCTGTGAAATGTACTGAGCCACATGGCTAACATATGGGTTAATATAAGCTACAAGAGCTAATCAGTAGCCTGACCTAATGGACCAATCAGCTTTATAACTTATAGAGATCTCTGTATGATTTCCTTTGGGGCTTGCTGGCTGTGGGGTACCAGGTGGGACAGAAACCCCAACAAGCAGGCCCCGCTCATGTTACAAAAGGAATTTATTGTAATAGACTAGTACATTACTTTTAGTGTAGGTACTGTTTAAATTTACTTCCGTAGTGTAAAATAACTCGACTGTGCCTCTCCTGCACATTTATTTTCATCTCTACATGGATCTTTGTTGGGAAATATGCTTTGTGTTCCTTGGGACACCTGGCTTTCCCTCACTGAAAAAATTCAAATCTTTTAACACACATTAAATTTATATCTATTTAACCTTTATTGATAATTATTCCTTAATATAAATAGGACAAAACATAACAGCATAATAAGAATGGTGGTAGAGGACTACTTGAAGGCACATTGTGACAACAAAATGAGACTATATGCTCGGTCTCTGCCCCATTTTTACCTGGAGAATTTCACACATTGTGTCTTTTTTTAAAAATTTTTATTTATTTATCTATTTTTAAATTTTATTTTATATTACAACCAGTTTCCTCTTCTACCTCTTGTCCCATACACCCCCCTAGCCTCACCTCTGCCGCAGCCCAAACCCCATTCACTCCTCCCAAAGTATAAGGGCTTCCATGGGGAGTCAACACTTTGGCATATTAAGTTGGAACAGGATCAAGACCCTCTCCCCCTCTCCTGCATTAAGGCTAAGCCTGGCATCCCTCATAGGAAATAGGTTCCAAAAAGCTTGTTCACACATCAGGGATAAATCCTGGTCACACTACCAGGGACTCCTTAGATAGTCCAAGCTTCACCACTATCTTCCACATATGGAGGGCCTAGTTGGGTCACATGGAGATTCTGCAGTTGTCAGTTTAGAGCTCATGAGCTTCCACAAATTGTTTGAGCTGTCTCTGTAGATATCTGTATATCACGATCTTGACCTCCCTTGCTCATAAGTTCCTTCCTCTCTCTCTTTGCTTGGGTACTCAGAGCTCCGTCTGTTGCTTGCTTATGGATCTCTGCATCTGGTTACATCAGTTCCTGGATGGAGGTTCTATGGCGATAGTTGGGGTATTTACCAATATTTACCAACAGGGGAAGATCAGTTCTATTACCTTTTCCAGGGTAGGATCCTTGTGGATTCTTGAGAATTTCCCTAGCACCAGGATTCTCCCTAATCCCATAGTGGCTCTCTTTATCAAGATCTCTTTCATGGCTCTCCCTCTCCATCCCTCTCCCTCTTCGACCATCTCCTTCCCTCATGCTCTCATCTCCACTGACTTCTTGACAGCCTGTAACTTACTTTAAAGGACCTTATCTTTTTTTATTATTCTTTTCTTTTATCCCAAGAACAAAATATATGCAAGGCAAAACTTAACAGGAAAGGGAAAGAATATAGGTATGACCATGAAAATTATGTATAGACATGTTGTTAATTAAATCTATTTACTTTACAACCTGATCACAGTTTTCTCTCCCTCCTCTCCTCCTATTCCCTCTCCTGTCCACACTCCCAAAACACACTCCTCCTCTGTTTCTGTCCAGAAAGGGGCAGGCCTCTTGTGGGTATTGGCAAAGCTTGGCATAAGGTATATCAAGTTGCTGTAGGACTAAGCATCTCCCCTTGAATTAAGGATGAGTAAGGCAACGCATTATGAGGGATATGTTCCCAAAGCCAGCCAAAGCATTAAAGACAGCTCTTTCTCCCACTGCTAGGAGTCCCACAGGTACACCGAGCTACACAATTGCCAAACATATGTAGCGAGCTAAGGTCTGTTCCATGCAAAATCCCAGATTCTGTGAGTGCCTATGAGGCCATCTTAGTTGTTTCTGTGGATTTTCTTGTGATATACTTGCCCCAGCCCCCACCCCACCTCTGGCTCACACAGTTCTTCATATCTGTCTTCAGTGGGATTCCTCCCGCTTGCCCCAATACTTGGCTGTGGGTCTATGCATCAGTTGCCATTGGTTACTGGATGAAGGCTCTGTGATGACAATTGGAGTACTATTTCAGAATATTTTTAGGCATCAAACATTGACATTATTTTGTTTAATCCAGTCATGTTTGGTTCTTTCCTAGGTCTCTGCACTCTCCAGGCTCTGGGTTCTGGAAGAGCAATAGGCTCACTCTTTTGGTATGGGTCTGAGCCTGGCCACATCATTAGTTGGCCATTCCCACAAGCTCCATGCCACCCTTACCTTCCACATACCATAGGCAGGACAGAACGCAAAATTGTATGACTGAGCTGGAAATCCAATGCTGCCATGGGAAGTCCTACCCAGTCACATTAAATGGTCAGTTAAGGCTATACATCCATTACTAGGAGTTTTGTAGATTCCTGGGCCTTTTCCTTACCTCAGGTTTCTACATCATCCTGAAATGTATCCCCATTCTAGTCCTATCTTTCAGTATACTCCCCATCCATTACCCATAACCTGATCCTTCATGTTACCATTTTATCTACCCCCATTTCTTTCAAGAGATTTTTTCTATTTCCCCTTTTTAGGAGATCCATGTCATCCAGTACCTCTGCAACAGTGAATTGTCGCATGCTTGTCCTTTACTTTACAGCTAATATCTACTTATAAGTGAGTAGCTGGCATGGTTGGCTTTCTAGGTCTGTGTTACCTCACTCAGGATGATTTTTTTTCTAGTTACATCCATTTGCCTTGAATTTTCTAATGCCAATATGTTCAATAGCTGCATAATACTCCATTGCATACATGTGACACATTCTCATTATCCAGTCTTAGGTTGAGTAGCATCTAGATTGTTTACAGATTCTGACTATTACAAATAAAGCTGCTATGAATATAGATGAGAAAGTGCCCTTACTGTATGATGGACTGTCTTTTGGGTATATGCCCAAGACTGATACAGTGGGGTCTTTGTAGTGATGAGGCGAGCAGGCCTGCTTTTCATCCCACCCAGCTCCTGCATGGCTAGCTTATGCCCCCAAAATATCAACACACAAATTGTATTTATTTAAACACTGCCTGGCCCATTAGTTTCAGCCTCTTACTGGCTAACTCTCACATTTTGATCAACCCATTTCTATTAATGTATGTAGCACTATGAGGTGGTGGCTTACCTGGAAAGATTCAGCATGTCTGAGCTGGCGGCTGGCTCCATCACATCTCTCTCACTTCCCTTCTTCCCAGCATTTTGTTCTGTCTACTCCACCCACCTATGTTCTGACCTATCAGGCCAAGCAGTTTCTTTATTAATTAACCAATAAAAGCAACAGATAGACAAATGACCTTCCCACATCAGATCTTGAGAAAGGTTGCTTTGTAATTTTTTGAGAAACTTTCATAATGATTTCTAAAGTGATTGTTCAAGTTTACACTTTCACCAGCAGTGGAGGCATGTTCCCTTTACCATATATCCTCTCCAACATAAGCTATCATTGGTGTTTTTGATCTTAGCAATTATGACTGATGTTAGATGGTATCACATTTTTATTTGCATTTCCCTGATGGCTAAGGATGTTGAACATTTCTTTAAGTTTTTCTAGTCCATATGATATTCTTCTGTTGGAAAATTTCTGTTTAGATCTGTACCCATCTTTAATTGGATTATTTTTTATGTCTAATCTTAAATTTTTTTATGTATTTTAGAGATCAGTTCTCTGTTGGATGGAGGGCTGTTGAAGATATTTTCCCATTCTGTAGGCTGATATTTTGATCTGTTGACCACATCCTTTGCCTTACAGAAGATTCTAATCTTGATGAGGTCCCATTTATTAATGGCCAGTCTTACTTAGTGTCTATGCTATTGGTATTCTTTTCAATAAGTTGTCCAGTGTTCCAAAGCATTCAAGGCTATTTCCAACTTTTTCTTTTATCAGGTTCAGATTAGCTGAATTTTTGTTGATATTTTGATCCACTTGGACCTAAGTTGTGTGTGGGATGATAGATATGTATCTATTTGAATTCTTCTACATGAAGACATACAGTTGGGGCAGAACTATTTGTTAATCTTCCTTCTGCTGTGTAATTTTGCTTTTTGTGTTTTCAGTTTTTGTTTTGTTTTGTTTTAGAAAAAACCCAGCTATCCATTGGTGTTTGGATTTATGTCTGGGTTTGATTCAGTTCCATTGTTAGACCTGTCTGTTTTTATGACAATACCATTTAGATTTTATTATTATTGCTCTGTAGTACAGCCTTAAATCAGAAATGGTGTTACTTCTATCAATTCTTTTATTGTACAGGATTGTTCTATCTATTTTGGGTTTTTCATTTTTTCTTTATGAAGTTGAAAATTGTTCTTTCAAGTTCTGTAAGGAAATTGCATTGGGATTTTATTGGGGATTGCACTGAAACTGTAGATTGCTTTAGGTTAGATGGCCATTTTTACTATGTGAGTCCTACTGATTCTTGAGCATGGAAGGCCTTTGCATCCTTTGATATCTTCCTAATTTTTTTCTTCAAACACTTGAAATTATTGTTATACATGACTTTCACTTGCTTGATTAGAGTTACCTCAAGATATTTTATACTATTTCTGACTTCTTTGAAGGGTGTTTTTTCTCTGATTTTATTCTCAACCCATTTATCATTTGTATATAAGAGGGCTACTCTGTAAATTTTATATCCAGCCACTTTGATGAAGGTGTTTATCGGGTGTAGCAGTTGGAGTCACTTATGTATATCATCCTATCATTTGCAAATAGCAATATTGTGGTTTCTTGCTTTCCATTTTGCATCCTTTTGATCTTCCTTTTTGCTCTTAACAAGAACTTCCTGCACAATACTGAATTGCTATGGAGAATGGAAAGCTTTGTCTTGTTCCTGATTTTAGTGGAATTGCTTTGAGTTCCTCTCCATTTACTTTGATACTGGCTGTTGATGTGGGATTCCATTCTGTATTCTGTGGTTACCATTAATGCAAAAAGAAAACTGTCTTGGACTGATATAGTAGAACAGAGCTAGGCAGGTAAAACTAAACTGAATGTTGGGAGGAAGAAGGCGGAGTCAGAGAGAAGCCATGGAGTCACTGCTGGAGACAGACATGCTGAAACTTTGCTGGTAGGTCACGACCTCATGCTGATGCATAGATTAATGGAGATAAGATGTAAAAGTTAGCCAATAAGAAGCTAGAGCTAATGAGGCAAGCAGTGATTTAAATAATACTGTTTCTGTGTGATTATTTTGGGGCGAATTGGCCGGGAAAAACTAGCAGCTCTTTGAAACAGGATGTTGGATTGCTGTATATTCCTTCTATTATGTTTAGGTATGTTTTATTTACTTCTGATCTCACTAAAACTTTTATTATGAGGTGGTGTTGGATATTTCCAAAGGCTCTCTCAGCATCTACTCAGGTTACAATGTATTTTTTTCTTTCATTTTGTTTATGTGGTGGATTACATTGACAGATTTTTATGTTGAACCATCCCTGCATCTCTGGGATAAAGTCTACTTCATCATGGTGAATGAGATCTTTGATGTGTCCTTGGATTCAGTTTGCCAGTATTTTGTTGACTATTTGCATGAGTGTTCATGAAGGAAATATATAGACTTTTGTAGTGATACATTTAGAACATACATCAGACATCCCTCCTGAAAAGAAGACTTAAAAGAGGTACAAGTCTTCCTGACTACATGTCACATGATGAAAAGAGATTCCTGATGTAAGAAGAGGTTTGTTTGAGACAGAGATGTATAAATTGTTTATTTAAATGTTCTTAAGTTAACTTTCTTATCTATGAATCATCCTGAGTCCTTTAAATATAGAATTTATAGGGATGCATCTGCATATTAATTTTGTAGGTTACCTTTGAGATAGTAATACATTTTCAAGGTTAAAAATATTTAATTTATAGTTGATTTAATTACTTGATAGTGTGCCTTCATTTTCTCAGAAGGCTACATTCTCTTTCTGAAGTACTATTCTCTACACAATGGAAGCTGAAGAAAAATTCAAAATGTTTTCTTATTCATTCTGATATGTGAATATGAAATACACTTTATCTGTCTCACTGTTTATTGAGTTAAGATCTTAGCAAGATATGTTCCTTAGCAATTCCTTTGATGCAGATGTTCCTTAGTGAAATATGGAAAGATACATTATGAACAAAATGAAAGCCTTTCAACATATATAATGAGGCTCAAAGGAGAAAGAATCATGTTAGATGAGTATTAATAATACAATCAGTCATAGGCTTCTTCAAATTCTTTTCAAAAAAAGCAATATAATACATTGTATGTAATAGCATTTCCTCATGCACTGTGTGATAAAAAGACAGTGGGAAGTAAGGTATAAATACATAAACCAAAGCAGTCAAGTGAAAACCATGCTGAGGTAGAATTGTGATTTAATACTGTATCAGCACTTCCAGTGAAAAATCAAGGCTATGAAGGAAAGGGAATCACATTCAAGAAAGTTTTCTAGTCTTAACGTAGTCCAAACTTAACTGGGTAGTACCAGTTAACAATGTGGTTTGAAGGATCTTCTCTCCTGCCCCTATGGTTTGATCACAACAAGGTACTTTCTAGAGGAAAAGCTGCCATAGTATACCCTAAGGAGAAAATTAGGGAGAGTTCAGGCTGGAGAAGTAGCTTAGTTGGTAAAACAGTGATCTTGCAAACATAAGCACTGGAGTTTGGTGCATAGAACTCAAGTAAAAGTGCCAGTGTATGTGGCATCTACTTGTAGTTCCAATGTCAGGGAGGTAGAATCAAGGAGAGTACCATGTGTTCAGTCTAGCCTAACATGTAAACTCTAAACCAAAGAGAATCCCTGACTCACTGGAAATGGATGGATTTACTGAGGAATAACACCCTATGTTATCCTGTGGCATCTACAAACTTTGTAACACATGCAAAAACACATTTATGAAAAAAATGTGAAGTAAATATTTCTAGCTTAATGTAGTAAGACAATAATTAATACCAGTGACTAAGTATGAAATGCAAAATATAATTGACAGTATCCCAAACTAGGGACCACTTATTAACTTCCATTGCCCATTCAAGACATTGCCAATATCTTGCTATATATATATATGATTTTATTTTTTAATTTTTTATTTTGATTGGACCACATATATGTTTGTAGTGTGTGTGTGTGTGTGTGTGTGTGTGTGTGTGTGTGTTTATGTGTATTTTATTCTTAGCTAAAGAAAAGGACACAACTGAGGGTTTTAGGCTCTGACATGAACAGAATTAGGTAGAAATCTTTGCCTTGCCATATCTATTCCTGCAGTATTTTTTTGGACACTAAACACAGAAAACTATTTTCTTGTGCTTAGACCAAAAGTTTTAGAACTTTTGATTACATTAGCTTCCAGATTTCTTTGTCCGTAAGGCAGTAGGCTAACAAAAAACAAAAATATGTCTAAGAAATACAGTTTCTAAATTCAATATTAAATTAAATGTTTTATTTTTCATTAACTTTGGCTTTGAAAATGTTGAACAGGTGCTTACAGTTTATCTTTTAGAGTTTCTAAACCTACTGTATTACTGATGCCACCTCCTGTACTTGTAGCCTTAAGTAAATATTTAAATGTGAACTGAGAGTTACACTAATAAGCAACAACTGTTTAAGATATGCACATAATTATAAAAATGTATGATTACTATTGTATCATTAATTATCAGACAAATAAAATACAATAATTTTGTCATAGCATTTGCCAAATGATACATGGTTTGATATGATATATTTTGTACGATATAATAGCATTTGGTATACCTAGCATAGAATTCTAGCTCTCCTCAACCATCTGACCTAAAATATTTTCAATGACAGTTAGTTCTATGAAGTCTATTTCCTTATTATCTGTGATATGATGGAACTCAAAAAATAATTCTTATAAAATAATGATCTAAAATTAAAACTCCATCCCTACTAATTCACAAATATGTTATTTTAAAATGATGTGGATAGGAATTTTTATTTACACCAAAATTAAACAGTGAAGAGTAAGTGAAAACTCACCTCAATGAGAAATGTTGCTATGAAAAGAAAATGATACTGTGGGAGTCACTGTTGCTTTCTCTTTGTAGTAGGACTGTGTGTGTGTGTGTGTGTGTGTGTGTGTGTGTGTGTTTACAGGTTTCTTCCTTCCTTCCTTCCTTCCTTTCCTTCTTTCTTTTTGTTGTTGTTGAAAAAAAATTCTGCCTCCTCTTTGCCTTCCATTTGCCTCCTCCTCCTCCCCCCTCCTCTCCCCCTCCCTCCACTATATTCCCCTTCCCTCTTGAGTCTCAGGGGCAGTCCGGATTCCCTGCCCTGTGGGAAGTCCAAGGTCCTCCCCCCTCCATCCAGGTCCAGGAAGGTGAGCATCCAAACAGGCCAGGCTCCCACAAAGCCAGTTCATGCAGTAGGATCGAAACCTAGTGCCAGACTTGACTCTAGAGGGGCTCGCAGGTGTCTAGGGAGATGTCCCCAGCTAGTACCTTGGGCAACTGAGGAGAGGGAACCTGAAATGACCCTATCCTATAGCCATACTGATGAATATCTTGCGTATCACCTTAGAACCTTCATCTGGCGATGAATGGAGATAGAGACAGAGACCCACTTTGGAGCACTGGACTGAGCTCCCAAGGTCCAAATGAGGAGCAGAAGGAGGGAGAACATGAGCAAGGAAGTCAGGACCAGGAGGGGTGCACCCACCCACTGTGACAGTGGGGCTGATCTATTGGGAGCTAAACAAGTCCAGATGGACTGTGACTGAATAAGCGTGGGATGAAACCGGACTCTCTGAACATGGCGGACAATGAAGGCTGATGTAGTAGCACTTCTTTAGGTCACCATCTTAAGTAATAAATGTGTGGACCACATTCCCGAACATGCAGAATGGTATAACCTCTAGTTTGTTAATTTCTTTTTTTTTTATTTTTGAGAATTCCTTGGGTGTAAATAATGAAAGCACAACCATGGATACTGAGATTACCATTTGAAGCGAAATATTCTCAAGCAAATTATTTAGACACAAGCAAAAACATGTGAAAACAGGAGTATTTTAAAGGGATTCACCATACTGGCTAAATAATCATGCATGTGCATATCTTCTATATAAGAAAGAATTCTATGATATGGCAAAGTGCCTATATGATGCATGATGCTTGAGGTAAAATAGGGAATTCTGCTTTGAAAAAAATCAATACACATTTTTGAGGGTGTTAAAACTAGTTGTGACAAGTATTTGTACTTTCACGACTGAAAGGTTTAACTGGGTGTGGAGCACACACATAGCCCCATGGATGATCTCTGAGTCTTGCTGACTCACGACACAAGCTGAAGTGATGTCTAGCTTCACCTCCAAACTCTATCTAAAAATATAAGTTGGTGTTGACTTTGGAGATGCTGAAGGTAAGACATGCTGCACAGTAGGAGGCAGGGGATATGAGCTCCTAGTTATTCTTGACTTCATTTTTAATGGCTGTACTGATGCATAGCTTTAATGCCAGCACTTGGAAGGCAGAGGAAAGTGGATCTCTGTGTATTTATGGCCAATCTGGTCTGTATTGTGAGATACTGTCAAAAAAAATCGGAAATGGGAAAACAATAGGCATCTGACATTCAGTCTCGTCCTCCACAAACACCAAGTGTGAGTGCAATTCCACATGCACACATATGCCACACACACAATAATAAGATTAGTGATGCTTTATACAAGGAAAAGAAGAAGTTGGTTTTTATTAGGCCATGAAATTAAAAGTACAAAATAAAAATATAAGAAGCAAATATATGATCTCTTTAATTCTAGAAAAAAAAGTGAAAATCATGAGCTTATAAAATAAAGAAATGAAAATTTGTTACATGAGACAAGAAGAATTCTAAAAAATAAATAATATGATTAAACATTACATTGCATAATAAATTCTATCTTAAATAACAGATATTTGATTTCCTCTAAGATACTGTGTGTGTGTGTGTATGTGTGTGTGTGTGTGTGTGTGTGTGTGTGTGTGTTTGTGTGTGTATACAGGTGCCTGTGGTGGCCAGAATAGGGTGTCAGGTCCCTGAAGCTGGAATTACACGCCATTGTAAGTTACATGATCTGAGTACTGGGAACTGAGCTTGAATCTTGTGCAAAAGTCATAGGTGTTTTTCATCACTGAGCCATCACACCTCTTCAAAGACACACTTTATAAAATTATTTTTAAAACATTTATTTTACAAAAGTTGTGAGAGTAATCAGCTCCTATCTAATTGGACTTAAGGCCTTCTCCATGACATGGAGACCATAACCAAAAATCACTCAAGTATTCAAGAAAATGGACAACAGAAAAATGAACACAATGATATTTTTGGAGAGTTTTTGTCTTACTGCTTTGTCTGAACATTTCTTGCCTTACATGTTTCTGTATATCTTTTATAGTTTCTAGTTTTGAGTTTATATGAGATTTCTGAAAGTTCAATAGTGTGTACCTATGCATGTATATGCTTTCTGTGGTTTTTTTGTTGTAGTTTGGGTTTTTTTTTTGTGTGTGTCTGTGTTGTCTTTTGTGTGCATGATTTTTTTGACCTATTTATTCATTCCTGTTTGTTTATTTAACCTAATCTGGTATTTTTATATTTATTAGTTCCTTTAGTTGCCTATTTGTTTTCTATTGAAAGAGATAACAAAATAGTGTGGTTTTTGTGTGGGTGCAGGGATGAGGATGAATCTGAGAGGACTTGGGGAAGGAACAAAATAATCTGAATATATGGTTGAAAAAAATATGTTTTCAATAACACTTAAAATTACAAAATTCACTTATTTTACTTTTAATTATGTGAATTACATGAGTTTGTTTTTGTCTGTCTCTCTGTGTGTTTGTGTGTATGTGTGTGTCACAGTGAAATTAAAGAACAACTTTGCAGAATTGTTTTACTTTTTTCTTTCTTTCCAATTAATCTAAACTAGACTTAAACTCGCTATGACACCAAAGCTTCATTGAATTCTTGATCTTACTGACTCTACCTGATAAGCATTTTTGAATCCCTGGTTTAGGATGATTTCTCCACTAATGCAATAAGTCAAATCCAGCTGAATTAATAAGGCCAGATTTTAATAAACAGAGCAAAGCAACTTATGAGTGAATCTCAGAAAGGAAGAGAAATCACGTGACAGATCTAAGGTCTGGGTCGTAAGTACCTTGTAGGTGTGGTCTTCAATATCACTCCTTGGCAGGCTTTCTGAAAAGTGGCATTTGGAGGAGGAACTGAGGCACATCTTCCTCCTAAACACCACCCACTTCCATTCACTTCAAAGTCTTGCCACCACCTTGGATCTCCATTGAGTGGATAGTGAGAAGCAACAGAGGCATTCATGTTCCTCGTTGCAGATATAGGAGTAAGAGTCCATGTGCCCCATTCATTATTCCAGTGTGTGGTTGTTCTAGTTCAGGATCAACTCAGGGGATGGCTAATCAAGAACAGGATTTTCTTCCTTACATCCGTAATAGGAGTTCAATATAGTTGAAAAACATTCATAGTAATGAAAAATAGACAAAGAATCAAGCATAAATTCTCTCTCTCTCTCTCTCTCTCTCTCTCTCTCTCTCTCTCTCTCTCTCTCTGTTTGTGTGTGTGTGTATTTGTCTATCTCTCTGGGTCACTCTGGCTGTCTTCTCTCTCTCCCACACACGCACACAGACACATACACACATAAACACATGCACACTCATACATATACGTGCACACACACACACAATTCCTTCAAGCCATTGTTCAGGTCATATCTGTTAACATTTTATTGACTATTTAAGGCACAGGGTGAGACCAACAAAAGTGAGGTGCTGTAACTACCATGACAGAGGATAAAGCAGTTTACCCTATTGTGAAACCAAGAGTAAATGTTCAAGAGCACAGTCTATCCTTTTATAGTATTTAAGTTTATTGTAATGAATTAGGTGGTGTGTTTTCAGTTATATGCAACAGAGCATTAGTTGACAAAGAACTCTCATGAAATTTTTGTTTTGTTTGTAAATTCAGTATGCATTTAATTCTCCTTAACATTTCTAACCTTACTAACTTACAAATAAGAAGAAAGAGATGGAAGAGTGGATTAAACACAAAGAACATAGTGCATGAATAGTATTAGTACATAATTTACTCATGATTGACATTTGAGGACCCTTTAATCAGAATTGTTGAGTAACTACTGGCTGCAATAATGGGCTTGTATTCTAGGGTTCTTTGATTTTTGGTCTGAGCCATTAACTCCTTACAGTCAGCAACAAGGTTTCAAACTATAAAATTAGTTGTCTCCAGCTCTTTAAATCCAATAGGACCTGGCTGCCTCCAATCTTCTTACTGGAATGCACCCAGCATACCACACAATCAGGAACACACTGATTAAGGCAGGCTAATTGAATAGTAAAACATCAAAGGCCATTTAAATGTCAGCTTTTATGCCTTTTAGAAGCTGAGGGCTGTCAATGGTTGTACAGTGCTCTGTACGTTTTAGAGTAAGGGGTTGAGTGGGGTCATGAGAAACTACTTCTAGGAAAAATGTATTTTCTTGCACTATATAAAGGATGTATGCAGAGTGTCAAAGGCGAATAAAGATAAAATGGATGTACTTGATGTAAAATAGAATGAGCTTCTCTGTGCTGTGATACCTTCAAACACACAAAGATGACCTCCACACTCATTTCTTTTCTTGTAACTTTTTTCTAAGACTTTTAATTTCCAATTTTAAAAACAGTATACACAATGATCAGGTAAACTGAAAAGCAAAAAACAAATCAGTCTGTAAAGGTTCTAATCATTCCATTTCTTTCCTACTTTTAGCATTGTTTCCGTTGAACTTATTTATGCGAATATTTAGTTCTCTAAAATCACTGGCTCATTTACAATATATATGCTTTGTTCTTGACCACAAGTCTTTTTAAAAAATGTATATGTAAATACAATATCTGTTTGTTTAGATTTCAAAAATCTATTTTAAGAAGTGTTTTATATTTGCTCTGTCTGTGTATGTGTTTTCAATTTTGGTTTCATGTGTTTCTGAAACAGCCATAATGCTAAAATGTGACTCTTTCCTAGATGTTTATAGATGTTTCCACAGTTTTTGAATCACTAGTGTTAAGGATCTCTGATCTTGCCTATAACCTATAAATGACTAATACACTGTTTCATGAATGCTGATTCTTGCAGAAGTTGCATTACTTTTGGGGTTCTTGCATTTTATCAACATGGAAAAACAAAACTCAAAGAATGCTGATGGTCTTGTTTACACACTTGAAAAATATGCTTATAAACCTTGACATTTTAAAAGTAAGGTTTACATGTAGAATTAAAAATTAGTTGTAGCTGAACAAATCTTTTAGCATATAAGAGATTCTCTATAAAAGTATTAATGTTCATATTATACATCAGATTCTATCAATTTTTCTGAAAATGAAACAAAAAATTGGCTCTAATTTCTGAATTTACCAAAATATTTTAGCATATTTTCCTCCTATTCTTTGAGTATTACTATTATTGCTGTTATGATTTTGAGAAAGTTTTGCATAGTGTAGGATGATCTTGATCTCTCTATGTATCAGAAGATGATTTTGACATTTTTGAACTCTTATGTCTACCTGTTAAAAATTACAATCACAGGCATATACCACACCTTCACTATTTATATACTGCTAAGAACTGAACCCACAGATGTATACATGCTAGGCAAATACTGTACCAACTGAGTTACATATCTATATCATGTTGTGATATTATCAAGAGGACAAAGAAGCTCTTGATTGTTAAGCAATTATAATGCTTCATAAATTTGGTCTAAGGCTTGTTACTAATTTTAAAAAACTTTGCCTCAATTGACCTACAAAAATAGTTCTGTAAGGAAGTATTTCTCTTACTCTTCCAACAAAATTGCTGGTAGAAGTCTTTTTTCCCCTTTTATTGATTATTGTTGAACTCTACATTTTTCTCTGCTCCCCTCCTTGCCTTTCCCCTCTCCTTCAACCCTCTCCCAAGGTCTCTATGCTCCCAATTTACTCAGGAGATCTTGTCTTTTTCTATTACACATGCAGATTAGATCTATATATGTTTCTCTTAGGGCCCTCATTGTTGTCTAGGTTCTCTGGGATTGTTATATTTAGGCTGGTTTTCTTTGTTTTGTGTTTAAAAATCACTTATGAGTGAGTACATTTGATAATTGTCTTTCTGGGTCTGCATTACCTAACTCAAAATGGTGTTTTCTAGCTCCATCCATTTGCCTGCAAAATTCAAGATGTCACTATTTATTTTTCTGATGTGTAGTATTTCATTGCATAAATGTACCACATTTTCCTTATCCATTCTTCAGTCGAGAGGCATTTAGGTTGTTTCAAGGTTCTGGCTATGAGAAACAATGCTGCTATGAACATAGTTGAGCACTTGTCCTTGTGGCATGATTGAGCATCCTTTGGATATATATCTAAAAGTGGTATTACTGGGTCTTGAGAAAGGTTGTTTCCTAATTTTCTGAGAAATCACTGGTAGAATCTTTATGAGCAATGTTGCCCATGACTCCATTCCAGATCAAAGGAAGGGTCATGTGATTTTTAACCTTAATGTATTAATTCTTTCTTTTGTTTTAAAAACTTTATTCATGATTAGCTGCTCAATTTTTATGAAGCAATATGTCCCAACTTGAAGATTTATGATCTAAACAAAAACTCATATATTTTATTGTGATTCTATATGAATACACAACATATATTTATGCATGTATATATACATATGTTTTCTATATTCATTAAGAATCATTCATAATATGTATAGTAATTATATATATATATATATGAAAAGACCAAAATGACAGGAGTATCTAGTATACATGTTAAACAATATGAAAAGCAATACTAATAAAAAAATCCTCATGCAAAAGGCACTCTCTGCCTAATATTCTCATCATACTGATGTGCTGCTATTCAATTATTACAATTGTCTTGAAAAAAGAGGCCATACTTCACTTCACAAAGGATGGGAGGCATGCATGGTTATTCATTTGTACAGCTAATGGAATGTGCGTCAGAGTTGAAATGGAATACATGTCATCCTAAGCATTTACCCTTAGCCAGAGTATTAATTTCCCGACATTGCAGTTTTTCAATTTAGCCTGGTGTATCAGATTTTTCCCAATGCAGTCCGTCTGTCACCCTTAAATACTTTCTACACCACTCCTCAAGTTTAAATCTGAATAAGCAGGTATGTGTATATTCACCACATTGTGGACATCTCTTCTATTTTATTAGGGCAGGAGGGAGACGTCAAAAACCTCTTACAGCAACTCTGTGAGAAGTAGTGACATTTCTCCTCAGGTTTTAATTATACATTCTTTTTTTTTTTATAAGACAAACCTAAGGGAAAGTCTTAATAAATGTACAGAGGTTACTGTTTGCCTAATTAAAATCTTTCTCTGGCACTAAGGAAGCCGCAAATATTCACAGCTATTAGATCACTGTGTAAGCAATGCACTGTCTGAACTAATAAAGTATATTTTATTCTGTCAGTTAAGCTTCAGGGGCTGGGGGTGGGCATCCCACTCAGAGCCTTCCTTGACTTAATAAAAATGCCTATCCTGGACTCTGAGAACTTAACTAACCAGGCATTGAACTTTCTCTCTCCCTGCTGGGATCTTGGAGTGCAAATGAGTTTTCTCTTCCTAAAAGCAATCACCTAAACCAGTGGTTATGTGAGACTAGGGTAAAAGGATATGACCATAAAAATTAATGAACCCACAGGATGCCCAGACTTGCATATCACAATTCTGGGCATTGGGAATAGAAGTAAAACTTGGCATTGGGTCAGGTGAGCACATATTCTAGTGTATACTCAATGTTTTAAGAATTTTGGATTTTGGGATTACTTGGGGAAATTATATTACTAAAATACACTTTAGGTTTTTTCCTTTTTACAATTCTGAAACAAAATTTAAGAAATACAAAGAGAAACATTCCTTAAAGAAATTAAATAATCATCAAACAAAACAATAACAAAACACAAATAGCAGAGTGAAACGTATGGATAGGGGGATCTAGTTTCATTTCTGTTTCTATTTTAAAATGCCCTAACAAAAAAAAAATAACAGTTTAATGGAAAAAGGCTTTAATTCAGCTTCCCTTTCCAGGTTATAGCCTGTCATTGTGGGGAAGTCAAGGCTGGAACTTAAAGTAGCTAGTCATTTCACATCTATGGTCAAAATCAGAAAATGTATGTATGCATGCTTGCTTGCTCATTTGTGTTCAGCTTGAATACTCCACTTCTATATAGTCCTGTGCATAGGGGGTGTTGTTATCTGCAATGTGGATTTTCCTACAATTAACTTAGACAATCTTCCACAGAGACACATAGAGACTAACTCAATATAAGCAATTGGTTATTGAGTCTGTTAAGCAATTTCTAGATAGTGTCAATTGACAATTATATGTAACACATTAGAAGAAATTTTTGAGTACAGGAAATACTCTCAGACTGGTTTGTAGAAGTTCCTTCTGTTTATGTGTTGCTTTCATTGGTTAATCAATAAATAAAAAAAAAAAAACTGCTTGGCCTGATAGGGCAGAACTTAGTTAGGTGGAGAAGACAGAACTGAATTCTGGGAGGAAGAAAGAGAGAGGGAGAGCCACCATGGAGCCACCAGGTCAGACGTGCTAAATCTTTCCTGGTAAGTCATGACCTCGTGGTGATATATAGATTAATAGAAATGGGTTAAATCAAGATGTGAGAGTTAGCCAATAAGAGGCTAGAGCTAATCGGCCAAGCAGTATTTAAATTAATAAAGTTTTTGTGTTGTTATTTTGGGTGTAAGCTAGCCAGGCGGCCAGGACAAACAAAGGGCCCCCTCCTCATATAACACTGGTTAGGCATATTGCCAGCATATGTAATTAAAAATATATGCTATTAAACAATATAATGTTCAGATGATGCAAACTCAAGATCCACTAAGCCCATCGGACTTTCTCCTCTAACTTCCTCAGGCTCCTTTTCCTAAAACTTTTTGCTAGACTTCTACAGTGTTTGTTTTGCTAGAATGCTGGCAAGGTAACATTAGGAGATGATTGCCAACTACTTCAAGAAGTTAGATATATGCGCCCATGTGTTTTCTGTCCCTCAATGTCATTTCTGTATGGCTAGAGAGTTTTTCTTTTCAAAAGACTGCCCTGGAAATTTACTGATGCCCTGTGAGGGAGTCTTATTTATTGGTTCTCTCAAGTGATTGTTTTCTAAAGCCACGTACCACCCAGATCAATGGGCACATTAGACTTAGTATGTGGTTTTAACTATATTGTTAACTATATTGTTATGAACTCCCCCAAACAGAGGCAAAAATAAAATGGACATGCATGAAAATTAGTTTAAAATAACCAGAACTCTCCAAAAATTTATCCAAGAACTGCTTTTTAAATTAGCCATCAAGGTGTGGCATTGCGTTGTATAATTCCCTCCCTGACTTTATGGCTGGTCATTAATCGATTTTCATTCTCTTGGCACCCAATGGGAAAAGTCTCCTTTGACTCATAATTTGCATTTTTCCTCAAAACCAATAGAATAATAATAAATGTTGCTTTGAATATTTGCAGTAGTAATTTTATGCCAGTGGTTTTCAACCTTTCTAATGTTAAACTCTTTAATACAGTTTCTCATGTTGCGGTGACTCCCAACCACAAAAGTGTTTTCATTGCTAACCCATACCTGTATTTTTATTCCTATTATGAATTACAGTGTAGAAACACTTCAGATGTATTTTAATAAATACAGACTGCCTGAAGATTTGAGAGAAAAACGTCTCACTAGTCAGCCTTACAGACCAGGTTATGGTGACACACACCTTTAATTCCAGTAGCTGCACACTAATTGCCTAAGAAATTATTTGGTGCAAGCCATTAATTACAGTGTTGCACAATCCCAGTCCTAGAGAGGAATATAAAACGGGTAGAGACAACTGTCAGACACAATCTCATTCTGAGATTCCTGTAGGAAGGATGGCCATTTTAGTCTGAGGTCCGGGGAAGAGCCAGTGGATGACTGTCTTGTTTTTTGGATCTTTAGGTTGAACCTCAATTTCTGACCCTGATTGAGTTTTTATTAACTGTGCTTCATTTCAATGTAAATATTTTTGAAGACAGAGATTTGCCAAAGGGATTGTGACCCACAGGTTAGGAACTGATGTTTTATCTTATACAATATCATTGTAAGAGGGTAATTTTTAAGTGTATATTGAAGTTTTTTGTGTTTTTTTTTAAATGTAAGAGCGTGTAAAGATCAGTAAAAGCCTGGAGACAGATGTTAGAGTTCAGTCTGAAGGTCAGAAATGCAAGACAGACAGACACTGGTTCTGCCTCCAGAAATCCTCAATATGAGAGTGTGTCTGAGAACTGTCTCCTCCCATTTTATATTCTTCTCTAGGGCTGGGATTAAAGGCATGCATCACTACCACCCTATTTCCATGGCAAACTAGTTTGGCTAATGGGATTAAATGTGTGTATTACCACTGCCTGGTCTATAAAGCTTACCAGTGGGACTGTTTTTACTCTCTGATCTTCAGTCAAGCTTTATTTATTAAAATACAAATCAACTATCATTACATGTGGATAATTTCCAATGAGAACAGCCATTTCAGTATCAGAGACATGCAGTTAAATACATGACTTTCCAATCTTCTTCTCTAGATAAGTTCAAACACACTCTTCAGAAATATATGTGACTGTATCTAGTTATATTTGTAAGTGCTTGCATCACAGGAATGAGGACATGCATTTGGACCCCTGGAAACCATACACAAAGCCTGACAGAGTGGTAGACATGTGACGTGCCAGAGCTAGAGAAGTGTAAGTAGGTGAATTCCTGGAACTTACTGGCCACTGAGTCTGGCGAAACAGCGAGGTTCTAGTTCAGTGAGAGACTTTTTCATAAAAAGTAAGTTGTAGCATGATTGAGGGAAACACAGAGAATCCTCTGTTCTCTAGACAAGCACACACACACACATAAATCTATATGACACATCCATACACACAGAGAGGCAAACAGACAGACACACTTGCACACACACACACACATATACACATATATTTGAATGATACATATATACATATACACAAAGGGAAATACACAAAGATAAGTGTACACAGAGGTACACATCATGCCAAAGTCAGATGCAGAAACACTATGTTAGGATTTGTAGACCAAGTGGGGCCAATAAGTAATACATAACAATTTGATTCTTTTTTGTTTGTTTGTTTGAAGCCATAGTCGCAGTGTTTTTCCTCCCAGAAAAAAAAAAATCTTATATTCAGCCATGCTTACCATCCAGAATCTTTTTCTTTTCTATTTTGTAAGACTTCTCAAATATCTACAAAACTATCACTACAGCATATGTATTGACAATGAAAAAATTTGTTTTATCTGTTTCATGATGTTATAATTTTCATGCTCTTGATTTTATTATATATATGAATTCATCTTGGTTGATTAGAAATCACCATTTACTACTGCTTTTTCTGCTTCTCTCAGAAATTGTTCTACATTATGTACTTAGTGAATTACTTTATTCTGATGAACTTTGATGAGTCTTCTCTTTCTGTAGGCTTCTCACATGTAAAGTTATTTCTTTTCTAAACACTTGTCAGTTTCTCTATAACCACATATTGCAAAGATTTCACTACCTTGCTCTTTTGCATGTGTTCATTTAAAGCACTGAATTTTTTCTTATTTATTTATTGCCCTTTGAATTATTTACAAAAACCTTTTATTTCAAAAATAGTCAGTGTTTCACATATATCTCCTTCTAGGTACCCGATCAATGCAAAATATTTCTTGTAATTTTAATTATCTTGAGCTTAAAAGTATTGCGATTTAGATTAGCCTGTACTGTTGGGTGTTTATGTGAAAGGAAGGTTTATTCCTAGTAGTGAGCATATATATTCTTAAAAATTAACCACCTCAAGGTGAAGAAGGATTATGGTTTTCTTACTTGATCCAGTTAAATTATCTGTTGCCTGCAAAATTTTGTCGTAAGTGGAGAAGGTATATTTGATCTCTGCTATGGTTTTTATAATTATTCATTTATGGAATTCAGCTCACTTTTTCTCATGTGTTTCTGAGCTACAGTGTAAAACACACACTTAAATTCCCTAATGGAGAGAACACATGTCTATCTTACTACCATCTTTATTGTTATGGAACTTGTCATTCTTCAAAACATTACTTATTTTGAAATGGTTTTTGCTCTATTTTTATAATGCAAATTGATTGTATGTTTTAATAAAATTTTTGTTCTTTTAATATTGTATAAAATGTGATGATCATAATTATCCCTTCCCCCACACCTCCTTATTATTCCCACCCTTCTATCATTCAACTTGACTTTCTCTCTCCTTCTTCCTCCCTCTCTCTTTCTCTCCTTCTGCCTCTTTTCTCTCTCTCTCTCTCTCTCTCTCTCTCTCTCTCTCTCTCTCTCTCTCTCTCTCTCTGTATGTGTTTGGGTGAGGAGAGCTAATGTGTTAACATATCAAGTCTATTTTGCACTAGTTGACTCCTGGTATAGTCCCTGTTGTGCTGGAGTATAAAACTACAAAAAATTAATTTTTCCTCTCCCAGCAGCAATCATACACCAGTATATCCTCATTTAGGCTTGGGACTTCCTGCTTACTATGCCTCTATAATCGGAGTTTTGTTCGTTTTGAGCTTGTGCAAGTCTTGTGCATGTTGTCAGAGTCTTGACAGTTCACATTAAAACCTATTTTGTCTGGAAAACTGTTCTCCTGAAGTCACTCACAACCTATAGTATATATACTCTTTCTGACTTATCGTATATTTTAACTTATTCTTTGTACAAAATATATTTTACATAACTCCTTTAGATTTCCTTGACTGCTATCTTTAGAAACAAAATCCGTCCCTTACATACATCTTAGCACAACTGTAAGAAAATCTCCTAAATTACATTGGGGCAATAGAAATGAAACCAGACAATTGGTGAAAAGAAGTGTGATTGTTATAAACCAAATCATCATGTTTCTAGACCTTTGGAGAAGGTTTGAAGAAGTAATGTATAAAAGTTTAAGGCTAGAACTTCGACAGTAGAATAAGTTGAGGTCAAAGTATCATTTTTTTGGTGGGAGTTTTGGAGCTAGAAGTCAGTAACCAGAGACAGTGGCAGTTTGGTTCATGACTCTAATAAAGCTAAGGAATGGGGTGGATTCAGCTGTCAAAGC
>NW_004949098.1:8454632-8456231 GCF_000317375.1 Microtus ochrogaster
TATGCTTTGGAGAGAAATGAAAAAGGATTAAGTCCTTAAAAAAAAGAGTAGTTGTATGTGGTGGCACATGCCTTTAATCCCATTACTTGGGAGGCAGAGGCAGGTAGATATCTGTGAATTTAAGAGCAGTCTGGTCTACAGAATAAGTTTTAGGAAAGCCTAAGATACACAGAGAAACCCTGTCTCAAAAATCCAAAATTAAAAATAAAACTAAAAGAAATAGAGTTTAAAATAAATCCACATAAAGATGGAAAATACACAGAGAATCTGGATACTGTATGTTATTGTGTTGTCTTTAAGTTGTCTGATGGCTGTGGAAGGAGCAAAAGCTGTTAAAAGAGGTTTGATTATAAATGGCTGCTGAATTAATCCAACATATATGCTTTGAAAATGCCTTGACTTTAAAATATAAGTCAAGAGATATGTTATTTTGGAGAAGAGGATTTGCTTTTGTTTCTACAGAAAATGAGAGGCTGTAGATTCATTCTGGGTTAAGAAAAATCAGGTTTGATCAAGAAAGATGCCTTGAGAAATCTCCTATAGAAACAGCTGGCCCAGATGTATGAGTTCTACAACCAGAACAGCTTCAAGACTGCTGGCTTAGATGATCCAGGCTCAAAGAATATTCCAGTCAGGACTTGACCATAATATTAAAATTTTCTTTAGGTCCCCATAAAATTATCAGTGCCCCCAATCAGCAGGAAATAGCCTAGAAAACTACTCCCAAAGTTCCAAAACCTGTATTATGTATGTTTGTCTTTGTTTAAAGTGTTATTTACAAGTTGTTATGTATAATGGGCAGGAAAAAAAAAAGTGAAACTAGGAGAATAGATTCAGAGTTCTTGTTTTGAAAAAAAAAAAAAAAAACAAGTGGAAAATGTTGTGGGTCTTGTACCTGTAAACATTTGTCTCTTGTACTTGCTTGATAAAATGCTGATTTTCAGGTAGCCAGTAGTAGACAGGGTGGCCAGAATAGGAGAATTCTGGGAAGAGAAAAGGTTCAGTCTGTAATTGTCACCCAGATGCAGAGGATGCAAGATGAGAATGCCTCACTGAGCAAAGGCATCAAGCCAAGTGGCTAATATAAACAGAATTATGGGTAAATATAAGTTGTAAGAGTTAATAAAAAAGACTGAGCTAATAGGCCAGCCAGTTTATAATTAATGTAGACCTCTGTGTGTTTCTTTGGGACTGAATGGCTGTGGGTCCTGCATGACAGAAAACTCTGTCAACACAGTTACATAAGAGTTTACAATTATGGAATTACCTGAGATTCAGCTAATACTTGTTTTTTTTTTAAATTTTTTATTGAGAAAAAAAAAGTTTCCGCCTCCTCCCAGCCTCCCATTTCCCTCCCCCTCCTCCCGCCCTTCTTCCCCTCCCCTACTCCTCTCCCCCTCCCTCTCCAGTCCAAAGAGCAGTCACAGTTCCCTGCCCTGTGGAAAGTCCAAGGTCTTCCCCCCTCCGTCCATGTCTAGGAAGGTGAACATCCAAACTGGCTAGGCTCCCAAAAAGCCAGAGCATGAAGTAGGATCAAAACCCAGTGCCATTGTCCTTGGCTTCTCATCAGCCCTCATTGTTCGCCACGTTCAGAGTCTG
>NW_004949098.1:8456331-8457477 GCF_000317375.1 Microtus ochrogaster
TTTTTTTTTTTTTTTTTTTTTTTTGGTTTTTCGAGACAGGGTTTCTCTGTGGCTTTGGAGCCTGTCCTGGAACTAGCTCTGTAGAACAGGCTGGTCAGAGTCTGGTTTTATCCCATGCTTTGGGCAGCTAAGGATAGGGAACCTGAAATGACCCTATCCTATGGCAATACTGACGAATATCTTTCATATCACCATAGAATCTTCGTCTGGAGATGGATGGAGATAGAGACAGAGACCCACGTTGGAGCACTGGACTGAGCTCCCAAGGTCCCAATGAGGAGCAGAAGGAGGGAGAGCATGGGCAAGGAAGTCAGGACCACAAGGGGTGCACCCACCCACTGTGACAGTGGGGCTGATCTATTGGGAGCTCACCAAGGCCAGCTGGACTGTGACTGAAAAAGCATGGGGTAAAATCAGCTAATACTTTCAATTCAGACTTAGCACAAAGCTGAAAATATTAACATTGTTTTGAGTCTCAAAAGAGATTCTAAAATTTGAAACATTGTTGGGATTGGAAAAGACTATGGGAAACTTTTTTCATGTTTATAATGCTCTTTTATTTATTTATTCATTTAATTATTTATTTAAGATTTCTGCCTCCTCCCCACCACCACCTCCCATATCCCTCCCACTCCCCCAATCAAGTCCCCCTCCTTCATCATCAGCCCAAAGAGCAGTCCGGGTTCCCTGCCTTGTGGGAAGTCCAAGGACCTCCCACTTCCTTCCAGGTCTAGTAAGGTGAGCATCCAAACTGCCTAGGCTCCTACAAAGCCAGTACGTGCAGTGGGATCAAAACCCAGTGTCATTGATCTTGACTTCTCAGCAGTCCTCATTGTCCGCTATGTTCAGCGAGTCCGGTTTTATCCCATGCTTTTCAGACCCAGTCCAGCTGGCCTTGTTGAGTTCCCGATAGGACATCGCCAATGTCTCAGTATGTGGGTGCACCCTCTTGGTCCTGAGTTCCTTGCTCATGCTCTCTCTCCTTCTGCTCCTGATTTGGACCTTGGGATTTCAGTCCGGTCTTCTAATTTGGGTCTCTGTCTCTGCCCTATCCCCAGGAGGATGACTATCTGTCTTTCTTTGGGTTCACCTTCTTTTGTAGCTTCTCTAGGATCACGAATTATAGGCTCAATGTCCTTTATTTAT
>NW_004949098.1:8458788-8461238 GCF_000317375.1 Microtus ochrogaster
GAAGAGGACACCAGAAAATGGAAGAATTTCCCCTGCTCTTGGATTGGGAGGATCAACATAGTAAAAATGGCAATTCTACCAAAGGCAATCTATAGATTCAATGCAATCCCCATCAAAATCCCATCAAAATTCTTCATAGATATGGCAAACTTTTAAATTTACAGTGAATGTGGTTTTTATTATGAAGGGACTACAATAAGCCTGTCTTGGGGGTTTCTATTGCAACTGTTATAAAAGAAAACATTTAATTGGGCAGCTTACTGTTTCAGAAGTTCAATCATTTATCATCATGGTAGGACATGGAGGCATACATGCAGACATTGTACTGGAGAAGGAGCTTGATGGGAGGCCTACATCTTGGTCTGTAGGAAACAGTGTGTGCTCTGAGATACTGAGACATGAAATCCTGCCTCCACAGTGACACACTTTCTCCAATAAGGCCACAGCTCCAAATAGTGGCACTCTTTTTGAGGGCCATGTTTATTCAAACTACCATATTTTACTCTCTATCCCCCAAAAACTTATAGATATAACATAAATGCAAAATTTTATTTCGTCATATTTCAAAATTAGTCTATAATAGTCTCAAATTTATTTAAAAGTCTTAAGTTCAAAGTCTTTTCAGAGATTCATGCAATTTCTTAATTAAAATCTCCTATAAAATCAAATTCAAATACCAGATAACATACTTCCAAAATGTAAATGTATAGGATATATATTATCATTCCAAAATGCAGTGATGAAATACTGGACCAAAGTCAAACTGAAAACCAGCTGGACAAACTCCAAACTCTACATCTTCATGGCTGATGTCAAATCACTCTTCAGATTTCCAACTTGTTTCAGTTTTGTTGAATGCAAAGCGTTTCTCTCTCTTGGGTGGCTTCTACTTCCTGATAGCAGCTTTTCTTGGCAAGTGTCTCATGGCTCTGTCATCTCCCAAATCTTGGTGTCTCTAATGCAATCTGGTCTTCACCTACAGAACTTCACATGAAACTCTCTCTAGGCCTCCAGTCAGGGAAATTTTGAAACCAGACTGGTATCAGGGGCTTTCTTTAGTTGAGGAGGAGTATTGCATAACCCATTTCTTCTCTCATTAAATCCAGAAACATGTGGCTGAAGCTTCCAATTTCTGTTGCTTACTGGATCTAGAACATGGCTTCCTTGTTTCAACTGTATCTTCACCAGCTTTCTGTTTTCCATGGTTTCCCTCATTGCCTAAGGTTGGCTGTTCTGGAACGTGTACTGTAAATCAGCCTGGCCTCAAAATGAGAGACCCATGAGCCTCTACCTTCCAAGTTATGGGACTAAAGATGTGTACCACAACACCCTGCTCCAAGCTTATCTTTAATTTATTTCTACCAGTTGGAAATGTAGTTGCATAGGATCTTGCTCTGAGGTCAGCAGTCCTCTACTCTACTTCCTACACCCTTTCTCTTTCTGAGCACAGAATTTAGCTCCAATACATTTCTTGGCACTCGTTTTCTCCACAGATTGCTTCTGTTATTTGTAAATCTTCATACACATGAAGACTATTAACCAGGCAACAATCTATACTAGACCGTTTTGAGATTTCAGCTACCAATGGAATTAATGCAAATCACTACCCTTTAACGACAGATAGACTCTTCAGACAAAGACAAAACAGCAAACCAACCATTTTCTTTATGAAAATATCACAAGAACATTACCTAGGCAACATACTAAAATTACTCTCCCCTGAAACCTCTTGAGCTTACAGCTTTAGACTGCATTTCTAGTCCACCGCCCTAATGTTCATATTTCTACAAAGTATAGTCAGACCTATCACAACGATACACCAGTCCCTGATATCAACTGTTTCTGCCCTAGTTAGGGTTTCTATTACTGTGAAGGGACACTATGACCAAGGTAGCTCTTACAAAGGAAAGCATTTTGATTGGCTGGCTTACAATTTCAGAGGTTCAATGCATTACCATTTTGGTGGAACATGGGGGCATGCAGACAGATATGATGCTGTAGCTGAGTGTCCTACATTTTGATCAGCAGGAAACAAAAAATGGTCAGAGATATTTTTTTTTCCTCCAGAATATCTATGTAAGGTCAGAGATATTGTATGACTAATTGTGATGATGTGGGAGCTTCTAATCAGCCTTAGATTATGCAAAAGAATCCACAAATGGGGCAAGTGCTTAGGAAAGAGTTCTTATCTGAGGACAAAAGGGTAAAGAAACACAGATGCTTTCTTTTCATAACTTTCTTTTTTGTTTCATCTTCAAAACATCATCTCTGAAAATCTTCTTTTGCCTCTACATAACGTTCCAAGGTAGCTAACTTAGCTCTACATACCTTCCCATTGCTCTCCACAGAAGTTTGTCTCTAACTCTGAGAGCCTTCACATGTCTAACTCTACACACCTTCACATTGCTCTACACACCTTCACATTGCTCTACACACCTTCACATTGCTCT
>NW_004949098.1:8461768-8495766 GCF_000317375.1 Microtus ochrogaster
CACAGAAGTTTGTCTCTAACTCTGAGAGCCTTCACATGTCTAACTCTACACACCTTTCCCCCAGTGACTTCTTCATAGTTCCACCCAGCCATTCTCCTAAACCCTGGCATTTGTATGTCACATTTTCCGAGTCTGATCCCTTCTCATAGTACAAGATAAATCATAGAGTTTCTCTTAGTCTAGGGATGTCACATTGACTGACCAGTGAGTAATGCTTGGCCATATACATAGCCTAAATGGTTAGGAGTCTCAGTATTACCGGAAAGAAAATAGTTATTTGGGAGAACCTTGAGACTGCACATAAACTGAGGCTGGGACTACGTGCAAGAAGTCAATTACTGGGAAAATTATATCTACTAAAATTTCTTCTACCATGGGGTTTTGTTCTTGTGTATTGCCTCTAGAGGCAACCAGATATTTGTCTCCAGGGGTAAGCAGATTGTTTTGATTATGTTCTGAAGTCGAAAATCAGCTGTATTTGAAACTGAAGAAACTATTAATTTCCCATTAGTCTGAAAAATGAAAAATATCCTATTGTTATTTCAAATCATCAGAATTATACTGCTTAAGAAGAAATCATCTTTCTGACATTCATAGATATATGTGTACCCAATAGATGGAATATTTGCACATGATAAATACACAAGCAGTGGGAATATACCCAAAGCTGTTATTAAGGAAGGAATGCAGTTCTCATGGAAGAAATGAAATGGTGCCTAAGAGATATTATAGATAATAGCAACTGGTATTTTACAGTCAGAGACTCTATAGCCTTTCCACATAAGGTTCCCCATCGAAGAGTCATTCATCTGGTGAGTTGACATGTTGAACACTAGTTGTCACCTACTGTATACTCCCGTAGCAGCTCTCAACAATTTTAATAAAATTCAGACCTTTAATTATCCACATTACTCATTTCCCTAATTGAGATTTACAAGCTTCTTTTCTTTTTAAATGTAAAAGGGAAAGATACTGAGGAACATTTCAAAGGTTTAATCCATTATTATTATTATAGTGGGACATAGGAACATGCAGATAACACCAAAACAAGCAAGGGTATCTCACACTCAAGCTTCCATGGACCCATTAGTAACACATATTTCCCTGATATAATAGCCTGGGTCTTCTTATATTAAAAACCCAAACTAATCTTTTTTACCATAAATTTCTGCTCATCATTACCTTTGTTACAGAGATGGTGAAAGTAAAAATATTGAAACAATATGGTATTTCTCTAAGTTCAAGGCCATTTTAGGTTGTTATGTTTAGAATTCCTTTGGGACTGAAAATATTTACCTACTTCTGTATCTACAAAACAGTTATACTAATCAAGCATCTACTGATAATAGATCATAACTTATTTTTAAAAGTTATTTGGTTTGTTTATAATTTTACTCATAAGTAATTTTTTTACATAGAGAATTAAATCTTCACTGGAAATTTGATACCCATAGAATCTTCATCATTTTTAGTAGATCAATATTTTGATTTTGTATTTATCAAGGATGACAATGTTATTTTACATAAATTTATACTAAAATGTTGCAAGAGCTTATTTAGAGCCATTTTAGAAAATGTTAGAGATTCTCTCCTAAATTCAGATAAAATTCATTTAATTGTTTTAAAACTGAAACTCAGATCTGAAGCTCCTATAATTTTTATAATTATATTTTTTTTCTATTTTTTGAGAGTTTTGTACATGAGTTTACTATTGAAAGACCCTCAGATAGTGTCTTTCTGTCTGGGGAGACCCTTCACAAGGAGCAGCGAGACCATTTGTGCAGATGCAAACAGCAAGAGGTTTATTCGGATACACAGGTACCTGGGGCAACAAGGTCCCTTGGAGGACTTGTGCGCTGTCAGGCTGGGGTAGCGGGTTTTTATAGGGTAAAGGGAGCAGAAGCGCGGTTACAGAAGCGAGATGCATAGTTACAGGGTTTTCATTGGTCAGTTTGAATATGGCCGAGTTCAAGTCAGGACAAGGTCCCTGGTTCCCGAGAATTCAGATATTGGCTGCCTTGGCTCTTGTCTAGGGCAGACAGGGTGTCTCTCTCTATTCACCGTTCCTCCCCCGGCCCAGCCACAGGTGTCTCTATCTCGTTTTGGCAGCTTCTAAACTGCCCTTTGTTAAAACCCTGAATATTCAGTACAAGCCTTGCAAAATGGTGTTACCGGTGCTAAGTTGTTTAACAAGCTGGGCGGGGGGCTTTCACTATTTACATCATTTCAATCCCCTGCAATCCAATCTCTACAATTTACCACCAATCTCCTCCTAAATTCATGACATTTATTCTTTAATTATGATCATTACATACTTATGTATATGAATATTTAAATATAGCCTGATAATTCCAAATTAGTGCTGTTTCTATGTATATGTATATTAGGCAGTTGGGATTGGATAACTGTCCATGAAATTATCCATGTACAAGACCGGTTCTCTGTGTTAGTAGCCATTAAATGCTTGTTGTTCTTTGCGTAGGTGTGGAGTTTTCTGGAATCCCCAGCATGGCTCCCGATGTCATTGTTCAGGTCTTGTTTAGATAATCACAGTACTAAGACTTCATTGGTACAACTTTTCCGTCATTCATAAGAAATTTATCTCAGCCGGGCGATGGTGGCGCACGCCTTTAATCCCAGCACTCGGGAGGCAGAGGCAGGCGGATCTCTGTGAGTTCGAGACCAGCCTGGTCTACAGAGCTAGTGCCAGGACAGGCTCCAAAGCCACAGAGAAACCCTGTCTCGAAAAAACCAAAAAAAAAAAAAAAGAAAAAAAAAAAGAAATTTATCTCCTCTTTGCTTCCTACAAGACTTGAGCTCTCTCTTTGTGATGTTATCTTACTCTCAGGTGAAGGGACTGCATTAGAAATTAGAAAAAAATCTAGCTTGAGTTGAGCATTCCACATCAGTTGTATTCTGCATTTTGACTGGTTTTGGATTCCTGTAACTGTCTACACCTGAAACATAAAGAAGTTCCTTTAATGAAGGAATGATATTTATTCTTATTTGTAGGCATAACTTTTTAAATTCAACATTCTAGGATTCAACAGTCCAAAGAAAACTTAATTTGACATTTACTGACTAAAGCAGTCAGAAAATATTCAAATGTTATATATCAAAATTAAACTTCCATGGTTAAAATTTTGTCTACAGTACAAACAAATTGACATTTACAAAATATTATATTCTCACCTTGAGTTGACGTGTTCCAGAATGAATCTGTTGATATTGTTGACTTTTTATAGTGCATAATATGAAGTGTGTATGCTTTTATTCCAAAATAAAGGCTGCAATAAAGTCACATGATACACCTTGGAAAAGCGACAAAAATCTCAGATTCATTATACATATGATCTATTTCATTCCACCTTATCTTTTTATTGTATTTCACTGTTTAATTTTCTTTTTGTTACTGAAACTGAACACACTGCTTATGCACACCAGTAAACCATGTCCCTAGTCCACACGTGTGACTTTGAATTAATTTTAAGGATTGAACAATCATAACCTTTTACTATTATCACTTTTGTGTATGTGTACAATGACTAAATTAATCTATGCAAATAGATGAATATTCGCTACTGACAACTTTGCAGTCTGTATCTTAGAGAAAGGAAAAAAATAATCTTAGTTATTTTACCTTTAAAAATATAAATAAAATGTAGCATATTCAAAGACTGGCAAAAATAGCCACCTTAGTTTGTGCTTTAGTGTCTTAAGGATTCTGTGGAATATTACAGTATTTTTTAAAATATTTATTTATTATGTATACAATATTCTGTCTGTGTATATGTCTGCAGGCCAGAAGCGAGCACAGACCTCATTACAGATGATTGTGAGCCACCATGTGGTTGCCAGGAATTGAACTCAGGACCTTTGGAAGAGCAGCCAATGCTCTTAACCACTATCGAAAAAAATTTCTATACATTTCCTTTAATCATGGTTTATTCTCATCCTTGTCCCCCAGATCCTTCCTATCTTCCAACATATCTGACTCCATGTCTTTTCTTTCTCTGTCTTTCTTAAAGAAAACAAGCAGGTAATGAATAGATAGATAGATAGATGATAGATGATAGATAGATAGATAGATAGATAGATAGATAGATAGATAGATAGATAGATAGATGAAGAGACAACACACACACACACAGCCAATTAAAAAGGACTAGAGCCACAGTATACAGGAAAAATAGAAATAAAAATAACAAAAAACAACCAAAAATTAGAACAAAGTACAAAAATAACAAACAAGGCAATATGAGACAAAATGTTAACAAAAATACCATTGATTTTCTTCTATATTTGTGTGGTCCCTATGCTGAAGTATTTTTAATATATGCAATGAGATTCCATTGGAGAAAACAAAATTTTCTTTTACAAGTAGGTGTTAACTGCAGATAGCTTTCCGGCTACAGGTCGGTGCCTATGTCCACTTTCCCTTCTCAACACTGGAACTTCTCCCAGCTTGACCTTGTATAGGCCTTATGCATACAGTCATAATCTCTAAATTCATATGTGCATACGTTCTATTGAGTCTGAAAGATACTGTTTCCTTGGTACATCTATTGTCTCTGGCTTTTACAATAATTTCCTTCCTTTTCCAAATTTCTTCCTAAATCCCAAGTAGAAGGGTTTGATGAAGACATCTAGGTTAGGTCTAAATGTTACCAACTATCTCACTAAGTGAACTTTGTCCAGTTGCGTTTCTTTCTGGGAGTTCCCATCTACCATAAGAAGCTTGTCTGATGATGGTTGAGTGAGGCGATGATGTATAGGTAGAGCACAATATCATCAAGACTTCTAGCAAAAAGCCAACTGCTTTGAGATTTTACCTTCCACATTTAGAGTAGCAAAGATTAATAAAACAAATGAAAGCTCCTTCTGATAAGGATGTAGGGGAAGAGGAATGTTATTCACTGTTGAAGGCAATGCCACTTTTATAGCCACTATGGAAATTGATGTGGCAGTTCCTCAGGAAATGGAGAATAGATATACCTCAAGATCCAGCTATATCACTCTTGTGCTTAAACCCAAACAAATCAATATCCTACTTCAGAGATATTTTTTCATTCATGTTTATTGTTGTTATTCATAATAGGTAGAAACTAGATGCAGCATATGTGTCCATTAACTGCTTAATGAATAAAGAAAATATGGGACAATTGCACAATGTAATATTATTCAGATGTTAAAATTAAATTTCCTTGTAAATGAAGGGAACTAAACAAAACTCATCTAGAGTAAAGTAATCCAAAACAAAAAGGACAAATATTGAATGTTTTATTTTAGACATGTATATCACCTATTAAGTATATTTCATATTTAAATATCATCTGTTGCTACTCAGATTATCTTGAAGCAGTTAAGTTTAGAAATCTGGTATTCCACTTGGGTTGTGGAATAATCATACCCTTTCCAAACAATATACCTAGTGGCATGCTGGCATCCTGAGATTCTCTACGTGCATCAAGCTTCAAATGCACCCTACTTTAAACTATGAAAATAGAATATTCCCAGAAAGCTATATCCCATTTCTTTTCAAATATATTTCTTATATATCTTGATTTGCAAGTCAGGTGTTGTATGACCTAGACTTATTTTGGGTGTGTGTTCAGTAAGGCAAACTGTGTCTTCTGAATGAACATTGAAGGGAAATTCCTTAGTTACTAAATTATGCCTATGAATAATTTCTAAGACAAATATTTAATGTCAAAGGAATGACATAAGCTATAAAGAGCAGCTTACATAATTTACAGCTGTCAATCAAAACTTAAAATCACAGAAGACACCTCCTTACCAACCAGTTCCTCTTTCTCTGCTAATCTATAAAGAGAACCACCAAATAAAGCCTTGTACCTCTCTTGGCAGTGCTACCAAAACTTGTATTTTCCATTTTTCTTGAACAAAGTTTATTGGTGTATTAATTTTCTTAATGTATTTTTTTTTACTTTTTTTTCTTTTTTTCTTTTTCAAATTTTTGAGACAGGGTTTCTCCGTAGCTTTTAGTTCCTGTTCTGGAACTTGCTCTTGTAGACCAGGCTGGCCTCGAACTCACAGAGATCCTCCTGCCTATGCCTCCCAATTGCTGGGATTTTAATGTATCTTTTTAAAATCAAGTTTTGAACAGAGATCCACAAACCTGGAATCACCTAGATTGAGAGTACTTATAACTGTTGTTCTGTATTTAAACTACCTATTACCTCCAAAGTTTTTCCATTAGATTAATTCTAAGGGAAATTTTTCCATAAAAGCCTTGACAAGAAGAATTAAAAATAGTAATTTTAAATTCATTTGCTGACTGCCTCTTTTTAACATGCCTGAATGAATTATTGTACTTAGATTATCTTGTACATAGACTATGTGCATGTGAGTACATGTACACACAGTGGCCAGATCCCTTGGTGCTGGAGCTACAGGTATATGTAAATTACCTGGTGTAGATGCTGGGAGCAAAGATGAAGCTAAGATATTCTGCATGAGCAGGATCCTTATTAACTACTAAGCTATCTCTGCATCACATACTGATATTTCTATTCTGCTTTGCAAGTCTATTTTTTATTTTGTTCTTTTTTCAGTCTGAATTTTTCATTCGTTTTCAAAAGTATACTTTGTCATTTTTATTGAGATGTTTTCTCAACAGAGAATTTTAGCTCAGTAATTCAAAATTTATGCCTGTTTATTACAAGTTCTGAATACTTAGTCTTGGCCATTTCTGTCTGTGGCAATAAGACACACTTCTCTACCACTTTATGTTGAACACATGTGGACAGCATCCTAGAAGCTGTGAATGATTTGTTGTGTGGTCAATGGATAATCTTGTGTAGCAAGCTTTTTTGTCAGACTGACATGGAGACTTATTATTAATTATGAAAGATTGGTCTTTTGTTCAGAATTACCCTAAATTGGCTCTTATAACTCAAAGTAACATGTTTCTATTAATTGACATTCTACCATGTCTACCCATGGCTCAATTACCTGTTATTTATATTATGTCTGACTTCTTCAGAGTTTCAATAATGTCTCTTTAGCATAATCTGTGTACATAGATTCATCTTCCTCTCTCTACCTGGAAATACTGTCTATCTCTCTTGCATAGCTATTGGCAACTTAACCTTTCAATACTAAACCAATCAGAAGGCATTTTGGCAAAGACATACCTTCACAGTATACAAATATTCTGCAACATTTCTCCCTATTTTTGTCTAATTAAAAAGGAAAGGGTTTTACTCAAACACATTAAAACTATACATAATAAAAGCATTTATCAGGTAAGAATCATATTCACAACGCCCAGTCAATTTGTAGTTGGCAACTTTGAAAAAAAAAAACCCCTATTATCTACCTTATTTTGCTGAGTCCAAAGTTTTATACATAATTTACTTCTATCATAAATTGTATTTTAAATGTAGCATTTTTTTTAGATCTTAAAACATTTTTTAGATAAACAAGTTGAGCTTTTATGTGTATCAATCTTATACACTTTACAATTCTTTTGTTAGTTTCTTTTCTGAATTTTGTAACAAGGAAAACTGTAACTATCTAGTCTTTAACCCCATTAAACACCTGGGAAGGATATAATATTGTGTGAATAACAGGAAGTGCTATAAATTACAAAGACAACTGGCTGTCTGGAGAGTCACCCAATCTTTTTCTTCAACATTGGGGCATCCATCTTCAGCCTACAGGCCTAGAATATCTGATAGACCTTTTTGTGAAGCAGGAATTTTAGAGGACTGTGCTACCTGCCGTGGCAAAATTCAAGAGTTGGATTTGGACAGCATACTGTCAGCAGTTGTGGCAAAAGCAGTTTCTTTCCCAATGGCTAGTATTTCACAAATGAAAACAAACTTGATATGGACATTTTTCAATCCTTTCTTAGGTTGATTGGTGATGCCAGGCATAGACATGTATCACTATAATGAAAAGTCACTGTTATTAAAATATCTTAAATGCTATATCTGTATGTCTCTGAAGTATTTGAAGACAGTATCTAAAATATATCTGTTTGACCTTGAAAACATACCTGCATGACTACAAGTTTGATTGTTATAGATAATTAACTACTAGCCTATGTTTATTAACTATCCTAAACATTTTATACTAACATTTAAGGTCTAGAACTTTTATTATGTTTTAAATGAGTTGCATTGGTACAATGCCTTAAAGAATAAGAGATGCAGTACCTTAAACAAGCATATATGCAGCCTATATAACAAAAGTAACCTTAATTTTGTATAAATATACAAAAATCCTTATCAGTGTAAGATATTTGAGACTGAGTTGTTTTTGTTTTGTTTAAAAGTAGGCTCAATAATCTATCTATAGTCTATCATTTCTACATCACCATTTTTATTTTCTGAAAGATACTCTTGAATTGAACCTTCTTTGTTTATTGTTTTTCAGATCATGACCAGTAAAAACTTGTAATTAAACCACATAAACAATGACATCCATCTATCAGTTTACCAGAAATCACTTATCTTACCGTTGGAAATGTCAGTGTTTTTTTTTTTTCCCAGATTTCCTTTAGTTGTGTGGGTGACAGCACCTTTAGGGGTTTCTGAGAAAATCAGGATAATGGTTAAGTCATGAGAGAGCTAGATGTATTTTTTTTTGTTTAGTCTTTATGAGATGGGAAAGTATAGAGCTTATCTGAAGACCTGGCTGGAGTAATCTGTGAAGTTGGACCATCTTAGCTAGCAGTTTTGAAGTTGTTCTGGATGTAGATGTAGAGGAAGCTGTAACAGAGATATTCTGAGAGGCTGCATCACCAGGACTATTTAACTTCACTGGTGCCTGATCTTTTTGCTCTGAAAACACAAAAATGTTTAAAGTAACATACTTATCTACATTAACATAAGTATGGAAATTTTACTGTGTAAAGTAAGCTAAAAATAATTTTCTGTTTTTGTTTGAACAGGTTAGGTGACTTTGTCATCTTTATAAGTCTGTTTGGACTGGATAAAGAAAATGTAACATAAATCTCTAGCAATGCCTTTTGGAAGGGCAACATGTTTTAATTAGTTATGAGGACTCTGCAGTAAACAAAATTTGTCAAGCCAATTCCAGTCTCAGAGAGTTACCTATGTCAGGGGATCAGTTTATACATCATTTGGCATGTAATTTCCTTGGTTATTTCCTTAATATCCGTAAGCAAGATTTTCAGGAAATCTTCCTCAATCAAATCTGTGATGTTTACTAATTTTAAAGAATGTTGTGGGACAGTGATTTTGTACCCTGTGAAGATTTGTCTTTTGTATTGGTTTAATAAAACAGTTATTGCCAAGTAGCCAGGCAAGAAGTATAGGTGAAGTATAGGAGAATTCTGGGAAGAGGAAAGGCTCAGTCTGAAGTCCAGATGCAGAGGAAGCAAGATGAGAATGCCTCACTGAAAAAAGGCTCAAAGCCATTTGGCTAACACAAAGAAGAATTATGGGTTAATTAAAGATGTAAGCGGTAATAAGAAGCCTGAACTAACAAACCAACCAGTTTATGATTAATGTTAATCTCTGTGTGATTCTCTAGGACGAAATGGTTGTGGAACTGGGTGGGACAGAAACCTCTGTTAGGAAAAAAATATCCATAGCTTTTTGTTTCCAGAAAACAAAGCCAAACCTTCTCCCCAACATAACATACATTCTGACTTCGATTCTGAATTTAAGATATTCTTTTTTTTTTTTTTTTTTTTTTTTTTAAGATACGGAACCTTTCTTTATTTACAGGACAGTGACAACACTAGGTGACTGGAGTGACCCGGGGAAGAGACAATTCCCAGCTGCCAGCTACAGGTATAGATGTCATCGCTCATTCTGGGGTCTGTGGCTGTCAAGGGCACTGCATGGGAGGGAGAAGTTTCTTGTGGAGACCAGTGAGGCTCACCTAGCCTCCAAATGGCCTCTCAATTGAACTGTTTGAGAGCTGGTGGGACAACAGAGCCAGGTTCATTACAACGTGTAACACCCCTTTATGATAAAGGTCTTGGAGAGATTAGGGATAAAAGGGTCATACCTAAATATAATAAAAGCTATTTACAGCAAGCCGACAGCTAACATTAAATTAAACAGAGAAAAACTCAAAGCCATCCCACTAAAATCAGGAACAAGACAAGGATGTCCACTCTCTCCATACCTCTTCAATATAGTGCTTGAAGTTCTAGCAATAGCAATAAGACAACACAAGGGGATCAAGGGGATTCGTATTGGAAAGGAAGAAGTTAAGCTTTCGTTATTTGCAGATGATATGATAGTATACATAAGCGACCCCAAAAACTCTACCAAAGAACTCCTACAGCTGATAAACACCTTTAGTAATGTGGCAGGATACAAGATCAACTCCAAAAAATCAGTTGCCTTCCTATACACTAAAGATATTCTTAAAACATTAATTTGTTTAATTTATCAGTTTCCATAATCCAATGTCTCTCAGTAGCTATTATTTTTCATTTGCTAGCATTTAAAAATTTCAACGATAACAAAGCAATATATATGATACAAATGTCCTGTGTTATGGTATTTCCAGTCCTTCAATGGCTTATACTTTTTTATTATCTTACTCTCTCTTTAAAGACTTCACTCTATTATTTAAAATTATTTTATAAAAAAGCTATTTTGTCACATAATATCTAAATGGTCTTAATATTAAAAACCCAGACCAGATAATGGGACAAATACTGAAAGATCTGAGAGAGAAATGAGCAAACTACAACCAACTCTGTCCTTACTGACACCCCAGTAAAAAGAAAAAAACTTAAACCCTAGCCTCCTTCTGAATTATATTCCTCTCCCCACCCAGCCAAATCATTTCTTATCTCTTCGTGCAGACGTTCAGACCTATATGGTTAGCTAGTGGCTAACTCTGGCCTCTGATCTTCAGGCAAGCTCTATTTGTTAATAACAAGATATTAGCACACTATGTTTTCCGACTACTTTTACTCATTTTTCCCTGTTCCTCAGCATCTAAGCATATTTTTAAGCATACTGTAACACCTGTTCAGAGGATTTATTAGCCTGGTCCTGGCCTTATTTATTTATTTATTTATCTATCTATCTATCTATCTTTCTATCTATCTATCTATCTATCTATCTATCTATCTATCTATCTATCTATCTATCTATTTATTTATTTATTTTGCACCTGCTGCGTTCGCCAACTGTGAACCAAATCTTATACCGCTAGGCTACTGCCGAGTAGCTTACTTAGCACATGGCTAGTTTTTGACTGTCTCTACTACCTTCAGGTGTGTGAGAGTGGAGCATCATGCCTGTCAGCAGGCCTCAAGCCAGTCTATCTGCCCAGCTCCAGTAGTCCCTTCTACCTTGTCTCCCACCACTGAGTAGCATCACCCTCACTGCGCGTAAACACCAATAAAGTGTTCCATAGCAGGGCCTCTTAAAAAAGCCACACCTTTGTAGGCCTCACATAGCAAGCCTACTACGAACTTCTTTTTTCAACTTTCTTAGGCCCAATGTGAATACATGCTGCATATTGGGCACCAATTTCAAGACAGGGTTTCTTTGTGAAATACTCCTGGCTGTCCTGGAACTCACTTTGTATATCAGGCTTTCCTCAAACTGACTGGTATCCACCTGCTTCTGCTTCCCAAATCTTGGGATTAAAGGCATAGGCCACCACCATCCAATTTTCTTCTTGGAGTACCTTTGGGTCACCAGTCCCAAATAATGATATGACACTTATTATTAATTATGAAAGTTTGGCTTGTCCCAAATTAGCTCTCATAACTCAAATTAACCTGTTTCTATTAATCCACATTCTGTCATGTGGCTGTGCTATCTATGCTCTCTTCTGTGTGTCTGACTTATTCAAAGTCTCACTAATGTCTCTTTGGCATAATCTTTGCACCAAGATTCCTCCTATTTTTCCTCTTTCTTCCAGGAAATTCTGCCTATATCTACAGTCTAGCATTTGTCCATTTACCTCTTTTTTAAAACAATCAGCATGAACCTTGGCAAAGCCACACCTTTACAATGTACAAATACTTTGCAACAACCCTGCATTTTTAATGGTGTTTTGTTGTTGTCTTATGTGGTAATTCGCAAATTAATGTACAATTGCCAAATGTATTTTTTATGTATCTTTGCCTGTCCTTGAGCAATTCAGGAAATTTATGTATTAGTATTTCACAGCATGTCTAAATAAATATAGTGTATTCTAAATTCAACACTGTATTGACCAGACTAAAACTCACCACCTGGTAAGAGTTCAGTTATTCATTATCAAAATATTTTATATAGTGTTTTTATTTTTTTAATTTTGTTCCATTTGAGTTTAACTTCATTTTCAGGGCACAGTGACACTTGTAATCTCAATATTGTAGAGAATGAAGCAGGAGAATAAAGGATTTGAGGTCAGCCTATGTTCCTACTCTGATCTGAAGCAAAATTCATACAGGTGACTGAGTTTATATCCTGGTGACTTTGTCCATTAAAACAAAGAGAGAATTTATCTGTGACAATGTTTTGTCTTTTTCTAGATTAATGTTTTTTATAATTTTTGTTTTATTTAGTACAAGGTTCTTAATAATTTTTAATTTCTATTCTAATTGAAGAATAATTTATATGAAGTGAACTATGGTAATTATCCTATTTTCATCAATTTAATTTTTGATAAACTTGGCATTTGTGGTGTGTTCTACAAGAACAGAGGCTCTGCACTATTTTGAGCTATGTATTAAGTGAAAATTCGAATCGTGGAACATATTAACTGTTATTTTAAATATAATTAATTTTTTTTACTAAACCACATGATGCTTCTGCTATAATTCTTCAACATTAATCTAAATTGGGGTCAAATACCTATTGAACCACTTTGGACTTCAGAACTGTGTCTCTGGTAAAAAGAATCAAACATTAATATTTTTTAAAATCTTTTCAGATGATTCTATTTGCATTATAGTTAGATGTCTCAGTTGTGTTCAAAACCAAAAACACAGTCCTGGCAAGTTTAGTTTAACTATAATGTTAACCTCAATGTAAAAACATTAAAGATTATGTTATAGTACATCAATTTTCTATTTTTCTCAAGTGTTGAAAATGTCTAATTAATACACAGGGTTTTCTGCTTTTCCACACCTTTCTAAAAACAGTTTCACTAAAGACATTGTGGGAAACTTTTTAATATTTAAAATGATAGTAGGGCAGGGAACTATCAATGTAAGATGGAGTTAGAACATAGATTGATATAGATTCCAGTTGGGACTTTTCAGATTAGACTCTGCTATGGATTTCCTGAAAGATTCTGGACACACATGTCTGAGTATATACTCACACATGTTTCTGTATGAGCCCACATACACATACTCTCTCACACTGTTAAAAATTGAAAATACTATTTAGTTTACAACTAACAAGATTTAACAGAGAAATCCTACAGGGATTAATTACATGAACACATTTAGAACTCAAGGCCATGAGACAATAATAGTGATGAGGCTTGTTTATGCAGATGATTTGAGACTGAATCCTTTGTAGTTTGTCTTGAATATTAGCATACTTTGCCTGGGATTTCATATAGTTCTTTATTCTCATTCTACATCATATGAACTCACATAGTTTCTTGGAAACACCTTTTCCTCCAGAGAGCATCCTCTTACATTTCTTTTCTGCTTTTTAGCAGCTGAAAACAACTTAATTCCTTGGGGTAAAACCTTACAAGTGGAAAAACTTTCAAACTGTTGGATATTTGACTGGCTTTATTGAAGTCTCATTGGAAAAGATAGCTTTACTTCCCTTACTTAGTTAAAAACATTACTGCACAAGGATTAATAAAGCTAATTTTGCAGATTTAATATGAGAAATTTATTTCACTGAAATCCATGCTTTTAATTATATCACCAAGGACCTTGCCTCTCTTTGGTTAAATGCATATATGCCTAGGAGGCATTAAACCTTATTAACTCTTGTTTTAGATTTCAGATAACATCAAATACTGTCAAATATAATCAAGATGATTCCCTGTCTTAATGTCTACTCTAGTTTTCAGTAACTTTAAAGAAAAAGAAAACCTCAGAACTCTTTGATTAGCAAAGAGAATTTTGGCTTTCTCCTCATTCCTAAAATATGTCCAAGTGCTTACTTACAACTTCCCTAGGTTCATTTTCAAACAATGAACTGCTACCCTGTGTGTTTGGTGTGATCACTATTTGTATGCACATATGTTCTATGAGCTTGATGTTGTATAACACTGAAATAAATTTTTATGTTTTATTTTTCTTTCCTGTTAAGCATTCTTTAAGAATTGCATAGTCTCTTAATGATAAAATAACATTTTTGGAGCTAGAGAGATGTTTCCTAGAATTAGAATCTAGAACTGAAACTCTTTTATACTGAGTATTTGCCACAGTTGTCTTAGGTAAACGGATATTAGGGAAATGGAATAGAAAAATGGACAGAGATAAACAAGAAAACAAAATCCAAGAGTAAGACTAGATGCATCAGAATATTCTGAAGAGTAGAAGTTGCATTGTTTGTGAGACAAACATTGACCAAGTTCTAGGTCATGGAGTGATGGTAAGTCTAGTTTCCATGGCAGTTTCCGGAGGCAATTCATCAGAGAAGGCAAAGCTGCTAGTTATTACCAGCATTCAAAATATCTGCAGTAGGTGGGTATATGGGTTCTCCATGATGAGCATCAAGAGAGGATTTACACAGAATCCAATTAACAGAGTAGAAAGATGTTTCATTTTTTATTGTGTTTGACATTTTCTGACTTCTAGCCTGCTCCTGTCTTGCCCTATTTTCCCTTGCACTCTATCCTAATGGGAAAGGAAGAAAGAATGTGATTTAGCTGTGACAAATTACAAAACCTTGACTGGCAATATGGTAATACTTATCAAAACTGTTACAAAATCGTTTAAATCTCAACTCTGTGTTATCATCATGTTGATAATATTAATCACTTGAACTTAGGATCATAGATAGAGGTCACTAGATAACTGAACTTAGTTACACTGAATTCCTTACATTACTTGTTTAGAATCTTTACAGAAATTCTAGTTGCTGGTCAGAACTAGCCAAAATAAGCTCAAGGCTCTGTTATTGTCATTGTTTCACTTGCCAACAATGCTTTAGTTTATGATCAAGCATTTAATGTGTACTTTCATGGTCTATTTCACTGACAGTGATACAGTCAAATGATAAATAACCAGAAAACCAATATGAACTCCCTCAGTCTTTTTTAAGGTTGTTGAGGTGAGGTGGGATGTACAAATGTGTACTTACTGCTGAATGTAAATAAAATAAGGACCTGGTTCAATATTAAAATAAAGGCTTCTGTGGAAAATTTGTGACATTTTAGGGAAAGAGGGAAAACTATATCTGAAATTCATATTTCAGCAAGATTTCTTAGTATGAATGTTCTCAATCATAAAATCAAACAAGTATAAAACAACAGAAAAGGTTTTCATTCTGCCTCAGAATCTATGTAAGATTGTCATATGTCATTTGGAAAGAATGTAAAGTAGCCAGTTCTTCCAAAATTAGATGCAAAGCAGTGTGAATATGGACCTTACTTTGCTCTTTACTATATAAAGCACTAACTTATATTTCATATTTATAAATATAAGAGCAGGGCCAGCAAATGGATGAAAATGTCTAGGTGATCGCAGAGTTTGATCCTTGAGAACCACGTGGAAGAAGAGAGAAATAGAACCAACTTTTGAAATTTGTCCTTTGGCTTCCACTCATCCACTTGGGTATACATGTACCTATACACACACACACACACACACACACACACACACACTGTTAATTAAGTCATAGCTTTTAACTGTAGTGTAACAGCAGCAACAAAAGTATCAGTGATTGCAGCAGGAAGATTGCAAATTAAAGGCAAATCTAAGACTCTGTCTCCAAATTAAAAAAAAGAAAATAGAAAAAGGGATGTGGACATGATTGGGTGGTAGAGAACATGGGTTGTGGGAGGCTCAGCATTCAATCTGCAGTGATTCAAAGGCTGGAAAACAAATCATATTTGAGTCTTGTTGCTGATAGTGGTTATGTTTTATTCTTAGATGCAATGACTTTAAAACCAAGATCCTTAGTACATACTCAGTGACTAACAATAGTACTTTCAATCAAAGTATACCAGAACCAATGTTACTATGAAATGGGAGAGATAGGCCCTCAATCTGTAACCTAACTATAGTTTTTTTTGTGTCTTATGTATCTCTATAACTTATTTTCTACAATAACAGCAGATACTTACAAGGTATATTAAACTTTTGATTGAAAATATCTATAAAATATGCCCACATGTATTCACAGTGTCTATGGCTGTTGTTCAAATTCAAACCTGGACAGGAACAGGAAAACCTTGTTGTATGCTGGGTTAGCAGGAGTTAGTATTCTTTAGGGTTACTACTCCCAGGTAGTCCATGCTGGAGTGAATTGTGCTAAACTAGAATCCTTAATGCAAAAGCTAGCATCCCTAACAGGAGGTTAGTAGGTGAAAAAAAAGGAGTACATGAAGATAAAAGGGAGTTGTGGTAGACTCCTGAAGAGGTTTGGGCAGGGCAAATGGGAGCTGGCTGTGTTCAAAATACCTTGTATACATGAATTAAATCATAAAAGAATAAATAATCTATTTAAAATTTTTCATGAGATCAATTTTTCTCATCTTCAGAGAAGAGACAAGTTGATAGTAATAAAATGGCCTGAAAATAGGTAATACATCAAATAACAATATCATAATTTAGTGCTGCCCTAAAAACCAGAGATTCTATGTTGAATAGTTCCTCAAATGCTGCTTGCTCCCTCAACCTCCTGTCTAGTTTAAGATTCCTTGCTTGAGACCTTAATTGGGTTTTTCTGACATAGTTGCTGTCAGCATCAGCATTCATTTGGTAAATAATGTCCCCTTTTCTTGCCAAATACACAATATCTTTGTAACCCTTATAAATCATAAACATAAACGTGACATTTTACTACTGAGAATGTTTTATTATTTTTTTCTCCAAAACAATAACAGCTTTGATCTCTCACTGCCATCTTCCTAGGATCTCTAGCTACAAAAGCATTTATGTTGACTTATGACACAGTGGCCTCTTTCCTCTCCTCTCTATACAACTACATGAAGTATTGCCAATAAGTGTTGATAGTTCCATTTGGGGCCCTAATACAATGAGGAAAAACCATAAAATCTCCTGGGATACATGTATGTTGAGTAGTAAGTTTATAATGAGATTTTCCCCTAAATATTGCTATAGAGGATTTAAGCAGGAGTTAGTGCAAAAGTCTTAGTACGGATGGAAGTCCAGACACAATGACTTCATGTCTGATGCTGGACATTATATGTAGGACTGTATAGATCTGAATCTGCCTAGCTTTATATAGCAATATGGCAGTTACTCAAAAGGCAACTGTTGTAGCCTGGTTGATAGAGTACTTCCTGGCACACATCAGGTACTGCATACACTCAGTATGATGGTTCACAGAGAGTCCTGAAGGGAAAGCAGGGGCTCAGAAGTACTAGGTCATTTTCCCAACCCAGGCCAGCTTGGGCTATATTAGACCCTGTCTCTAAAACAACAGCAAAAATGACATAAAACAACATTGATTTTCTGTAAATATGATCATGTTACCACAGAAAGACTAAAGCTCCAAATGGATTATATAGACAGCAACCCAAAGCCCTTGTTTTGTATAAAGAAGATAAGATCCTTTTAGCCATGGAAGATCAGTATGTGTATTATTCTTCTCACTGATATCCATAGAAAAGCATCACTCCATGAGAGAAGTCCTCTTCTCCATGAACTGACGCCTTTTTGCTGTGTGTGTTACTTTCTCTGCTGGTGACTTCTGGACCAAGTGACCCATGCCTGGAATGTCCTTTTGTCTAAACATTAGAGCTCATGGGAAGTGAGATCTGAAATCCTGAAATGCACATAAGCAGCATTACACAGCTCTATTTTGATGTTTGCTGCATTTTATATACTTTATGTTCATTTATTTTTCACTCCAATTCCAAGTCTGCTCTTGTGAAATAAAGGATGCAAGTACCATTTTGAGATAACATCTCCTTCCATATATATTGAAATCATTCTGATGACCGCCCCGATTGTCATCATAGAACTTTCATCCAATAACTGATGGAAGCAGATCCACAGCTCAACACTCTAGGAGACTAGCTCCCAGAGTCCACTCGAGGGAAGAGAGGAGGGATTATATGAGCAAAGGGGTCATAATGGGGAAATCCACAGAGACAACTGACCTGACCTCAAGGATGTTCACTGACTCTAGATTGCCAGCAGGGGAACCTGTATAGGACCGAAGTAGGCCCTATGGATGTCGTTGAGAGTTCTGTAGTTTGGAAAGTCCGTGGAGTCACTGGCAAAATTTATCCCTGGTGCATGAACTGGCTTTTTAGAGCCCATTCCCTATGTAAGGATACCTTACTCAGCCTCAATACAGGAGGGAGGTGCTTGATCCTGCCTCAACTTGATATGCCAGACTTTGTTGACTCCCCTTTGGAGGCTATGTGGAGAGGAGGGGGAATTCGGTGGGGGAAAAGTGGGAGATTAGTGGGAGGAGGGAAGGGAAGGAGAACTCTAGTTGGTATATGAAATTAAAAAAAACTTTAAAATAAATAAATATAATAAAGAAAATAAAGCAAATTGATAAAATTTAAAATTTACTTTTGTTTCCTATATATGTTGAGCAGAGTACCTCATACTGTCCCTCTTCTTTGTCCCTTCCAATTTATTTTATTTTATTTTTTTTTTTCGAGACAGGGTTTCTCTGTGGTTTTGGAGCCTGTCCTAGAACTAGCTCTTGTAGACCAGGCTGGTCTCGAACTCACAGAGATCCTCCTGCCTCTGCCTCCCAAGTGCTGGGATTAAAGGCATGCGCCACCACCGCCCGGCTCCCTTCCAATTTAGTAGTCTCCTTTTTTTTCCCTTAAGCAAGTCTATTTGTATTTTCATTTTATAAACACACACATATCTTATCTAATATATGCATATATTTTTCTTTATGCATCTATCTAAAGTCTAAAAGCAAAAATCAGAAGAAGCATATCTATTTTTTCATTCATATATATATATATATATATATAATCTTTTATTATGATATAACAATGATAAAATATAACATTGAATGCAAGGTAATATAATATAACTGCTAGCAACCTGCTCTCTATTATGGAGTCAGTATTAAGCAAAACAAGGGTTTACTTGACTGTAAACCAGTTATCCAGTCAGTCAACCTGATAATCTAGGTTCAATAGTGCCCAATATTAGTTTCCTTCTGTATTATTATACACAGAAGTACCATACACACACATATACATTGTGCATAATAATCATTAATAATAGTTTACTAACACATGCCTTTTCATGGTTTTCACATCATGCATCTCAATCCAATTTATCTTCCTATTACTCTGCCCTTGCAACCTCCCCATAAAATAAAATAAAATTTACGGAAAAAGAGAAAAAGAAAAGAAAGATATCTTGTTGTGGAAGCTATAGTGTAACACAGAGAGTTGCACAATCTACACTTTATTCCATATATCTACTTGCAAGTTTTTATTGCAAAAAGTCATTGGTCTCTTTCGAGGCCTCTGATTTCTGCTACACTATTGATGCCGGGCCCTCACTGAAATTCTTGCTGAATATTCTGTTGTTGCCCTGTATCCTGTGTGTTCTGGAGATCCTGCATCTTTGGATGTACAGAACCAGCCCATTCATGTGCTCCAGCAGACCATAGATGAGGTGGATGTTGGGGTAGGCCAACTCATAGCCCTGGTTCTGGGGCTAGGAAATTGCAAGGTTGATCAGTCTACCAGCTCTTCCCCATCCTCACCACCACCACCCTTTCTTCCGCACTCACCCAGCCCAGTCTAATCTAGTTAACTTTATGCAACAAGGAGCAATGGTGGTGCATTTCTCTTGCTCTCGTGTCCTCAGTGTTGGCTCACCCGCATCTACACTACCAGGACCAGCTCTACTGTGATGCCAAACTGAGGTGCAAATACTATAGCTGGTGAGGTATAGGATCGATCTCCTACTCTCATAACTACAGAACTGCCTTTCCCACCAGCCACAGGAAGCAGGGGGGAATGCCACAGCATCATCCCGTAGGCCACACCACCATATGGCAGATGAGGGCAGGGGCAGTTCCCCCAAACTCACTGTTCTACTGTCGTTCATTCACAGCCCTGCCAAAAAGGTCAGCTCTAATGTGCTGGTCAAAAGAGGGGCAGGATCCAGTTTCTAGTGCAGCAGCTGGTAACAGCGAGGAGCAGCTCCCTGGTCTGCAGTGGGTATTGAGGAGCAGAAGGGAGGTGAGGACAGGGCATCCTCCCTTACCCTCACCATCACATGACAGACAAGGGTGGTGGGATCGGTGCTTTCTCTCTCATGATCTTATGTCCAGCTCACCCATGTTCTCACCAATAGAGTCAGTTCTAATGATCTGTGAGGGGTAGGGCCAGTGTTCCGTAGAATTATAGCCGGAAAGGGATGGAGCCAACTCTGTACAGTCCTCTCCTCCTGGCCTTCATTGTTAAAAGGAATCACAAGTGCCAACACAGACTGTGGCTGCAACAAAGCCGTGGACCCAGACAAGGGCCTTGGTAGCAGTTTAGGCTCATATAAGACCATGGCCCTGGGTGGCAAGCAAGTCACCCACCTTGGCCTTGTCCTCATTGCCTTCACCTCTTCAAATGTGCCTCTCTCCACAGGACATACCATTCTATTTCTCTCTCCTTCCTGCCCTCCTCCCCTCCCTCCCTCCACTCTTCCCTTCCTCTCTTTCTCTATCCTTCTCTCCCCCCCCCATACCCTATCATATATTTGCTCCACAATAATAGTGCCCAACTGCCTGGCCCACAAGGAACCACAGGGACCAGGTTTTTTTGTTGTTGTTGTTTTTTCTTGCCACCAGCGCATGCTGCTCCAGGCATGCATGTACAGCTCTTTCTCCAATTTAGTCATAAAGACAACGAGCCTGGTCCTGTTTTCTCCAACATTAATTTTGCAAAGATACAAGTAATTTAGGTTATTTGAAATGGTATATATTGACTTCAATCAATACCAAATGTTGTTATACAGATGGTTGATTTATTTGCTTGTTTATATTGTAATTCACTTGAAAAATGTTTTGAGAGAAAGGAAATTAAAATCTGATCTCGGTTTGGTAGTACATGTCTCTAATCTAAGCCACTTAGTAGGCTGAGGTAGGAAAATTTTCAGTGTGAGGCCAGCCAACCTGAGCAATTTGGCAAGATCCTTTTATAAAACAAAGCAACAGAGGAACTTATAAAAGTGGCACTTTTCTTCCTACTTTTGGTTCATAATAAAATGGTGACATGATCAAAATGTTCCCACTCAAAGCCTTCAAAGGTACCTCACAGAATGTCTGGGAATGGAGTGAACTGGTATACATGAACTCATGTGCAGTTGGTAAATAATGCTCCATGGTCCTTGGGAATTTGTTTCTTGGGAAATGTGTTTATTCAGAAAACAGAAATGAAAGGCACATGAGCATCTCTATAATGCCATATGCATCTAAGGCTGAAGCACTGTGTGTCTTGTCAAAGTTAGATTTCTTTACTTTTCTCTTTCCTTTCATTAAAAATAGTTTCTTAGTTTTGTACATTATATCATGATTATAGTTTCCCTTCCCTCTACTCCTACCAGCTCCTCTCCACATCCCCTATAATTTAAATCCACTCCCTTTCTGTGGATGCTTCTAATAGATAACAACCAAGCATGAGAAAATAAAAGATGAAGCAAAAAACATATTGAAGATAGACATGGCAACCAAAGAGGAGGGAAGAGTGCCAATAGTAAACTCAAGAGTAAGAAGCCATTTGTTAACATATCAGGAGTCCCCAAAATATTAATTCATAACAACTTATATACAGAGGACCTTTGCAGACCTATGCAGGCCCTGTGCTTGCTGTTTTCATCTCTGTGAGTTCCTATTCACCTTGCTTAGTGGATTCAGAAAGTCTTGTTCTCCTGGTGTCTTCAATCCCCTTTGGCTCTAACAGTCTTTCCAATTTTTCCTCTGCAGGACTTCCTGACCTCTGAGGAGAGATCTTTGATGGAGCATTTTAAAATCTCTCTCTGAATAATGTTTGGCTGTGGATTAATGCATCTGTTTCCAGCTGCTGCCAGAAGAAGACTGATGATTACTGGATAAGGCAATGATCAATGAGCACAGCAGAGAATATCATTAGGAATCATTTCAATAATGTGCTTTTTTTCCAGAGCAGTATTGCTTGATTTTGCTCCAGTTTCATGACTATCTAATTTCTGGTTCTTGGTTCTTCAAGCATTGTCAAGTACGGATTCCTTCCTAATATAGAACAGTATTTGTCACAAAACTAGTAAGATATTAAAATAAAACACAAATATAAACCAGTATAGTAGATTGGAGTGCCTAGAGTTAACCACATGCACTTAGTCAAAGATATTATAAAAGGTTCTGACCCCATATTAGAAGAGTCTTTTAAATACATATTGTCACTAAAATTGTGCATATATATGCAGAAAAAGAGCTGGCATTGTTTCTCATGCTGCTGTCAAAAATGTATTCAAAATGGATGAGCAATTAAATTTAATACCTGAAACAATGAAATTCCTGGGAAGTCAAATAAGTCACACTAAAGAATATTCATTTAATTGAAGTGGTGTGTGTGTGTGTGTGTGTGTGCATGTGTGTGGCAGAGATTCCTTATGTAGTCATGCCTAGCCTACAATTCACTTTCTAGACAAGAATAGTCTTGAATACACAGTGATGCCTGCTACATCTTCACAAATACTGGGCTTAAATAAGTGTTCAGGCATACCTAAGTACAACTTATTTTAGGGAAAGGTTCCCAAAGATGCAGAAAACACAAAACAAAAATATGCAAATTATTTATCATTCCCTAAGTAGTTTACGGAGGAAACTATCATCAGTGTGAAAAGTGGAGTGTGTTAATCCCCCTGGAGTGAAGCAACTAGCAACTGTGAGCTACCCAATGTGGATTCTGGAAATTGATCAATTCTCCTGGTAGAAAAGCAAGTGCTCCTAACCACTGAGTCAACCATTCATCATTCAAATCTATATAGTTTGTTCCATGGTTTTGACTATAATTCAAAACTGTCCATTTAAAGGCTCATAGTTTGCCCTTGTATCTGTACAGTAATAGTCTAACTGTCAGAAAGCAAATCTTCTGCCATATTATTTTTGATACCACCAGAAACAGAAGAAAAGTTACATTTGGCTTTATAAACATACACAGATTGCAAATGTTTCACAATGGTCTGCAGGTCTTTAAATGATTTGGCTGGAATCAGCCCTTGACATCATTTTTTTCTCTCTCAGTGTTGCTCCTTTGTGCTTGTTCTGGTTAGTTTTCCATTCTCAAACAGGCTAAGAAACCTCCCCTCACAGGACAAGCAGGACATTGTGAGTTTGCTTTTCCTTGTGACTTGATGTCTCCTTCATCCTCTCAGTTCCTCTATGCTCAAATCTTCTGTCCTCAAACTTCATGTGAGTGAGGCCATTTCCAATCTAACTATTCTACTATTTCAAGCAGCTTCTAAGATCAGCATTTTCTCTCTCCCTACTTAGTTTTCTTGCTGTAATCAGTTAAGACTATAGCACACTACTGCTTTTCCTTGTTACCAATGAATAAAATATAAGTTCCTTCAGTACACAGACTTTTGCCTTCAGGATTCACCAATAATCTTCATTGTTTCCTGTCATAATACTTTGTGCTGCATAATAGTGAGCAGTCACTATTATTGTATTATTGAATACATAAATGAATACAATGAACTGACTGGTTTTCTTTTAAAATATCTTATTTGGAAGTACATATGCATATGAGAATACATACCATGATTCTGCACACTTGTGTCTCTATAGCAGCACTTAGATACCTAATAAAGTTCCTTCCATGACACAAATCTTATGCAATAGCACTGCCCAATATAGTAATCAGAGCCATGTGTTGGTGGTGAATTTGGTTATTGCTAATTAGTAGCTGGAATGTTTTATTTTATTAATTTATATTTGAAGTACTTATATGTGGCTATTTACTACTTCTTTCTTCTTGAAATTTTTATACTAATGGAATATCAGTTTATTCTCTGTACATTAGCAAAAATTTAAATAACTTGGGAAACATAATTCTAGCTGCTTATTAAAATATAGTATTGACTAAAGGCAGATGAGCATTATACAATTTCAAATACCTGGACAAATACTGTTTATTAATTATGTCATCCTGGCTCAATCTTTTTCCAAAGCAACCTAAGTTCTTCTTTCTCTTGAGTGGCAATAATAATGTTACAGGCATATATACTGTGATTTATATAAAGAAAACTAATTTATTCTCTTCTTGATATCTTTCACCTTGTAGAGATAGGGTATAGTTTACTCGTGTCTATATATTTAGATATGTTATTTATTTTAATGCAGCCATATTTCTTTCATTTTTGCTGATTAAATGTGTTATTAGACAATTTGATGCATGCAGATAACATTTTGTTGTTTACTATTACATCCCACATTCCTTGTCTCCCAAATCGTTCCTGTTAGCCCTTGCCTTCTACAAGACCCTTTACCACATTAAGGTATTTTTTTTTATTTCTTACTGTGATTTTAATTAAGACTGTCTGTTTGACACTGTGCTTGGAATTATCCATTTAAGCCTGGTGGACTTACTATAGGAGGTAATGACTAGCACTCATCTAGAATCCATTAACAACCAATAATGCAACAGTGAGGGCAAGCAGTAAGGCCTGAGCAAATCTGTGTAAATACCTAGTCTTGTATAGACTTACTGCAAGTGACTCAGCTGCTATGAATTAAATCATGTCAGGTCTCAAAGACAGCATTTTCAGCTCTTCTCCATACCTTACTTTAAAATTCTCCCTTCACTTTCATCTTCCATGTTTCTTAAGCCTTTGTGAGCATTATAGATGTTATGTTTAGGGCTGAGAACACACTTGTTATTTATTCTCAGCACCACGTACAACCATGAGTATCTGCGTTCATTGTTAGTCACAGAAAAGAGAAGCCTTTCTAATTATAGATGAGGGAACCATTTGTCCAGAAGTGTAAGCATAAATATTTAGTATATAGTTCAGAATCACGACAACTTAGTTAAACAATGGTATTGGCTTTCTACTTACAGTCTATGATTTCCTCAGCTGTGGTATTCTGTTTATTTATTTTTTCATTTTACATATGAGCTCTCATTCTCCCTTTTTTCCCTTCTCCCCATCCCACTTCCACCTATTCATCATGGGGGATAAAGCCTCTCTTGGGGAGTCAAGAAAGCCTGGCATACAAGTTGAGGCAAGCTCATTCTCCTCCACCCTGTATCAGTGTTGCACAAGGTAACCCACCATAAGGAACAGGCTCAAAAAAGTCCTTTTTGTAAAGTACCAAACATTTATTTATCTTTTATGGGATAAGCCTAAAACCTGATCTGAGAATGTCCAGTTATAACAATAACAGTTTTGCCACTATTGCACCAGTGGCCATATTTTACCTGGTGAATAGGGATTGTGTTTCATAGAGTTTTCTTCTTCCTTTTCTCTCTAAACAGTTTATATAACACCTTCCAACACTTTTAATTTTGGCCATTCCATCCATGAAGCAAACATCAACATGAAGTCTCTCCACAATTGAACTTCAGGCAACATTGAGCAGAGACGATACCCATGAAGTGTACAGAATAGCAAGCACCAAAACAATATTGTGGGATAATGTTCTTGTACAATGTAAAGATTTGTCACTTGCTTTCATTTAATAAAATGATGATTGGCCAGTAGCCAAACAAGAATTATAGGCATGGCGACCAGACTAAAAGTATTCTGAAAAGAAAAAAGTCAGAGACACATTCACAAGCCAGATACAGAGGAAGGGAGTTGAGAATGCCTTAGTGAGAGAAGGTATTAAGCCGTGTGACTAAACATATATAAGGTTTATGAGTTACTTTACTTTGTAGAATCTAGTTATTAATAAGCCTGAACAATAGGCCAATCTGTTTAAAATTAATGTAAGCCTTGCTGTGTTTATTTGTGATGAATGACTGTGGAACTGGGTGGGACAGAAACTTCCATCTACAAATGCTCACTCAATTTAGATGCTTAAAAAGTTTTATTAATAAGTTAAGATTGACAAATACTAATAGAATAGTAGATATACATCTGTGTGTGTGTGTGTATGTGTGTGTGTGTGTGTGTGTGTATGTGTTGATTCTGAGGTATCTCTCTCAGAATTCCTCTCTCCTTTTCAATTACTTTCTTCTCAAACAAAATTCCTTCATATGTCATTTAATGTACCTCTTTACATTCAGAAGGATATTTCCTAATGCTGCATTATTTCTGTATAGAACTTTTCAGTTTCTGCATTTCAAATGTGCATTTAAAGCAAGCAGGAATATCTGTGCACCAGAACTCTGATGTTCCATTCAGCTCTAGATGAGGATAATAGGAAACTTGAAAAAAAATCATCTCTTTATATACCTTACATGAACAGTAATGTGGACTATCTCATGACTGATTATACCATGGTGATGAATTGTAGGAACAGAATAGGTTGTGCTTTGGATTGAAAATTTTGTAGCAGATTCTTGTGCAGGGCTCTTGAAACAAATTTTTCCTTTAAAACATACAGCAGGAAGGGTGGTTATGGGAGCAGAGAAGGAGATATCTTAATTAAGGGAGCCATTTTAGGATTGGTAAGAGACTTGGCTCTAAAGGGGTTTCCAGGTGTTCAAGGGGAGATGCCCAGCTTGGTCCTTGGGCATCAGAGGAGAGGGTGCCTGAACTGGCCTTGTCCCATAACCACACTGATGATTATCACCATAGAAACTTCATCTGGTGATGGATGGAGATAAAGACAGAGACCCACACTGGAGCACTGGACAGAGCTCCCAAGGTCCAGTTGAAGAGCAGGAGGAGGGAGAATATGAGCAAGGAAGTCAGAACCGCGAGGGGTTCGTCCACCCACTGAGCCGTTGGGGCTGATCTAATGGGAGCTCACCAAGGCCAGCTGGACTGGGACTGAATGAGCATGTGATCAAACCAGACTATGAATGTGGCTGACAATGGGGGCTGATTGAGAAGCCAATGATAATGGCACTGGAAATTGATTCTACTACATGTACTGGCTTTTTGGGATCCTAGTCCATTTGGATGCACACCTTCCTAGGCCTGGATAGAGCGGGGAGGGCCTTAGACTTGGTAACCTGACCTCTCTTAGGACTGGAGAGGGAGAGGAGAGGAGGAGGGAGATGGAAGAAGGGGAAGAGGTGGAAATTTTGAATGGTATTATTTATAAAGCAAAAGAAAACCCATAATTGACAAAACACACACACACACACACACACACACACACACACACACACACACACACACAGCTAAAGTGAAGGTCCAAGGAGAGTCCTAAGAGACTCCAAGGAAGATGAAGGTCTGAATACATTTTAGGGACATAAGGAAGGGACCAATGCAAGTGATGAAGCTCTTTGGGATTAAAATGTAATGCTATGAACCTAGCACAGATCTATCCTGCCAACTCCCAGTGAGGTCCAAGGAGCCTACTGCAAGGGCTTCCATCCTACTATTTACCCAAACCTCTATCACTAGATGAGCTGGAGAGAGGTGATACAGGAATTCAAGGCTGAATTCACAGTGGCTATTGGTAGAGATCATCTAATGTTTAGACATGGAAGATAAACATGATAAAGTATTTCTGGGGTATTTTAGAGGGTCTTATTACTGCCTCAAAGAGTGTTAAGTTAGAAACTGAAAGCTATGACACTGGATTATGTTCATTTATGACAGAAACTCAATCGAAATGCAATTTCCTTTATACTATACTAGAGTAATATATTCCCTCAAATCTGATCCTACATGTTGGAACTAAAATCATAAACAATGCCCCTTACATAGAATCCTTGTCTGATTCTCGAACTATCATATGGAAGGAGGGTTTTAACATATTCCTCCAAAGAAGATGCTTTGGTAGTTTTTAATCTATCTATTTTGATTTGATTTCTGTTTTTTTTTATTTTTCATTTTCATGTTTTAAATTTTTACTTGTCTATAAGCTTTTTCTAATGCCCTTCTGTAGTTCCTATACATATTAAATATCAACTGTATATTTCTAAATTCATTCTATGTATACTCACTAATTTTCTTCCCTTGTGACTCATATCTTTTACTTCTCCTTCTTATTCCATTTTGATTTCTTTTCCCCATCTCCCCTCCACCTTTTCATTCTGCTTTTTATGCCTTCTCTTCCTTGCTCTTCTATTTGTCTCCCTCCTTGTTTTCTGTTTATTTGGTGTTATCTGAGACAAAGTTTCATATTGCTGCTCTGCAGTTCTACATGTAGCCTTAGCTATGCTCAAGTTCACGGACAGCCTTTTCGCCTTAGTCTCCAAACTTGTGTAATGATAGTTCTGAGCTACCATAGGCTAATTTTTCTCACTTTGGTGCTGGATAGGTTTTTGTAAACTTGAAACAATCTTTGTCATCTGAAAAGAGGGAACATGAAATGAGAAAATGCCTCCATCCAACTGAATTGTAATAAAATATATTTAATATTTTCTTGATTAATAACTGATGTAGGAGGAACTATCCCACTCAAGGTAGTTCCTCTTGGGAAAGATGGTCCTAAGATGAATTATACAATAATTGAGTCATGAATACCAAGCCAGTGAGCAAGATTTCTCCGTGGATTATTGTTCAGTTCTTATCTTGAGGTCCTGCCTTGAGTGCCTGCCATTTTATATTTGGGTAGGAATACAATCTATAAGGAAAACTGTCTCTCTCCCCACAGGTGTTTAATCATGGTTTTTATCATTGCAACAAAAATTTAAACTAGGTAATTCTTAACTATAGTCTTCTAAAACTTTATTACTCTCCAGACTCTGTGTATTCTAACAGCATTCCAACTTCTGTTGACAGAGGTTTCTGTCCTTCCCAGTCTCTCAGCTGGTCAGTCCCAAAGAAACACACATAAGCCTACACTAATTATAGACTGGTTGACCTATTACACCAGGATTCTTACTAATTAACTATTATATCTTACATTAACCTATAATTCTTGTTTGTATTAGCCACTTGGCTTGGTACCTTTTATTAATGAGGCATTTTCATCTTGCGTCCTTTGTATCTGGGTGATGACTACAGATTGAACTTTTCCTATTCCTAGAATTCTTCTATTCTGGTTGACCCACCTATACTTCCTGCTTGGCTACTGACCACTCAGCATTTTATTAAACCAATATAAGTGACAAATCTTTACAAGTTAAAGACCATTGTCCCAGAGTACTTCACTTTTTTTTTCTTTTCAATACAAGAACTCTGAATCTAATCTCTTTGTTTAGTTTCTTTTCCTGATTATAAAGTCTATTTTTTATTTTTATTTTTAAATTTTAGTTTTTTGTGATAGGGTTTGTCTGTGTAACTTTAGCTGTTAGAAAACTCACTCTGAAGATCAGGCTGCCCTTAAACTCACATAGATCTGCCTGCATCTGCCTTCCAAGAGCTGGGATTAAAGTTGTGTAGCAACAGACCCAACTATTCTCTTTCATTTTTTTCCCTAAGGACTTTAACCTTTTTCTTTTCTCTTCCAATCCTACATATATTTTTGAACACACTATAAACCATTTAGAGGGTTTTTCATCTGAACCTATTTTTACGGTACATCTCCCTTTTTCTGACACATGAGCCTTTCATTTTCAAATTGATATGGCTAGGATTAAAGCAGTGTCTTTAATGGATCCAGCCCATTTCTTAGCTTTCTGAGAATCTAGATTCACGGTGGAGGTACTGGCTGAAACGATGTTTATTGCCACATCTCTATGGAGTTTCAAGGTCCCTGTACCACCAAGAAGCATGCTGTCAGCTATTCATAAATACTATTTAAGTGTTTTATGGCAGGGCCTCTTAAAAGAAGTGGAAGTCTTTTGCAGCTAAAGCTGAGTCAGGAACCCTCTATTAAATGAGACATACTTGCCTCTAGCAAACAGAGCCCACCTGAGAAAATGTTGCTACCAAGAAGCCATGCTTAACTCTGTTCTTTTGTGTCTAGAATTACTTTCCAAGCTTTCTCAGGTTTTAGGTGGATGTAGTTTTCCACATTGTCACTATTTGTTGACAGAGGGTTACTGTCCCATTTGGTCCTGTAGCCATTCAGTCCCAAAGAAACACACAGAGGTCTACATTAGTTATAAACTGGTTGGCCTATTAGCACAAGCTTCTTATTAATTAACTCCTACATCTTATATTAACCCATTATTCTTATTTGTGTTAGCCACTTGGCTTGGTACTTTTCATCAATGAAGAATTTTAATCTTGCTTCCTGTGCATTGGGTGATACTGCCTTTCCTAATCCCAGAATTCTCCTATTCTGGTCACCCCACCTATAATTCCTGTCTGGCTACTGGCCAATCTATGTTTTGTCAAACCAATAGAAGTGACAAACCTTTACAGGGTACAAGATCATTGTCTGATAGTACTACTATCACTTTGTTTTTTTTCTCTCAGTTTATCTAATACTTAAATATATCCGGAATCCTCTTCATTGTGGTACTCATTTTTTAGACTATCATCAAAACTACAATCATGCCTGATTTTCACCATATTATTATATATGCACAGTGGCATCACAAAACACTTGTGCTGTTCCTGTAGTTTATATTAAGGGACCACATCTAGCACAGTGGACATGTAGACTCCTAGGATAATCATTTTGTAAGATGTGTCACTGTCCTTTCTCACTTTCCTAAGACACCTTCTGATTATTTTACTTTTTTAATGGAAAGAATGAATTTTTATCTTTACTATAGATCTTTGAACAATGTTTATTTTTATTGTATTATTTTATTTTTTATTATTTTATAAATAATACCATTCAAAATTTTTGCTTCCTCCCTTCCTTCCACTTGACCTCCCGCTCCCCCTCTCCCCCTCCCTCCCCCACCAGTCCTAAGAGAGGGCAGGGTACCATGCCCTATAGGAAGTCCAAGCCCCCCCCTCCATCCAGGCTTAAGAAGGTGTGCATCCAAATAGACTAGGATCCCAGCAGGCCAGTACACGCAGTAGAGACAAATCCCAGTGCCATTATCATTAGCTTCTCAGTCTGCCCCAGTTGTCAGTCACATATAGAGGGTCCAGTTTAATTGCTTGCTCATTCAGTCCCAGTCCAGCTGGCTTTGTGGTGAGCTCCCATTAGTTCAGGCACACTGTTTCAGTGAGTGGACCAACCCCTCGTGATCCTGGCTTCCTTGCTCATATTCTCCTTCCTCTTGCTCAACTGGACCTTGTGAGCTCAGTCTAGTGCGCCGATGTGGGTCTCTTTCTGTATGTTGGGGAGAGCTTGGGAGAGTAGGATGGTTGAGAGGGAGAAAGGACGGATATGGGAGCAGGGAAGAAGATATCTTAATTAAGGGAGCCAGTTTGGGGTTGATAAGAGGCTTGGCTCTAGAGGGGTTCCAAGGTATCCACAGGGATGTCCCCAGCTAGGACCCGGGCAGTGGAGGAGAGGGTGCCTGAACTGGCCTTGTCCCATAGTCATGACTCTCTTGACTATCACCATGGAACCTTCGTCCTAGGACAGATGGTAATTGTTTTAATAAAGAGCTGAAATTCAAATAGGCAGGAGAGGTTAGATGGTACTTCCAGGCAGACACAGGAACTCTGGGAAAGAATCTGATTTGTAAGTCAAACATGGAGGAAGTTGAACATAGAGTACAAAGGCAAGGTAATAAGTAACCATGGCAGAATGTGGATTAATATAAACAGGTTAATTTAAGTTTAAGTGCTCGTTGGAAATAAGCCAAAACTAACGCCGAGCTTTAAAATTAATGAAAAGTTCCTGTGTCATTACTCGGGAGCTAGTTCTCCAAAGAAAGTTCTGTTAAAGTAATCTCATGGTGTATAAACAAAGTATAATAGAGTACCATTTCATTTTAATATTGAAAATATTTCAAGTGGTAGGATACAGCTGATAGAAAAAAAACATTGAAATAATCCATGATTGATGTGGGAGTGATTTCTTATTAATAAAGAAACTGCCTAGGCCCATTTCATAGGCCAACCCTTAGGTAGGCGGAGAAAACAGAACAGAATGCTGGGAGAAAGAAGCTGAGTCAGGGAGTTGCCATGGTTCTCCCACTCCAGACAGATGCAGGTTAAGATCTTTCCTGGTAAGCACACCTCATGGTACTAAATAGATTATTAAAAAATGGGTTAAGAGGCTAGATAGAAATGGGCCAAGCAGTGTTTAAATGAATACAGTTTGTGTGTTGTTATTTCAGGTAAAGCTAGCCGTGTGGGTGGCTGGGTGCCGGGGACGCAGCCTTGCTGCTCCAATTACAACACATGATGCACAAATCTAAGTAAAGGATTGAGAGAAGTACAAAATATCAAGACAGACAGCCTCTTCTCAAAAGAAACAAGTACAAAAACACGTGTGGACGAGCAGCGGAGACACGAAGGTCCAAGCATGAATCAGTGAAGCCCACACTGAGAATAGATGGTCCCACTACAATTAAATCAAGTAGGTTCTTTGGTGGCAGGGCTGTAGAGTGGTAGACCCTTTGTTGGCGAGGTCCCTGGCGAAAAAGGAGCCTGGTCCAGCCCCTGAATGCCCTCTTGAGTGGTGAGAGTGTTCTTGGCCCACAGCGGGACCCAGGAAACAAAGCAGGGGCATTTCCCAACCCCCTTGTCTCCCTGGTCAGTCTGTGGGGGCTGCCCCCCTCTGCTGGGACTGCTCCTGCTCTGCTATGACTGCTCTCTCCCTGGCCCATCCCACCTTACGCCCAGGGGCTTCCTTCCTTCTCCCTGCCTTTCGCGGGGCCACGGGATCACCCAGTTCAGCCTGTTTGGGCACTGGGTCGGGTGCTCGTGGCAGAGGGCAGCAGGAGTTTCCTTGTTTTGGTGGCTGGCCTGTAGAGTGGTACACTACTGTTGGCAAGGTCCCTGGTGAACGGGGAGCCTGATCCTGTTCCTGAAGACCCTTTTGAGTGGTGAGAGGGATGTTGGCCTGCGGCAGGAGCCAGGAAACAGAGAAGGGGCATTTTGTAAGTGGGGCCCCTGGCCAGCAGGGACCTGATCCTGTTTTAGAAGACCCATTAGATAGCATCAGTAGGAAGAGATGGGCAGGCGTAAAGGCAAGAACTCACCCAGCAATCTGAAAAACAACATGAAAACACCAGAACCCAATGATCTTAGAACAGAAGGACTTGAACACCCTAACACAGAAGAAATGGGAAAAAATTGACTTTATGAAAGCAATAGAGTCCCTTAAACATCATGTAAAAAATGCCCTTATAGATATGGATGAGAAGTATAACAAAAAGGTTGAAGAAATGAGTAAATAAGTAAATGATACCCTGGGAAACCAAGAAAAAACAATCAAACAGGTAATGGAAACAGTTCAAGAATTGAAAACTGAAATGGAAGCAAGAAAGAAAACACAAACTGAGGACCGGCAGGATATGGAAAATCTAGGTCAATGAGCAGAATCTACAGAAACAAGCATAATCAATAGAATACAAGAGATAGAAGAAAGAATGTCAGATTCTGAAGACACCATAGAGAAAATAAATGCACTGATCAAAGAAAACAGCAAAGCCAACAAGTTCTCATCACAAAATATTCAGGAAATATGAGACACAATAAAAAGATCAAACTTAAGAATAATAGGGAAAGAAGAAGGAGAAGAGTTACAGCTCAAAGGCCCAGAAAATATTTTTAACAAAATTATGGAAGAAAACTTTCCCAACATAAAGAAAGATATTCCGGTAGTAATAGGAGCGGCGGGGCTGCGTCCCCAGCACTCCGCTGCCTGCAAGGCTAGCTTTACCCGAAATAATTACACGGACACGTATTCATTTAATCACTGCTTGGCCATTTCTATCTAGCCTCTTCTAGGCTAACTCTCACACCTGGACTAGCCCATCTCTAATAATCTGCTGTAGCCCACAAGGTGGCTTACCAGGGAGATTCTAGCCTACGT
>NW_004949098.1:8495866-8496694 GCF_000317375.1 Microtus ochrogaster
GTGTCTCTCTGAGGCGTCTGCCCCTGAGAGGAGAGCTGTCGAGTCTCTGAGCTCACTTCCTCTTCCTCCCAGAGTTCTGTTCTGTTTACTCCTTCAACCTATGTCTTAACCTATCAGGGCAAGCAGTTTCTTTATTTAATTAACCAATGACCTTCCTCCATCATATTCCTTTGAATATTCAAGAAGCACACAGAACACCAAATAGACTGGATCAAAGAAAAACATCTCCTTGCCATTTAATAATCAAAACACACAGATTAAAGAAAGAATATTAAGATCTGCAAAGGAAAAAGGTCAAGTAACTTATAAAGGTAAACTGATCAGACTTACACCTGACATCTCTGTGGAAACCATGAAAGCCAGAAAGTCCTGGGTAGAGGTACTGCAGGCACTAAGAGACCATGGATGCAAGCCCAAACTACTATACCCAGCCAAGCTACAATTCACTATCAATAGAGAAAACAAAACATTCCAGGAAAAGAACAAATTTAAACAATATGTAGCCACAAATCCAGCCTTGCAGATAGTAATATAAAGAAAATCACAACCCAAGGAATCCAACATTGACAACACTGTCCACAGTAACTCAGGCATCTAGCGACCCTTCACCAGCACAATTCAAAGAAGGGAAACACACAAACTATACTACCAAAAACAATAAGAATAACAGGAGTAAACACCTACCGGTCATTAATATCACTTAATATTAATGGACTTAATTCACCTATAAAAAGGCACAGGCTAAAAGGTTGGATACGAAAACACGATCCAACATTCTGCTGTTTACAAGAAATACACCTCAACCACAAAGACAGGCACCTACTCAGA
>NW_004949098.1:8497960-8498511 GCF_000317375.1 Microtus ochrogaster
CTGCTCTTCAGACTTGAGAGGGAGGGGGAGAGGAGTGGGGGGAGGGCGGGAGGAGTGGGAGGCTGGGAGGAGGCGGAAATTTTTTTTTTCTCAATGAAAAAAAAAGAAAAGGGGGACATAACCATAGACACAGAAGAAATTCAGAGAATCATTAGATCGTACTACAAAAGGCTGTAGGCCACAAAACTGGAAAATGTAAAAGAAATGGACATTTTCTTAGATAAATACCATATACCAAAGCTAAACTAAGACCAGGTAAACGATGTAAATAAACCAGTTAGTTGTGAAGAATTAGAAGCTGTTACCAAAAACCTCCCTTCCAAAAAATACTCAGGACCAGATGGTTTCAATGCAGAATTCTACCAGAACTTCCAAGAAGAGCTAATACCTATACTCCTTAATGTATTTAACAATATAGAAACAGAAGAGTCATTGCCAAATTCCTTTTATGAAGCTACAGTCACCCTGATACCAAAACATCACAAAGACTTAACCAAGAAAGAGAATTATAGTCCAATCTCACTCATGAACATTGACGCAAAAATTCTCAA
>NW_004949098.1:8499044-8510530 GCF_000317375.1 Microtus ochrogaster
AAGTGAAAGATCTATTTGACAAGAACTTTAAGTCTTTGAAGAAAGAAATTGAAGAGGACACCAGAAAATGGAAGGATCTCCCCTGCTCTTTGATTGGGAGTATCAACATAGTAAAAGTGGCAATTCTACCAAAAGCAATTTATAGATTCAATGCAATCCCCATGAAAATCATATCAAAATTCTTCTCAGACCTTGAGAAGACAATAATCAGCTTTATATGGAAAAAACAAAAAAACCCAGGATAGCCAAAACAATCTTATACAATAAAGGATCATCTGGAGGCATTACCATCCCTGACTTCAAAGTCTATTACAGAGCTGCAGTATTGAAAACAGCTTGGTATTGGCATAAAAACAGAGAAGTCGACCAATGGAATTGAATAGAAGACCCGAACTTTAACCCACAAACCTATGAACACCTGATTTTCGATAAAAGAGCTAAAAGTATACAATGGAAAAAAGAGAGCATCTTCAACAAACTCTGCTGGCAAAACTGGATGTCAACCTGTAGAAGAATGAAAATAGATCCATATATATCACCATGCACAAATCTCAAGTCCAGTTGGATTAAAGACCTCAATATCAGTATGAACACACTGAACCTGATAGAAGACAAAGTGGGAAGAACTCATGGGCACAGGAGACCACTTCCTAGGTATAACCCCAGCAGCACAGACATTAAGGACATCATTGAATAAATGGGACCTCCTGAGACTGAGAAGCTTCTGTAAAGCAAAGTACACTGTCACTAAGACAGAAAGGCAACCTACTGACTGGGAGAAGATCTTCACCAACCCCGCAACTGACAAAGGTCTGATCTCCAAAATATATAAAGAACTCAAGAAACTAGACCGTAAAAGGCTAACCAACCCAATTATAAAATGGGGCACTGAGCTGAACAGAGAATTCTCAACAGAAGAACTTCAAATGGCCAAAAGACACTTAAGGTCATGCTCAACCTCCTTAACGACCAGGGAAATGCAAATCAAGACAACTTTAAGATACCATCTTACACCTGTCAGAATGGCTAAAATCAAAAACACCAATGATAGCCTTTGCTGGAGAGGTTGTGGAGAAAGGGTACACTCCTCCATTGCTGGTTGGAATGCAAACTTGTGCAACCACTTTGGAAAGTAGTGTGGTGGTTTCTCAGGAAATTTGGGATCAACCTACCCCTGGACCCAGCAATACCACTCCTGGGAATATACCCAAGAGATGCCCTATTATACAACAAAAGTATTTGCTCAACTATGTTCATAGCAGCATTGTTTGTAATAGCCAGAACCTGGAAACAACCTAGATGCCCTTCAATGGAAGAATGGATGAAGAAAGTATGGAATATATACATATTAGAGTACTACTCAGCAGTAAAAATCAATGACTTCTTGAATTTTGCATGCAAATGGACAGAAATAGAAAACACTATCCTGAGTGAGGTAAGCCAGACCCAAAAAGAGGAACATGGGATGTACTCACTCATATTTGGTTTCTAGCCATAAATAAAGGACATTGAGCCTATAATTCGTGATCCTAGAGAAGCTAAATAAGAAGGTGAACCCAAAGATAAACATATAGTCATCCTCCTGGATATTAACCTTCATCAGGCAATGAAAGGAGAAAGAGACAGAGTCCCACATTGGAGCACCGAATTACAACCCCAAGGTCCAAATCAGGAACAGAAGGAGAGAGAGCACAGCAAGGAACTCAGGACAACGAGGGGTGCACCCACACACTGAGACAATGGGATGTTCTATCGGGAACTCACCAAGGCCAGCTGGCCTGGGCCTAAAAAAACATGGGATAAAACTGGACTCGCTGAACATAGTGGACAATGAGGACTGCTGAGAAGTCAAGAACAATGGCACTGGGTCTTGATCCTACTGCACATCCTGGCTTTTTGGGAGCCTAGGCTGTTTGGATGTTCGCCTTACTATACCTGGAAGGAGGTGCGAGGGTTGGATTTCCCACAGGGCAGGGAACCCGGTCTGCTCTTCAGGCAGAGGAGAGAGGGGGAGTTGATTGGAGGAGGGGAATGGGTATGGCATGCGGTGGCGGGGAAGAGACAGAAACCTTTAATAAAAAATAAATAAATAAATAAATGAAAAAAAAATAGAGTCCAATGAAAATGAATTAGATCAAATACTACAGGAATAATTCAAAAGAATAATTAAAAGCATGGTTAAATAAAGAGTATACATTAATTCTTAAATAAACTTAAAAGAAGTATAAATAAAACTTGAAATATGAAAGTTGACATATGTTATAAAAAATTCAATAGATAGGAATAGTGTAAGAAATGAAAAGAAGATAAATACAACCATTAGGATACAAGAAATGACAACATCAGAATAGTATTTAACAATTGAAGATAATGAAAGTACAAAGTAAGATATATCAATAAACAGACAAGAATCAATACATATCTTAAATGATTTGATTATTAATAATGTCAATTCTGCAGTCTTAAGGGCATAGACTGGATAATTTGTTGAAAATTCAGAATCCACTTCAATTCTAATCCACTGACCCATGTGTCTGTTTTTATGACAATACCAAGCTGTTTATATTACTGTAGCTCTACAGTAGAGCTTAAATTCAGGATGATAATGTTTCCCCTATAATTAGAATAGTGACTATCTTAATTCTCATCAGAGAATCTACATCCACAACCAAACACTTGGCTGGGCTTCTTGAGTTCAGCTGAAAAGAGGGAGGAGGGATGGTATGAGCAATGGGGGCGGGGTCTGGTGACAAGATCATGGTAGGGAAAACCAGAGAGACAGCTGACCAGAACTAGTGGGAGCTCACGAACTTCGGACTGACAGCTGGGAAACCTGTAGGAGACTGAACTAGACTTACTAAATATTGATGACACTATGTGGCTTGATCTGTTGAGAGGAGCATTCTTGGCAATGGAACTAGGACATATCCAAGGTGGATGAACTGGTTTTTAGGAATTCATTCCCTATTGTGGGATACCTTGCTCAGCCTTGATACAATGGAGCACGGTTTTGTACTGCCTCAACTTTGTATACCAGATTTTGTTGACTATCCAAGGGAGGCCTTACCCCTCTGAGGTCTGGGTGGGGGTTGGATGGGGAGTAGTTGGGGGAGACAGGATTATGGGAGTGAGGGAGAACTGGGGTTGGTATGTAGAATAATTTTTTTTAATAAAAAAAAATCTTCCAGTTTAATCCTTTAAAAAGAATGAATTGGAGAACAACTGGGGAGAGAGGTTTCTGAGGAATAAAATAAAGATTGGGGCATAAAGGTTATTCAGATTGGAATAATTATATAGGTGAGAGCATGGAGTATGTATATAAGAATTTGCTTACAGTGGTGGGTCACATTACAACTCTTGTCAAACGATACCTGACATCTTTTAAAATGCCGCCTACACATTTTTGACATAATTTAATGCAGTAATCCACCTGAATTATTGCCTCTGTTCTCATTAGCCAAAAAGACTCAAACTTTGCTTTGTATTTTATTTAGTTCATATCCTCTTTTCAATTTTGTCCCTAAAGCATATTAAATTCACAAAATTTATTCACATTCTTGTTACTGTCTTTTGACTTACTGTGATGAAAAATATGAGAAGAAAAGATGGCTTTTCCAGCGTACTGCTGTATTCCTCCCCAGACTGATAAATACATTTTGAAGAACTGCAATATATATTTGTAATGTCACAATAGATATTATTTTTGTACTGTCTCCTTGCTGATAATTATGATTTCAGATGAGATGGATCAAATAGAACACATCTTCATTTACTAATTTTTCTTTCCAATTCCCACAATGAATAGCTCCCATTTGGCAATTATTATTTACTTATACTTGTTTAAAGTGCCATGTGTATACTGTGTATATGTGTGCATTCATGCACATATGCGTGCTTATTTGTATGTGTGGTATAGCTCTGGGACACAGGATTATTAGGAAGTAAACTATTTCCAAATTTGGTAAATTTCCCATGTGTCTATTATTGATAGGAAATCATTGTATAGAGTCCTGATTTCTCCTTCAGCCAAGTAATGAGGCATGGTGATGATTAAGAATCCACTCTGCATGAATTTTCTGCATTATAACTATTATCACATTGATCTCCCACTGAAACCAGGGCCTGTGGCAACTACAAAGTTAAAAGAGCCAAGGAAGCTTGCAGGCAGCATTCAGATTCAGCAAGAAATGTGAGACATTATTTTTGGGGGACAAGAGAAATGGGTACAACATAGTCAGCTATTGACAAAACAACATTTTGGTGTAATGTTCTAAAAAGATATAGAATGTCTTTAATCATGTTTTATGGAGTTGTTTTTTAACTTGAAGATACCGGGCGGGGTGGGGGGGGAGAGGGGATGGAATACCATCGCCTGTTTTTAAAACTTTTATTTTCAATTAAATTTAGTTTTTTTAAATATTAGCATGTTAAAGGTAGTGTTGCTAAATTTAACAGATAATGCTATAAGATATGCACTTAAAATTTAATATCAGATGAACAGCAAAAAATATTTTTGTTGTAAGTATATGCTGTATATATTTGACGTTAGTTACTACTGCCAGATACAGACTTATGAGGAAAATCATGTTATTCATCTGATAATTGCATTTAACTGCTCCTCTTTAAAGAATTATTAGTTCTTTGAGAATTTCATACAGTGTGTTTTGATCTTATTCAGTCCCCTCCATTATTCCCTCACAGATGCCTCTTCCCTACTGACCATACTTTACGTACTATTTAATCTTTTTTTCATCTATCTAGTCCAATTTGTGCTGATCACATATTGCTGGATGTGTGGCCTTCCACTAAAATAAATTCAATTACCACGGACCAGACACTTTAATACAAAACAACTCTTCCTCTCTCAGTAGTTATCAATTACCAGTAGCTCCTCAGGTAGGAGTGAGACTTTATGCCTACTCCATTCCCTCTCCATGTTGAGTGTGGTCTTTTCTGGTCTTGTATAAATCTTGGGCATGCTTTCTCAAAAGTTGTGAGTTTATATGTGTAGCTTCCCTGTTATATCTGGAAGAAGTTTCCTTATAAGAGCATATGGCCTTTAGTTCTCTTTCTAGCCCCTGTTCTGCAATTATCCCTGAGCCTTGGGAAAAAGGCTCAATTTTAGGATGAACATTCTTTAGACTCTTACTCTCTGTGCCTTGAAGTTCTGAATTTCTATGTTAAAAATATCCTAATGCAAGTAGATGTATCTCTGTTGATTGTTCAAAGATTCTTTACCCTATGAGTATAATGAACAGTCATTAGGAGTTGTATAACATCCATAGCTGTAAGTTCTGTTAGATCATGTCCCCTATAAAATTACTTGTTCTTGGCCCCAATAATGGTGTCAGTTATGGATGCTGCTTTGTGGTGTAGGACCTCACCTGTTTATTATCTGACAACCCCGACTAAAGTATTTAAGTGCTTTAAGACTACGGCTCATTTTGCAGCCCTTTAATTTTTCAAGCCCTTAAATGTTTCATCAGATGGGAATATTTATTCTATCCTCCTTTCAGGATATATGTTACTGCTCCTGAAACAATAGGTTAAAAAATAATAAAGATTTTTCTGTAGCAAGAAAATCTTAAGAAGCCATATATGCTTCTCAAAGAAAATTTTCATTTATTTTGCAATAGAAAAGCAAGTAAAACAGTAAGTTATACTGAGTGTTCACTGCCTGAACTGAGAAAAATTAAATATTGACCAGATGGAAAAATAAAACTATTTAAAACTTCCAAAATTATCAACTATCATGAAGAGTACCCATTTATATCTGTTTAATAATATTATTATTATAAATTTAATTGACATTCCATACATGTATATTGTACCTGTAGCATTTCCACTCTGCTCCCCATTCCAATCCTCCCATCCTCCCCTAACCCCATCTGAAATTCATAAACACTTCCCTATAATTTTTGTTGTGAAGCACACAACCTACTACGTCTTCCTAGTGATACCTTTATTTGCATAAGTTTAGGGATGACCACTGATAATTGGTATCAAGGATCTAACTCTGTAGCCACTGTTTCCCTGTAGCTTTGCATGTAGGGGTCGAGGGTCATACAGGTTTTCTCCATCCATGTTGGCCTGCCAGTTGCTGTGGTTTCCAGGTCTCTCGTCAGAAAATATTATGAGTTCATGGCTGAATGAAGCCAGTCATATCCAGAAAACACCATTTCACAGCAGACATTCTAGTCTTCAGCCTAAATCATTGCCCTTATTCTTAAAGCATCCAGAGATTAATATATACCATAAGGTGTTTTCTGAGATGAAGACTGTATACACTTTAGAGTTGTTAAATGGACAGCATTAAGGGAAACATCTGTAAATGACTAACAGGAAATACCAGCAGCTGCTAATTTAGCTATAGACTGTAAGCAAAATAAGCTTTGAGATGGGAAAATAACATTATTGATATCCAGTTGGTTTTCTGATAGCCTTATGAAAAGGGAAGAGAGTAGGTAAAAAGATTGCAAGCAGTGATAAAATTTCTTAAAGTGCATGTACACAGAAGCATGCAGGAAAGATTATCAATTCCATAATTGCCCAGTGGGAAGAATAAAACTGAATACATGCTGATGGAACCTCCATCCAACAGGTTTCAGAGTTAGGAAAAGCATGCATGTCTTTGTGCATATGTATTGAAAGCCAGAGGCAGGAAGTAGGATTAGAGGAAGAGAAGGGGAGTTCAAGAGGCCAGGCACCAGAAGAGATATTGCTTCCACAGAGATTTTGGATTTGTATAGGTGGGAATTGGTAGCAATACAGAAACTTCTTAACCTTAATCAAAAAAAAAAAATTTGCTTTTTCTGAGTCTGATCCTTAGAACAGCCATTAGACTTTCAGCAACAAAACATAAATAATAAATGGTCTAAGGAGATAAATGCGTGTATAAGAGAGTTTGCTGTACAAGTCCAAGGAACTGAGTTTCAACCCCCAGTACCAAATTAAAAAAAAAAAAAAACTGGATGCTTCCATACTTAGCCCTGTAATTTTAGCACTGTATGGGATATAGAGGGAAGCATGCTAACTGCCAGACTAACTTCAGGTTCAATGAGAGACCCTGACTGGAGGGAATAACCTGGATAGTGGTAGAACAGAAAAAGATGCTATACCTTCTGCTGAAAGGCTATATAAGGACAAGGGAAGAAGAACAATGCTGTGTTTGTTCTTTGCCTACTTCCCCTCAACTTGTGAACACATTCATTTCTTCACAGACCTTGAAGACTACTTCTTCAGTATAGCAACATATACAGAAGACCAGCTGAGACAAGTCTAGTGGGAATAAGCAGGCACTGGATTCTTAAGCATTCTATTCATGTGGATTGAGAGGGAAGAGTATTAAAAGAGAACATTAGAATAGGGTGAATTTGGGGTCAGAAAAAAAAACTTGGTGCAAAGGAAACTCACAAGAATCTAAAAGTTTGACTACCACTAAGACCCCTAACAATAAGGATAAGTAGCCTGAACTGCCCATACCCTGAAACCATGAAAGGCTTTTGATGAGATGGGAACACCAACCAAGACACAGAACAGGTGTCTACAGTCTATCTTACCCATGGAATGTGCTGGGTTAAGGGTAGCACTGAGATTAAAGGAGTGACACTCTCTTCTAGGTCTTTCATGTGCTACATTCTTTAGACTGCCAGCCCACAAATAATGACAATGAGATTTATTATTAATTAAAAAAATTGGCTTTTAGCTTAGGGTTGTTCCCAACTAGCTCTTCTAAATTTAATTAACCTATTTCTATTAATCTACATTCTGCCATGTGTCTTTTCACTACTCCCATTCTGTATTTTCCACTCCCTCAGTATCTTACTGGTGGGTACTCTCCTCCTCTCAGAGTTCCTTTTGCCTCCCAGAAGTCCACCCTAATCTCTCCTGCGTAGTTATTCACCATTCAGCTCTTGATTAAATCAATTACGTGCCTTAGGGAAGCATGATAAAACAGCGGCACATCTGTATAGAGTTTACTGAAATATCCCACAATATTTCCCCTTTTTCCCTAAATAAAAAGGAAAGATTTTAATGTTACCAAAGTAAAACTATATACAATAAAATGATTCATCAGGTAAGGATTACATTCACAATATCCAACCCATTTGTGTTTGCCAAATTTAGAGAAAGTACTTTAAAATCTATCCTATCCTTGATGAGTCCAAAGTTTTATACCTATACCACTTTCTATCATAACTTGTATTACTATTCTAAAAATATCCTTTTAGATCTTAATATATTTTCTTAGATAAATAATTTAAGCTTTTATGTGTCTCAGCCTTATAAATATTACATCTCTTTTGTAAGTTTCTTTTCAGAATTTGGTAACAAAGCAAACTATATAAAACAAAGTTTCCCATCAGAGTTATGAGAAGGATAAAATATTACCTGAGTAAGCATGAAATGCAGAGCTAATAACTTCCAAAACCACAGAAAAGACAGAAACAGATGGTTGCCTGGACAGTCACCCAAGTTTCCTCTGAAATGCTGGTGTATCTATCTGTGGTCTACATGCCTAGAATATCTGACAGACTTTTCTGTGAAACAGAAAATTTGAAAGACATACCCACTGTTCCTTGGAACATTTGACAGTCATCTTCTTTTGTGTCCTTAACATGCCCAATTTGAAAAATATTCTGTCAACAGTCATGACAAGGCTCGTTTCTTGCCAAGTGGTTAGCTTTGCCACAAATGAAAGCAAACTCCATATGGAGGTTTTTTTGATAATCATAATCTTCTCTGAAGTAGATTGGTATTGCCAGGCATAGATGTACCTCACTGTAGTGAAAAACCGTATGTTATTAATCCATCTTAAATGTCATATTCTTAGGTCTTTAAAATGTTTAAAGACCAGATATATATCAAAACATATTTCTATTTTACCTTGAAAAAATACCTAATTTGGCTACAAGATTGATTGATTGTTATAGACTACATAATAACTTGTATTTCTTAATTATCCTTAATTGTTTATGATAATATCTTTCAAAGATAAAAGTTTTACACTATAATTTTAAATGAGCTGCATAGGTACAATCCCTTAGAGGATGTTGTAGCAAAAATAACCTTAATTTGCATCAATATACAAAAATACCTTAAACAGAATTAGAAACATATATGCAGTATAACAAAAATAATCTTAAATTTATATCAATATAAAATATAAAATAATGAAATTAATAGCTGCTTTATAGTTTAAAATAGAAAAAATAGTTTTTCATCTTATCTATTGTACCATTCTTATATTCCCTCTTTTCTTTTTCAGAAAGAAATTTTTAAATTAAAACTTCCTGATTACTCTCTAACATGTATGATTAGTAACAATTTCAAACCAATTCCAATAAATGGTCATAAACATCCAGAAAATATCCAAAGACCAAAAACCACCCACCAAATTTTCAGGAATGTGAGTGTCATGTTCTTAACATTACTTTCTGTTGTCTGAGGGCTACAACATCTTTAGGAGATCCTGAAAAAATTGAGAAAAGGGTAAAGTTCTGAAAAAGCAAGCTATACATTGGTTGTCCAGTATATGTGTAATGGGAAAGCACAGGGTTTGTGTGAATTTCTTACGTGGGATTTCCCTCTGTATGCTATGATTACCACTGATAAATAAAGGAACTGCTTTGGGCCTATAGCAAACTTTAGGGGGATAGAGCTAGGCAGAGAAAACAGCTGAATGCTGGAAGAGAGAGGGTGGAGTCAGAGAGATGCCATGTAGCCCTGTGGAAGATTGATGCCAGAACTTTAGCCAATAATCCACAGCCAAATGGCAATACACAGATGAATAGAAATGGGTTACATTAATATGTAAAAGAAAGCCAATAAGAAGCTAGAGATAATGGGCCAAGCAGTGATTTAATTAATACAGTTTCTGTGTGATTATTTTGGGGCTAAGTGGCCAGGAACCAACAAGCAGCCTCTCGCCTACTACAAAGTTCTGGTTAGGGTAGCCTGTGAGGCTGGATCCTTTCAACTATGTGCTCTAAAATTGTTCTGGATATGGATCGTAGAGGAAACTGAAATAGAGGCATTCTGTGATGCTATATCACTGGGTCTATTTGTCTTCTTTGGTGTCTAGTCCCTTTGTTAAAACAGAAGACACAAACTTTTTTTTAAATTTTATTTATTTATTAAGGATTTCTGCCTCCTCCCCGCCACCGCCTCCCATTTCCCTCCCCCTCCCCCCGATCAAGTCCCCCTCCCTCATCAGCTCAAAGAGCAATCAGGGTTCCCTGACCTGTGGGAAGTCCAAGGACCGCCCACCTCCATCCAGGTTTAGTAAGGTGAGCATCCTAACTGCCTAGGCTCCCCCAAAGCCAGTACATGCAGTAGGATCACACTGAGACAATGGGGATGTTCTATCTGGAACTCACCAAGGCCAGCTGGCCTGGGTCTGAAAAAGCATGGGATAAAACCGGACTTGCTGAACATAGCGGACAATGAGGACTACTGACACACAAACTTTTAAATGTAGCATACATATCTGCATTAACACAAGTATGGAATATGAGGTATGTACAAATCAGCTAAAAATGATTCTCTGTTCTATATTTGAGCAAGTTAAAGACATCTGTTACCTTTTTCAGTCCATTTGGGCTGTATAACCAAATTGTAGTTTATGTCTCCATCCATGCCATATGAAAGGATGGCATATAATCACAAATCATGAGGACTCTGTAGCCAACAAGATTTATCATGCCAAATCCAGTCTCAGAACTGCTCCCATGTCAAGAGATCAGCTTATGTGCCACCTGTCTTGTAGCTATTCTTGGCTTCTTCCTTCATGTCTGCCGGCAAGATTTTAAGGTCTCCGCCACACAAATCTGTATTTTAGTTATTTTAAAGGAATTTCATAGTTCTTTGTTTTCTGTGAAAACAGAAGCATAACAAAGGCATCTTCTCTAATGTATCATATTTCCTGATGTCTACTCTCAAGTAAAAACATCCTTAACTTATAGGACATGGTTTAATTTAGCAGGTTTTTTTTTTCTCTAGAATGCAGTGTCTTTTAGGAGCATTTTCCCCTGGCTTACCAGTATTCAAAAATTTAATGTCAAATATCATCATACAGGATCCTGTCACCCAGTGTTTTTACCATCCTTATGTGACTTGTTCTTTTTATATTACTTTATTCTTTCTTTAAATACTTTATTTTTATTATTTTTATTATTTTTAAACCCTATGTGTTTCTGCTTAGCCTATGGCTTTGGTGGTCTTGCAGCCAGCAGTGGCAACCATCTAACCATTCCAGCAATGGGTAGTTGTGTGTGCTCTGGAGGCAGGCCTTTCTTTCTATTCCCTGCCTGAGTAGCAGACTGGGTGCTCACTTGCTCATCTGTAAAGCAGGGCCTCTAAAAGGAGTCATGCCTCTGTATGCTGTGAGTACGGAGCCTGCCCTAGAGAGCATCGTTGCCAGGAAGCTACATCTGTGTTTTTTTTTTTTCTTTTTTTTTTTTTATTGAGAAAAGGAAAAAAACAAG
>NW_004949098.1:8512661-8537764 GCF_000317375.1 Microtus ochrogaster
CTCCAAAATATATAGAGAACTCAGGAAACTAGACTTTAAAATGCTAAGGAAGCTACATCTGACTTCATGTTTGAAACTATTTTTTTAAACTTATTTGCTTTTATTTTTTGAATTAGTGTTTTCCCTGCAGGCAAGCCTGTGTAAAATTGTTAGATATTGGAGTTACAGTTGTTTGCTATGATTAGGATGCTGGGATTTTAACCTGGGTTCCCTGGAAGAGCAGTCAATACCCTTAACCACTGAACCATCTTTCAGGTTTTTCAGACTTTATGTGGATTTACATGCTCCATACTGGGTGCCATCTATTTTAGATCTTTCTTGTCAGATGTTCTTTGAATTGCCAGACCCCAAAATAATGACTTGGAGACTAACTATTAATTAGAAAAGCTTGGTCTTTAAACTAGGCTTGTTCCTAACTACTACCTATAACTTAAATTGGCCTACTTCTATTAGTCTATGTTCTACCATGTGACTTTTTACCTACCCTATATTATGTACGTCCAACTTCCTCAGTATCTCACTGGTGTTTCCTCTTTTCCTCTCAGAGTTCCTAAACCTACCTGGAAGACCCACCTAACCTCTATTGACTAGCTATTAGGTATTCCGATACTTATTAAACCAGTTAGGTTTCTTATGCAAGCAAATTAAAAGAGCTAATTTATACAGGTTTCTGAAATATACTGCAACACAAACCTATGACTGGTTCAGCCTGAGAGCCATGCCATAAGAGTAGAGCCCATCCCTGATACTGACTGGTGAGCTAGTACCCAGAGAATGGTTGGCCCAGAGGCCTAGAATAGAACTAAACACCCATGGATAAAAAATTATCAATGTAATTATGCCTAATGATATTCTGCTATATTCATGGATTTGTTACTAGCCCAGGTGTTTTCAGAGGCTTCATCCAGCAACTGATGGAAACATATGTAGAGACCCATAGCCAAACATTAGGCTGAAGTCAGGGAATTCCACTGAATAGAGGGGAAAAAGATTGTAGTAGTCAGGGGGGTCGAGAATATCACAAGAAAACCCAAAGAATCAATTATCCTGGGATCATAGACATTCACGAACTGAACTGAAAACCAGAGGGACTGTATGGAATGGACTTAGATTTTTTACATATATGAGACAGTTGTATAGCTTGGTCTTCTTGGGGAACTCCTAACAGTGGAAGCAGAGAGTATCTTTAACTCTTTTCTGGCTTTGGAATTATATTACTCATACTGGGTTGCCTTGATGATCCTTAGTACAAACAAAGTTCCTTAGTCCCATTGAAATTTATTAAGTCGTGTTTTGTGATATTCATGGGAAACTTGCTCTTTTCTCAACAGAAATGGAGGGGAAGATGCAATCAGAATACAAAATAAATAAACAAATTTAAAATAAGGTTAAAAGAACAAACTTAAGAGTTTAGAAAACCAAGATATCAGTGCAAGTTAGATTAACTAGAGAACATTTTCACAAAATTGATATAGTAGAGCACATTAAGATGAACAAAGAGCTATAGTACTTATAGATTATATAAATACTATACACTCAGTACTAAAAAGGATGTGTCATGTGTTGTGATAACATAATTACTGTTTAATATCTTCCCCATGTTAAAATTTTCTGGTAAATAAAAGTTAATGAAATTTGGCTGTGTTTGCAAATATTTATAAGATTCAAACTCTGCTCCAATTAGCAATGAAAGCAATTAAAGGAAGAATATATGTGCTGTAGATAAAATTATTATAGCTCTCTAAATATTCAAGCAGAATAAGAGAGATTTCTTGTATTTCATTTTTTTTATTTCAAATATTATTTTTATTGTTGTTAATCCAGAGACCACTATTTTAATAGTCAGAGACTTTGGGTTTTATAACAAGATAAAGAATACTGATCACAATTTAATTCACAGATTCCTGGGTATTAGTCAGATATTACAAAATCTGCCTTCTAAGGCTAATGAAGCTTCTCACACAAGCCAAGGGATACATTTTCAACAACAGCTTCAAAATTAAAAACACATTTAATCAGAACATATTTCATAGCACTTTTATTTCTTCTGCTTTGAGAAAAAAAATCAGGATAACAATAGGAACATATTTCAAAAATATGGGATAAATAACTTTAATTCAAACTTCTACAAAACTTGAAAAGATTGTAGGGGAAGCAGAGATCTATAATCTCCATTGTTATTACTATTGGTAGCAATATCCATACATCTGTAGATGAAAAGATAGTAAGAAGTTTGCTGTTAAATTTAGTGTTAATCATCATATATTAAAAGAAATTCTTCAACTGGTAGAGAAACCCATAAAGACGCAGGATAGCAACACCTAGATAGAAAATCACATTCTGTGCCTGGGGCAATGGCTCATTGGGTAAGAGTTCTTGATGCACAAGCAAGGAAATATGAATTCAAATATACAGCTCCAAGGCAAAAGCTGGAGATGGCTGAATGTGCCTCTGAAGATGTGGAAAAGTGAGATATGGTGATCCTGGGAGCTAGCTGAGTAGTGAAAAACCTTGTCTCAATTAAATAAGGAAGAGAATAGTAGAGAAGGATGCTGACATCTTCCACTGGTCTTCACAACTGCATGAACATGCATTGTCACAAACACATGCACATGCACACCCCCCATACACACATGTACATATAAATTCATCACATTAACATATCACATTATGCTCTGTACAGTGAGGAGGCCCTGCATGTACATATTCCACTTTCACCCAAATACTTCTCTACAAGAGATTAAGTAACTGTTTCAGAAACAGCAAGCATTGTCTTTTCCAAAACAAGGAAGTATAGTTCAACTAATGAACTTGTAATATAATGAAACATCAAAAAGGGTATGATTATATTGGACTGGACAAATATCTAAGTCATTACTGTAGCTTTCAAAAGAAAGTATGAAGACATGAATTGAATTTGTAACAATTAAGCAAAAACCTGGGTATGATGATGTACACTTGTAACTTCAGTACTAGTAAGCTAGACAGGCAGGTATCTGCATCTGGATGCTCAGCTTGTCTTTCTAATTTGTATGCTCCACGTAAAGGGAAATCTGTCTCAAAAAGAGAGATGGAGAGCTAATTAATAATTGCATAGCAAATTTTGTCTCTAATCTCTGTACATGTTTGTGTTGTCTTCTCATGTGGGCATATATGCATGACACATGCATGTATACACACAGACATAAACACACAGAGACACACAGATACACACACACAAACACTGGAGGTCACATTTCTTTTTTGGGAAATTAAAAAATCTAACATAGTCAAAAGTCAAAAATGGATAGTTCAATACTATAACTTAAGAAAGTTTGGATATTTGCACATATTTCAGTCTTTCCAGTTCCACAGAAATATTTATTGTAAAATGTTTTTGCATTTTATAAATACACATTAAAATATTTGTATTTGGATTTATATGAAGATTAATATGTATTTCTTCACTATGGTAAAGGAAGTAGGCCTTATAATCTTCATATTTTACATAGGTTCCAACATGCTACATTCCTATCTTCAAAATTATTTGAAATTAAAATGAGAAATGTCATTATTTAAAATCACCATGTAGGGTCTATCATTATAGTATACCTTAAATTTCCATTAAACAATCATTAACCTTTTGTACTAGAATATACTTTCCAAAATGAAAAGAACTTAATTAATTTTCTTTCTGAGGGTATCTATCATGATCACAAATGTTAGTATCTAACAGATATTAGTGACTTACTAAATATCACCAGGTGAATACATTTGTGATCTGTTTTTTTGAGGAATCATGTAGTCCCAATGAAACATTCAATGCTAATGTAAAATTTCTCTGATGATGGCTTACAGCCTTCCTTTTTTTTTCACACATGCTGAAACTTGGATTAAATTATATTTTTGGAACTGGAGAAGTGGCTCCATGATTATGATCACTTCTTACCCTTGTTGAGGACCTCAATATTTAGATTTCTAGCACCACAGTCAGACATTATACTCACACGTACCTGCTTCTGGGTTACCTCACTCAGTATGCTTTTTTTTCTAGTTCCATATTTTTGCCTGTACATCTCATGATGTCATTTTTAACAGCTGAATAATACTCCATTGTATAAATGGGCCATGTTTTCTTTATTCATTTCTCTCTTGAGGCACATCAAAATTGTTTCCAATTTCTTACTATTATAACTAGAGCAGCAATAAACATGGTTGATCAACTATCCTAGTCTAGATATTAGCCACTTAGTAAATGCTAATCAAGCTATAGTTCATGGAATCAGAGAGGCTGGGTATGAAGGACAAGAAATAAGGGCGACACATATATCTCCCTGGGAGAAAAAAATTGATGGGTGGACAGGGGCAAGAGGACAGGAACAGCAGAATCAGGTGGGAAGTGGGAGGGGAAATGATATTAAGGGAAGGAATGTGAGGAGAGACAGAATTTAGGGGCATTTGAAGGATGGAGTAGAAACCTGGTTCATTGGAATCTTCCCAAAATAATAAAGGCAATTCTATTGAAGTCTTAAAATAATGGGAGAGACAGAGTTCCAACTGGTCAGCTCTTGTCACTAAATGAAGCTTCCAGTACCTGGACTGAGTTACATCCAATTAATTTGTTAGTCAAGGGGTTCCCGTGGAAATCACCAAATAACCCAGGCTCTTGACAAGATGATAGTTTGCTATTCAAAAACTGACAGAAGTCCTTATCCTGAAGAAGATATGCTCACAACTCCTTGAACACTGAGAGGTTAAGATGGTGACTAAATAGAACCTTTACCCATAAATTCTAGTGTCTTTGGTACTCTGCAGACTACCAAAAAAAGAACACTAAACATCATTCCAGCTACACTCCCTTTGATCTACAACCTTTTTTTACCTTAACAATATGCTAGGGCAATGGTGGGACAAATGTTGTATAAATAGTCAAACAATGTCTGACTTGACATATGTCCCTCCCCACAAGGTACTTGGGTTAGCAACAACCAGAGTCTAGATAACCCAGAGACCTAGGGTAAAACAGAATACTACTGGTCTTTTTTTTTAAATAGTGAGAAAATCGTCCTAACAATATTCTTCTCTACTCATAGATCAGTACCTTATTCAGTAATTCTCAGAGAAACTTCATGTCATATCATATGAAAAAAAAAAAGACTCAATGCCAGATATGCACAGAGGGAAAAGGCCTTGAACACTCAGCTCTAAATATGATGTCTCCATCAAATCCTACCTATCAGAGCTCAGGAAATCCTTTAGATAAGCAAGAAGAAAAATGTAAGATCAAGATGGTATTGAGGCCTCTAGGAGAGCAAGACTGTCTAAAAAACTGCAAAACTCATACAAACATGCACAAACTGCAACACCAAGCACAGGGCCTGCATAGGATCCGTGCCAGGTCCTCCTGTATATACTATAGCTTTCAGTTTAGTATTTTTATATGACTCCTGAGTTTGTGGATGAGTGGATCTTATGATTCTTGTGCCCTTTTCCTTTTATTGGGTTACTGTGCACAATTTGAATTTTTGTTTAGTTTTTTGTTTTATTTTATTATGTTTTGTTGCTATCTTTTAGAAGGTCCTTTTCTAATGTGAAACATAAAGAGAGTGGATCTGGATTGAAGGGGATTAGGAAGGAAGTGGGAGGATAAAAGTAAAAAAGAAACTGATCAGTATACTTTGTGTGAGAAAATAGTCCTTTTTCAATAAAAGGGGAAAATCATATATTTTTTTTAAAAGACAACTGCTGCACTGTAGCAACTGCCCACATTAACTCATCTTTTATAGACAAGGTAGACTTCCTCTTTAATGGTCCTGGAACACAAAAGCTGCCAGCAGGTGGTCAAGCAGAGAATGAATTCAGCAAGGTTTTTCAGACCATAAGACCCGACGAAACTGCAGGTTAGAGCTGTAGTTTGCAGAGCTCTAGCTGGTTGCAGGTTTATGAGTGTAAATGTGCAAAACTCTGGGTCATCCTACTCTCAGAGCTGCTTGATTCTTTGCTGCCCAGTTTTTCTACAACATTTTCTAAGGGTAAAACTTAGGCTATCCAGATTGCATCGTATTCTGGAAAGGTCCTTTAACAGATGAGCTTTCTCACTGCCCTCCTCACTTTAAAAAATAACACAATTTATTAATGTTATAGATGGGTTTCAACATGACCTTTCCACACAGGATTATGATGCACTGTGATCCACCTCACCACCTCGGATACTCTCTATTTAGCCTCTCCCACTTCTTCCTTTCCATACCTTGTTAGTTCCTCTTTTAGTTCCACGTCTTTCTTTTCTTTTGCTCCTAGATTTAATATAGGAGAGAAAAATGTGATTTGCCATACAAATGATGTGACATTCCCCTCTGTATGCTATAAATATGTTTTATTACCATTGGTTAATGAATGTTAACGAATGGATTATCAGATCAAAGTCAGGCAAGAAATCAAAACAGCGATAGAAAGAAGGAGTAGGCATAGTCAAAAAGCTGCCATATAGCTGCTGAAGGAGGAGGGCACATTGGAACCTTAGAAACATTAACAGTAAGCCACAGTCTCACGGTGATTCTCAGATTGATAGAAATATAATGTAAGTTCTTAAGATGTAAGAACTACCTAGGAATATGCTGGAGTCATTGACCAAACAGTGTTGTAATTAATATGGTTTCTGTGTGATTTTTTGAGTCTGAGCAACATGAAGATGAAAGAGCAGTCTCTGCCTACATACAGAAATTACATTTGTTAGATATGATCTTCCAGAATACAAACTCACATCTAAGGGAAATAAATCTTTGAGGAATTATTCCTGAGATTCATTTGTTGTATTTTTCATAACAGTATCATTGGTACATTTGATATTGATACATAGATATGCTTCCAATATTATATAATTCTGCATATTATATATGTAAGCAAAAAATTTAAAATATTTTCATGGTGGCTGAAATATCACAATAAGTATTAGAGAAATTTTATGACCTGCAAAATTAGATACTCTCGAGTTATAGTTAATATCCAGTAGTGCTGCAGCACCCACATTTTGCTCGTGAACAGCTGTGAATTGTAACAGAAGTCATCATTTTCTTTGTTGCTCATTTTTATTTCTTTTTATCGTATTGTTCAATTTGTATCCATTGATTTGTAAATTTAATCATTCCCTTGTTCATTATGACTGAGTATTTAGTATTTGATCACTTTCATACTGTGGACTTTTGGCCATAATTCTCCCTAGTCTGTCTAATTTCAAGATTGTGTTTAGATTTTCAGGCTTAAGTATGAGGCTCTGCTTAGCATTTGTTGCCTAATACACCTTTAACTGTTTTATAAGCTAGGAAGTCTCCCTTTAGTTTATTTCACTTATGAAAAGCATGAAGTTATAGTCAAATATTAAACTCATTGCCATCCACTTCCACACTGGTTTTGTGGATACTATTTGCTTTATATTGAGTACTTTGAATAAAACTCTTTCTTTGCTCTTGAGGTCTGTGTCTCCTGGGTATGACATTTTCTGGTCTACAGTCCAGTGCTCAGAGCACAGAACAGCTTGTTTCTTTCAGACAGCAAACTCTAGTTTATGTGCAGGGCACTGGCCAAGAGCAATAGTTTCTAGGCTTATACAGCTGGACATGAAATCATTACCTTTTCAGTATATAAGTTGCTGTGCATACAGAACTCTAGTATGCTCAATATGCTGAACCACAGGAAAAACTAGGATTAAAGTTTTATGGATGGCAGGAACAAGTTGCATTTCAAAAACACACACCTAGAGTAGAACTTCTGTAGTGTAGAAGGATGAGGCATGTTGGTGGTCTGGCTTTACTTTAAGATCCAGTAGCTCTTGGATAGAAGTTGAAGATGAAGAGATGCACATCTCCTTGACATAAATGTCCAGATGAGAGTTTAGTTCATGTTGTATGTAAAGGGGAAGTGGAGGATGGAGAAGATACAAGATTGCAGCAAACACTTGATTTATGATGTTCTTATAAAGATTTACCCGATTTTCTCCAATAAATGTTTATTCAGTTTCCATGGTAAACTGTAGTTGCTATTTATGATTCTACTTGATTCTAAGAAGCTACACATACAACTATAGTCTGCCAGTAAACTGTATTCTAGCCCTTTTTGTAGGCTGTAAAGCTACTTTCTTTAAAATTAGTTCAGTAAAAGAAACAATAAATATAATTATATTGGGAAAAAATGGTTTCCCAGATAAGTATTTTGGACAATAATAGAATGTACATAATTAATGCAGCTTTCAATTATGTTAGAAAAGAGTACAACAAACAATATTGTAAGAATTGCCAGGGCTGGAGAGATGGTTCAACTGTTAAGAGCATTGCCTGCTCTTTCAAAAGTCCTGAGTTCAATTTCCAGCAACCACATGGTAGCTCACAACCATTTGTAATAAGGTCTGATACCCTCTTCTGGCATTCAGGCATACATGCAGACAGAATATTATATTATATATATTATATTATATATTATATATATATATATATATGAAGTATGTGTTAAAAAAAGAATTGCCAAAGTCTATACTGATGAAGATGAGATTTCACACTGGAATCATGACAGTCACATGAGATATATGTGTATTTTATTATATATGTACATTATATATCATCATGCTAATGCTTGTGAGATGGCTTGCCTGAGTGAGAAAATAGGCAGGTTAAGTTTTATTTCTTCTAAAGCAATACTATATATTTAAATTTCTTTTGATACATTTTTATATATGCAAAATGAAAGTTTTATTGAAGTCTAATTTATGAAACAACACAGATATCTCTTTCTTTGTCTGTCTGTCTGTCTGTCTGTCTGTCTGTCTTTTTGTCTTTCTCTCTGTCAGTGTGTGGGAGGGTACATGTAGGAACACCAGAGATCAAGATCAGATTTATTCCCCAGTCATTCTTTGTATTGTCTTTTGAGATGAGTTCTCTCTCTGATCTCAGAACTTGGCATTCAGCTTGACTACCTCCAAGAAACTGTTTATTTTATTTGCTGGAATTGCAAGCACACATTATCCAGCCTGGAGTTTTATGTATGTGTTGATAATTGAACTCAGATCCCTGTGCTTATATGGTAAGCACACTTTATTGACAGATCTATCTCCCCAAAACCCTAGTTATTTTTTCCTGCTTTGCTTATCCATTTTTCTTCTTGCTTAATTGCTTTAAACAATCTTGCTAGGATTGCTTGCTTGATTTTTCATTCTATGAAATTTTTCCCTCTGCAATCTATTTTGAGTGATACAGACTTTGGGGTGGAGAAAATGATCTATTACTTTTTGTGAAGTAAGCCCTATTAATGTAAATGTAGGAGCAGTTACCACTTTGAAAAGAATAGAAAATCAATAGAGATGAGAAATGGGGTGCTGGCCTCGAAATTTTTATGCTGTGATTCTATGTCTCTCCAATTAAGGAAAACACACTTAGGGACAGAATGATGACCAATCAGCAAGTCATTATTTCTTCATCTGGATTGAAGCTTTTATTTTGCATTTTATTCTCTTAAAGGACAATCATTCCTACTTGCTGCAGAAGATACTTTTTGGTTGTTGTAAAAAATGACGGAAATTGATTTTTTCTTAATCCCAAGGAAGTAGAAGGAGACAGGAGGAATAAAACTGCAATTGTAATAAGTACAATCTTGAATTCTTTCAGAGCGATCGTAACTCCACAAGCTGCTATTAATCAAGGAGCATGTGTTTTGATGTTCTGTGTGAGTTTTAGTACCTTGGACTATAGTTTATCCCTTATCAGACACAAATTCATTTCAGAGACAATTAAGAATTGCATGTTATTGGTTTGTACATTTGTGGGTATTGAGCCCAGAACCTTGGACCTGCTAGTTGAGGCATTATACCAGTCAGCGACACTTTAGTCCCGTTATTGGCTATCTCCACTGAACATGGGATTTTGGTCAGCTATGCTCCAGGCTGTAATCCAGAGTGCATGCTCTCACATGCATGAGGATGACATCTGCCATGTCACATTGATAATGTGAAATTAAACACTGGTCATTCTCTGCTCAGAAATTGTTTAGTGAAACTAACCTTAGCTGGCTATCTTATTTCCCATCTAAATTGCTTTAAAATTGATAGGAATGTGTTTAGAAATGTCTGTTCTAATGAACTAGCAAATTCTTTTGATAGCATAATTGCCATTGGTATATTTTTGGTCCTTAAATTGTAAAATTCATTATATTGCAAAGTGAGTGACTAAACCACATATTTATTAAAATGTAGAAAATAGTTACCAGAATTCATGTTAAGTAACTCTGCCACATTTAGTAACATTATGTGCTAAGACTTATAGTTTATCTGAACAGTTCATTTAATCAGAAATTCCTGGAGAGTTTCCTAAATGTTTAGTCTTGCAAATGGTGCCTGGAGTGTGTGATTTAATGTAATTGTTTGGAAAGTACATTTACTTTTTCAAGAAGGATTACTGAAGAGACTTAATCTTCAGTCAAGACAAATACAAGTTCATTTCCCCTATGTCCCCTGCTATATGTATATATGTTAGCTTAGAAAATTGTTTAAGGGGAAATTGATGAAGGAATATTATAGCTTAAAAGTTAAATGGCCCCCACAGAATTGTTTAAGCCTAGGTCTCGAGAGAATGGCACTATGTTGGTAAGTGAGAGGTGCCCTGAAAAACTATATTGGTCTTCAAATTTTCTTCTATGTTTCTACCTGCTTCTTGCTCACCATTAAGGGTATATGATTGTGCAATAGCATGCTCTTGCCACTATGATCTTCTTTATCTTAGGACCAAACCACAACAATGTGACCGTGTACTGAAATCTCTGAAACCATTGCTACTTTTCTCTGTGTTAATCGTTTTTCCTGAATTACTTTTCACGTGAGAGAAAAACCACTCAGGAATAAGAAGCTTAAGATAGGTAAGAGGTTTGCAGGTCAAATGTGAGGATCACTACTGCAAGATGTCATAAAAATGGAGGGATTACCTATGCCTAACCTCCAGCACAGCAAAAGAGGAGAGTTTAGATATGTTTGCTCTTGTTATGGTAATTAAGGATGTCCTTCTGCTGATGCCAAATAAACCTTATGCCACTTAATGGAAAGAACTGGGGAATCATCTCCTAATTGAGCTTTCTGGAGAAACTCTGCTCTACTGGAGACACTCGCTTTTCCAAAAAGAGATCTGACATGATAGCATAGAAATCAAAAGAGAACCAATTGGACAAGTATACGAAATCCTTTAGTCTCCATAGACATTGGCCCTGGTCTCTCACGGACAGTACCTAGAAAAGGCAGTGACATCTACTTGGGAGTTTATATCAATTCCTTCCTGTGCCAAAAATCTCCAAAATTGCAAAACCCATCATATGAGAAACTAGCAGAATTACAGCTTGGATAAGAGAAGGCTATCAAATTGTTGAAGAACTATTGTGAAAAGTTGAGAAACCTAAAGAGAAAGAATGAATAAAAGAGTGGTCCAAATAATATAAAATTTTGACTGTATCTACCTACCATTTCCCACTTTCAATTCCTCTTGGATGCTTCAACAACACCCTCATCCCACATCCACATTATTTTTTCATGTTTCTTCTCTTTCTCTCTCTCTTTTAATCCACTTGACTCTACTTAGTGATATGTGTATACACACTGCAATAGGTGTGGTTTCATCCCCTGGATGCTCAGTCATACCTCCCAAGGAAAATAAACTGGTTCTCTTCCAGCAGCTCTCAATGGCCAATCTCTCCTCAGCTTGGCATGGAGTATCATGAGCATTTTCTCTATAGCTAAGTCATCACTATTCAGAGGAGGGGATGTGAAAAAGGTACTTTGTTTTATTTTGGTAACTTTATTGACATGCAACTTTACTTAAACCAACTGTAAGTCTAGAAACAATCTATTGCTAAAGAAAATTATATGGAGAGTTTTTTGCCTTATCACTATATGTGTTCAGTCTACTGTATAAACATTATTCAAAATTATAAAATCAGTCAATATAAATCACAATATAAGTAAGCTAAGAGAAATTGTGGTAAAATTATATGACAAAATCTAATATATAAAGAAAAAATGTTTAGAAATTTAGGGGAAGTTTGCAATTATTTCAATTGAAATATATAATAAAAACCCTTCAGTTAATAACCAAATTAAAACTAAATGATGTGCTACAATCAGGAAGAAGAAAATAATCTCTACTCTTATAAATTTTATTAATCATAGCACTGAATATTCTGAACACTCATCACTCAAAAATAATAATATGTATTAATGTACACATTAGAGACTTGTGTAGGAGGCTTATGTTAAGTTTAAGACTATCATCTGAAACATATTGATTTCTAGGGAAGGTTGGGACAAATGTAGTTTGACAAAATAACCAGAAGAAATAAAAAGGGAAAACATATGGGAAAAGCTATTTTTTTCTTTTCAAAATAAGAAATAACATTAAACTATTCACATAACGTATTGTCTATTTAGGAAATCTATGAAAAAGATTTCACTGAATTGGGTCTGGTGAGATGGGTTCAGAGAATAAGCAACCAACCTTTAGGACCTGAGTTAGACTCACATTTTAAAAGGATAAAACTAAGTTATATGTTATCTTCTGACCTCCATATACACAATGGTACATGTACATACACACACACACACACACACACACACACAGATAAAATTTGTAAAATTTAAAACGCATATTCTTAAGAATTTCGTGTAGTAGTGTACAGAATGGAAACAGTATATTTATAACTTATCTAAAATAATTCCATGAATATAATAATTTTTAAGAACCAATCAGAATAATATTCTGAAGCTGAATATTTAAAACGTCTAAGTAATAGTGTGGATCTTAAAGTTTGGATTCAATAAAGGAGAGGCATACTATGCCAATGAAACAGAGCCACTGTATAAGAGATATTAATTCTGCCTCAAATCATCTCTGCATTACCGTTAAAATCTGAGAAACCATTTATGTCATTACAGGTAAGAACATCCTGAAAACTAAAAGGAAAGAAAAAAGACCCAAAATGCTGAAATGATCTTGACAGGAGAGATCATATTTGGTTTAATCATTTCATCTGAGTTTAAAGCATGCAAGATATGTAAATTATCATAGAAATGATTCTAGATAGAGTCCAAAGCGACAAAATGATAAATAAACAGCATTTGATATAGATGGAGACCTGAACAAACTACACATAAAATATTTATAAGCCACATGTTTTACCCAATGGAGTAACAAGAATATATAACAAACTTTCAGACTCAACAGAAAAAGAAGGAAACACAAAATTATCTAATTCAGTTTCTAGAATATGATGGAATTTAAGTATTCATTTTATTCATATGAATGAGTAAAAAGTATTAATTTCCCAATACAACAAGGCATTAAGTGAATGAAAAATAAAACCACATAAATGCACCATTGTAACTCAACTCTAGCTAATTAAAATGAATACATGCCTATAATTACTTAGTTATTGGTAGGGCCTGGTTATGCCCTACTCCCCTATCCTATAATTATGATTGGCTTCATCTTGTGCAGAAAATCACATCAATTACTTGAATTCACAAGTTTATTGATCTTGTCAAGTCCAGGATGCATTGATTCTTTTAGGTTTTCTTAGCACCCTGGCTTATTTCCCTCTTTTTTTCTTCCAGGGTTTGTTACTCCTTTGAACTTTGTACCTTTCAGAACAGTGACAAATAACTCACTGTTGGTTCAGCTATCCAGTTTATGTTTTGTATTGCAGCCCAGGCGAACTGAGACTGGACAATAAAATGTAAAGAAATACCCCAAATCTCTATGTTGGAATCCAAAGTCCCCAGAACGTAACTACATGTGGAGATGAGGACTTTTCAGAAGAGATTTGATGAAAATGAAACCTTTAGGAAGGAGAACTCCTCCATGGCCTGGCCATATATGAAATGACTTAGAAAGTTGCTAACTTTGACTATAAACTGAGCCAGGGCATTTCAACAGGTCCAGGCTGTTCTACCACTTGGAGTGCATTATATAGCACACCAAATGTTACTTGAGACATCAATGGCAGACAGGGATGCTGTTTGCAACATTTGACAATACACTATAAGCATAACTGGGACGACAAAATCCCCTCTAAAACTGTAAGCAAATCACCCAAGTTAAATGGTTTCTTTATAAGAGTTACCGAACTCATGGGGTCCCCTCATAGATATCAAAACCCTAACTAAGACATGGGTCCTGGAAAAATCTACCTCTCTTATTCTGCTAATTGAACATAGCAATGAAATGAGTCCTAATGACATTTTATATACCCATAGTACTGTGCACCAGGCAACTCTCATCAGAAAAGCTGACTCATATAGCAGATTGCAATTAAACCTGAGATCCATAACTGGTCAAGATTTATAGAATGAGAGACAGTGGAGTGCTTAGCCATGAATGGGATGTCTTTAACACACCTCACAATTCAGGAATCTATGAGAGAAAAAAGGTGGAAAGATTTAAGAGCCAAGGGTCATGGCAGGTGAACATATGAACTCACAGAGATCTGGATAACGTGTGCACTATTTGCACAAGCTCAAGCCAAACCAATTCCTATCAAAGAGGAGAGAAGCAGATACAAAGTCTCATATCTAAACAAAAAGCTATTCACAAGTAACAATTGCTGGGAGAGGAAATCCCCCTTTTTTCTTTCCCAAGGGAGTGACACTGGATGTATCAACTATACTCCAGAGCAGACTCAATGCTCAGGAGAAGTAGGCAGACAGATGCCAGATGTGATAATTTTAATATTTTTTTTCTTTTGCTGTAAAGAGAGAAAGAACATGAGGTTGCTGGGTAGAAAATGAAAATGATCTGGGATGGAAACTATGATAAAAATCTTCTACATGAAATTCTCAAAGAATAAACAAAATAAATAAAATACTACAGTAATGTTAAACATATAAAGAATTTAAAAAGTCATAATGCTTATAAGTAAAAAAATGTCATTTTATTGGCATTTCAAAAAAACAGCGAGAACAAATGCTGGGTAGGACACAGATAGAATAAGATACATCAAGTCATTAATGTATGGTGTGGGGATTTAAAATGACATAGTTAAAGTGATGGACAGTCAACAAAAGTGTGTATAATTCCTGTGGGAAACTGGTGGTTTTGTGAGTATCTGTTGCTATACTGCTTTGTTGAACTGTGTATGTGATGTATAATTCTTTCCCTCTCTGATAGGTATCATCGTTGTTTCTTATCATGATAGTATGAGAACATGTTATACACTGTACATTACTTTGTGCCTGTACTATTTTATCTTTGATAGAGCAATGACAATGTCCTGTACTGAAGATATGTAAAATACAGAAGTAAAAGCAAAAGAACATTGCTAATATTGTATAGTAATGGCTCTTCTACCCACTGACAATTTAGATGAGCTTTAGTTTTAGAAATTGCATATAGTAATTATTTGAGGTAGAGTAGAACTAGAAAAATTGCTTCTGATTTAAAATTTATGTGGGGTTATAACTGGTATAAGATTTGCTTATTTGGTGCTGGAGAGATAGATCAGAGTTTAAGAACCCTGACTGTTCTTCCAGAGGTCCTGAGTTCAATTCCCAGCAACCACATGGTAGCTAACAATGATTTATAATGAAATCTAGGTCCCTCTTTTTGTAGTGCAGGTTTACATGCAGCAAGAACACTGTACATATAATAAATCTTTAAAAAAGATTTACTACTATGGATAGAGCTTGATTTCAGATATGTTATTGGAATAATACTGCTCTTAAAATATTTTAGCATTATGTTTTTCTATAATACTTTGCCTAGAGTTATATGTTCTAAGATTAGTTTGTGATGATGGGTACTGTTTTTTACTATGTAGAGCATGCATGTGTAAATTATATTGTTTCATTGTATATATTCACAGGTAATTCTAATTAGTAATATCTATGTGAAATATCATATGCTACATTATTACCTATGCTAATATGTAAATGAAATGTACTTGGTTGGGGTTATATTTAGAAAAATGTTGTTCTTAGAATCAGGAAAAGGGAAGAATGGAGTTAAGGATAATATGAGGGTAGGGTTGGGGATATTAATAGCTGATGTTAATGGTGCAATTTTTCTGTTGAGAGCAATGGTATTTCCCATAGAGTAACGCATTTCAAAGCCAGTCATGAATAAATATAGATGATATTTATATATAATAGCAGTGTTCTTACCACCATCACTGAACAGTGTATGGAAACAATATTGGTTCTGTAAAGAAAACAGGAGTTTTACAGTGGATCTGATTAAAGCTGTCAAACATTTCTCACTTAGTACACTTCTAATTGGGTTGATTCACAAGGGCCAAGTACCAAGGATGGGAGGATGAAGTGGTTAGTCTCTGAGTGGCACCTGTTGGTGCTATTCAAAGGGAATCCACAGGAAATAATAACCAGTCTGACTCACTTAATTGCTAACGGCTAAGGAAGCAAAAGTCTGCTAATTTTGGAATAACACTCACCTCTGGTGATTTAAATTGAAGATGACATACCTAAATTTTAATTACAATCAAAGTTGAAAACTAAAGGATAGCAAGCAAAGCTGGAGCACCCCTTAGGCGGTTGAAAATTGCCTCCCAATTTATGAAATTTAGCTAATAAATTAGACAAACCATGTTGTTGTCTTGTCTGTTCCATTATTCTCAGTTCGTGTTACCAGGGCATTTCCATTAATGCCTGTAACACTCTACAAAGTCAGAAAAGTGTAAGAGGCTTGAAACCAGGTTCTATGAATTCCCATGCAAAAGGTAGCAGGGAATATAGATGACAAATTTTAATAAAGATGATTAACTCAATAACCATGAGCATATGAAATCTATTCTGATCCAATATTATGGCTTTTCTTTAAAATTAATATGTATATCTTATGTAATTTTACCTAGACTTTTTATAATTTCATGATTGTTTTTGTCTACCGTTGCTTGTATATAAATGGATTTTAAACAGTTTTGATATTAAAAGTGTAGGGAAAACAAATTTTGATATACCTTTTTCATTTTTCATGTATTTTATCCATCATTACAGAAATAGTAAAACAACCAGGAAACTATAATAAAGCATTTTCCAGGAGTAAATTTTTAGGAAAAGATTTATTTTTGAAGGGCGAGTGAATGCAAAGTTTAGTTCTCATTTGTATGTTTTTCTGAATAGCTTTGTATAATGAACTGTTTTTCGATTTGAGACATGATATACTTTTAATCTCACTGACAAGCTACAATTAAGAACAAGATTTGAATGTTTTATCTTTGATATTTTTGGTTACTATGATTTTAAGCAGTGAGTTCCTACATTATAATTGCATGATTTAAATGAATGAGATAAGATATAAGAGCTTCAAAACTTTAAGATTCTCTATAAATTGAATTTGGAACATGATCCGAATAGAAGGTGAAGGGAAGTAAGGTGGAGTAAAGCTCTCGTGATGATTGCCTTTGTACTGCAATTATCAAGAAGTATACAAAGTTCCTGACATTCATATTAAAATAGGTGTTGAATATTTATAAAGGTGGTCTGATTTGCATACAGGCTTTCCATCAAGAAGTTCAAACACATTTATTTTTCAATATACAGTTCGGCAGGAATTTACTAGATATATTTGCACTGTGCTGCTTGCCACATAAAATACAACATTAGCAAAATGTAAGACTCTAGCCTTACCAGGCCTGCAATAAAGCTGAGAAAAGATTACACATGCACATGAAATAGTTATCACTCTGAGACAATAACTGTTTAAATATCATATTGGATGATGTACCATGAGGGCCTTGAAAAGGAAATAGAGTAGAAAGCAGGTCATTTTAGTTGAAAAAGTCAGCAAGTGTCATTAGGGGGTGGTGAGGTAGTGAGAGGTGATTTCTTTTCTCTTTTTTAAATTATTTTTGCTTTGAGGCAATGCCACAGAAAAATAAAGGTGACTAATTCAAAAATTTACTGTCATTACATACTAGGCAGTTCACAGTCTGTAATTCAATCGAGTCATATAAAAATGAATATAATTTTTAGTAGTAAACTTTAATGTTTGGAGGTGAAGAGAGAACAATAATGTATGTCAATGATGTGCCACTATTGCAGCAAATTGCATATATTCCAAGAGCAGTTATTTTCCCAGAAAGAAGCTTCAAGGAAAATAAGCAAGTTTATTTAGTTGTTTGTCTCTTTTCAAAGGATATCTTCACTGATGTCAAACTGTTCTTGTTCACTCATTTTCTATATAATAAGCACCAGTCTGAGTACTAAAAATTAAACATAAATGAAGGAAATTTGAATGCCAAGAAAGTTGACAATGTTCCTTAAAGCTATTCCAGTGTGTTAGTGAAAAGAAAACAGCATCATTCTGAGAAACAATGGCTCTTTGGGAGACAGCTACCTTTAGTGTTGCCCATGCCTTAGAGCAAGAAGAGGCAGACTGAAGGAAGAGTGTTAGTGCTACCAATAGAGTGCTCACCAGGGATGCATACCACTGTGCTCTGGGATTTTAATGAAGTGATTGTTTCTCATAGATACGAACCTGGTTCCTGTACTACACAGTAGTAAAGAGGGCCTCATGTTCAGAGATATTAATACAGTGGGCCTGGTATAGAAGAAAGGGTAATTGCAGAAAAAAAATGATATATATGTAGTTGCTTGAAGCATGCTGCTAGGAAAATACTAGGTAGCCACATAAATTTATACAGCTTAGGTCAAGAAAGCAGAGGACTGTGGCACTCATGACTCCATACTAGAGTTCTCTTGTTGGTATTATGGGTTGAAAGACTCCAAGCGGTCATGATCAGCAACAGCAGCAGATAATGGATTGATTCATAAGAAGACTGTTGTCATAAACGGTATATATAGCACTTGCCCCTAAGTCCTATCTTATCTCATTCTAGAGCCTGGGATACAACTGAGTTTTCTTCTTGTATAATAAAGCCTTGAAGACTGGTGTTACTGAAGCCTAGAGACTGAATGGTAACAAAGACATAAATAACTATAGAGGATCAACCAAGAATTAATAAAATTTCAATTGACAAAAATTGCTAAAATGTGTGGTGATTATTTTAAGACCATCAAAATACCACAATGTGTTTTTAAAATAGTTATTTTATTTCAATTAAGCAAAACCTGAGCTTCCTTCAGGGGGCTACAAAATTCCTGGATTACATTTCTGTGTTTTTGCCTGTGTAAAAATACATTTTCCAATACCAAAAACAAGCATAAAATTTTTATGCTGAAAGGAATTGCATTGTTTTTCATTTGCAGCAGAGATGAATCACTTTAATAGCTAATAACTCCCTTTTCTCATTCTAATATCCTACCGTCAGAGGTGTATTCACGATGAGCAACAGTCTCTAGGAAAGTGTGGCTTTCAAATCCTACTGTGGTACCACATTTGGGAAATATAATGCGACTATGTTTTTTCACACTGAAAAGGAATAAAAAGAATCATCATCATCAACGACAACAACAACAACAAATTAAAACATTTTAAAAATCCTTGGACTTCCCACAGGGCAGGGAACCCTGATTGCTCTCCGGGCTGAGGAGGGAGGGTGACTTGATTGGGGGAGGGGGAGGGAAATGGGAGGCAGTGGCGGGGAAGAGATGGAGATCTTTAATAAATAAATAAATAAATAACAAAAAAAATCAGGGAATTGGAAATAAGAAGGGAGCATGCTGGAAATATTTTTTGGGGGAGGATAATATTGTTTCTTTTTTCTGAATTTGCTATATTATTTTTAGAAATGAAAAGGCAAAAGAGAATTTTCTTGGTTTTTAGGTTTCCACTTATAATTTCTAGCAGGAAAGATTCTAAAGCAAATGATCCAAATGCATGAACCCATGTACTCTAGAAATTATAATCTGTGATGTTTAGGCAAGCCCTGGGAAATATAGCTGTAGCCAAAGAAGGTAGCATGGGAAGCAGAAGTAGAAGGTGTTAAGGTTAGAAGAAAACCTGAGCTAAACAAAAAGAAAATAATAGAAAACTGATAATCATCATTTATTTTTTTTCAAAATCAACTTATTCCAACATTTTTTTACCTTCCAAAACTATAGCCTGTTTCTACTAGTCTCTCTGACATGATCCAAACTGATTAATATTAAGTACTGCAAAAAAGCTTTTGATTAATTATTGTTAGTGTAATTTTATAATTTTTCATTCTTCCTAACAACTTTGAAACCGATTTATTTCAGTAAGGAAGAAAATGGATAACCATATACCATTAATATAATTAGGAGACCGAAAACACATCTTTGAACTTGGGGTTGTTCAATTTAGTTTCCAATTAATTGGTCCCAATATGTAGAGAAAAAAAGAGAAGAAAACAACAACAACAACAAACATTCTAGCAGTTGTTTCCTCTGAGACTCAGAAGCAACAACTCTTTGCATCAATCCTGTAACTGCACTTAAATAATCTCACCATTTAGGTCTCTGTTATGTGTTTCTGGGCCAAGCACTCAACAGTCCACTCTGCACAGGGAAACAACTGTAAAGGGAAATAGCTTGTGACATACTCTTGTACAGAGCCCCAGGTCAGGCAGAGTGTGCTGTTGTCAGTAACTGTATTTGTGAGTCAGGGCAATGTTTTACCATCTGAGATAGTATTGTGTAGACATATTTTTAAAATTTATTTATTTATATATTTATTTATTTTACTTATCAACCATAGTTTCCCCTCCCTCCTCTCTTTTCTTTCCCTCCCCACACCTCCTTTCTACCCCTGCATCCACTTTACCTCCATCACCATTCAGAAGGGGAAAGACCTCCCATGGGAGTCAACAAATCACAGCATATCACCTTGAGGCAGGATCAAGCTCCTCCCCCTTGCATCAAGGCTGAAAAAAGAAACCCACCACAGAGAAGAGGTTCCAAAAAGCCAGTTTATGTATCAGGGCTCCCACAAAATATCAAGTTATGCTATAGGAAATCCTACAGCCAGTAGCCTTTAAGTTACCCACCTACTTGGGCGTGGCCTCTTATAAATGCAAATGTAGAGTACATGTTCCCTCTCTCTTCCAGCTGCGGGATTTGGTTGTTGGTCCCTGTTCAAGCAAAGGACTATGATTTGTGAGTCTACCCTTAAATAAATAACTATTATACTCAATTCTGAGGTCGTGTGGGATTTCTTTTTAGCGACCATCTTCAAAGCTACACAACTGTCACCCAGATGCAGAGGTCCTAACTAGGTGGATTTTTTGCTGGCTCCCTGGAGTTCATGAGCTCCCATTATCACAGGTAAGCTGTTCCTCTGTGTTTCCCCTCATGATCTTGACCTGTCCCCTCTTGTTCATATAATCCCTCATTCCTCTCTTCAACAAGACTCCTGGAGCTCAGTCCTGGTTATCATTTGTTTTACATCAAATATCCACTTATGAGTGATTACATACTGTGTTTGTCTTTCTGGGTCTGGATTACTTCAGTCAGGATGATTTTTTTCCTAGTTCCATCCATTTGCCTGCAAATTTCATGATGTCATTGGCTTTTTCAACTGAATAAAATACACTGTGTAGATGTATTACATTCTCTTGTCCTTTTCTATTTCCCATGTAGATTAGATCTATGTATGTCTCTCTTAGGGTCCTTATTGTTATTTAGGTTCTCTGGGATTGTGATTTGTGGGCTGGTTTTCTTTGCTTTATGTTTAAAAACCACTTATGAGTGAGTGCAATTGATAATTGTCTTTTTGGGACTGGGTTACCGCACTCAAAATGATGTTTTCTAGCTCCATCCATTTGCCTGCAAAATTCAAGATGTCATTATTTTTTCTGCTGTGTATTACTCCATTATGTAAATGTACACAGTTTTTTTTATTCATTCTTCAGTAAAAGAGCATTTATGTTGTTTCCATTTTATGGTTATGACAAGCAATGCTTCTGTGAACATAGTTCAGCATATGTCCTTGTGGTACAGTTGAGCATCCTTTGGTTATATACCAAAAAGTGGTATTACTGGGTTTTGAGGACGATTGTTTCCTAATTTTCTGAGAAATCGCCACACTGACATCCAAAGGGGCTGTACCAGCTTGCACTCCCACTAGCAATGCAGAAGTGTTCCCTTTTCCCCACAACCTCTCCAGCATAAATTATCATCAGTGTTTTTGTCTACCTTTTTATCTTATCGTATCTATATCCTTCCTTTTCTTTTCAGAGTGTACTCAACAATCTACCCTTTTATCTTATCATGTCTATATTCCATTTTTATTTCTTTTTTCTTCCTCTTTCTTTCTTTCTTTCTTTCTTTCTTTCTTTCTTTTCTTCTTTCTTTCTTTCTTTCTTTGTTTTTGAGACAGTTTTCTACACTAATTCTTGCTGATTGGTGGCACTAATAATGTTATGGGGATCCAAAAAAAATTAGGAATATGGTCAGGTCCTGACTGGAGTATTCTGTGAAACTGTGTCATCTCAGCCTGCAGGCTTGAAGCTGTTCTGGATGTAGAACTCAGAGAAATCTGCAACAGAGGTACTCCAAATCATTGGATCATCTGGACCATTCATTATTATTAGAGATTTTTCAGGGGTCATCTTCAATCAAAGCTGATTTTTCTTAACCAAGAATGAATCCAAAGACTTTCATTTCCTGTGGAAACAAAAGCAAAACCTCTTCAAAGTAACATATCTTTTGACTTAAATTTTTAAGTAAAGGCATGTTTCAAAATATATAGGTTGGATTAGTCCAGCTACATTTATCATCAAATGTCTTTTAGCAGCTGTTCCTCCTTCTTCAGCAGTCAAACAATTCAAAGAAAACAGAATTGCAAACAATTACAAAATCCATATTCTCTGTGTATTTTTCCATCTTTGCATAGAAGATAACCAGTGCAGATGGGAGCTGGGAGCACTAGGTTTTCTCCTGAATCCAGGTGACTAGGTTGGAGTCTGGCTCTGACCTGAACTGGTGACTAAAAGGCCTTAGGCAAATGGCTTTTATGTAAACTCGTGCCCCAAATGTTGGCTGCCAAAATGATGCAAGATTAGTAAAACTCAGAAAGAGAAATTGAGATTCAACAAGAAGATATGGAAAGCAAAGCAGCCAGCCTCTGGCTCTCACCTCTACCTCAGCCTAAAATTGTGACCTCCCTCCAGGAATCTCAGAATGTGATTGTGTCTGTGAGATGTCTTCTCTCATTTTATAATCATCTAGTCCTGGGATTAAAGGTATGAACCACAGAATTTCTATGGCAAACTAGTATGTCCACTCTGATTAAAGGTGTATGCTATTGTGGTCTGGTCTGTAAATCTGGCTAGTATGATTATTTTTCTCTCTGAACTTCAGGCAAGCTTACTTTATTAAAATTTGAATGAAATATTACTACATCCCTGCTCTCCTTAACCCCTCCCTACTCCTCTACCAACCTCCACCTTTCTCCTACAGTGCAATTTATTAAAGAGATCTTGTCTACAGAATGTAAGCAATAGTGGAGAAAGTACCATAACTGCCCTTCCCCTGTAACCAGATTGATGACTACCTTAATTATCCTCATAGAACCTTTGTTCAAGAACTGAGGGAAACAGATGCAGAGATCCACAGCTAAGCACTGGTTCAAACTCCTGGAGTCCAGTCAAAGAGAAGGAGGAGCAATAATATGAGCAAAGGAATCAAGATTATGATGGAGAAACACACAAAAAGAGCTGACCTGAACTGGTAGAGCTTATTGCCACTTAAATGACACCTGGGGAACCTGCATAAAACCAAACTAGACCCTATGAATGTGGGTGACAGTTGTGTGGCTTGGGCAGCTTCTTGGGCCACTAGCAGTGGGACGAGTGCATGAACTGGCTTTTTGGAGTTAATTCCCTATAAAGGAACACCTTTCTCAGCCTAGATACAGGGGAAGGGCCTTGGTCCTGCCTCACCTGATGTGACAGACTTTGTTGTCCCGTCATAAGAAGCCTTACCCTCTTTGAGGAGTGAATAGGGGGTGAGGGGGGAGGAAGTGGAAAGAGGGGAGGGAGAGAGGAATGAGATTGGTATGTAAAATAATATTGTTTTAAAAATAAAAAATAATAAAAAGAGCAAGAATGGAGGAGAAGTTTACAACTATTTACATATTCATTCACCCATGCTAAAGTCTCACTGTCTTTATGTAACTTCTATAGTGTCATTTTAATATATGGTTTCTCATAACATGATATTTTACATATTCATTTCCCTTTGATATTTGAGTAAAACAGACATTAGAATGATTTTTCTTAATTATCTATACCTTGGAATATTAAAGAAGACATTAAAGAATTCCTTTGCTTTATTACACAATTCTGAGCTCTTGCTGGTTCTTATTTCTTGCACAAGTCATTCCATTTCTGCTATTTCAATATGAGTGAAATTCCATATTGAAATTAGATTCTTGTGAAGCATATAACATCTTATTGAAATATAAAATATCTTTGTTGTTTTTTTACAGAAGCTATTCCACAGCAGAAATCAGCATTATTTTTATCAAATATCTAATCATCAAATTCAATTAAATATCTACTTGGACATATTCAAATAATCCTAATGTTTGCCTTCAAGTTTTACTGGGGGTTCAATAATTGTTACTCAGACATTTTATTTGATTTAATTTTTTTTTATCTGTTGTTTTTTCATAGTTTCTTAAAATAGTTATATTTAAAGAATTTTAGGGCTATGAAAATTTACAAATATTGTCATTTCTTTTGTTTATACTCAGGCTCACATCACTGTAGGTTTTCTATCAAGAGGAGGTTATTAACTTTGGTGTAGCACTAATAAACCCCAGAGTTGGAACAGGTATCTTCACCATTGGTTTTCTTAGCATGTTCATGGTTCCCATATAGCTATAATTGCTAATGTGTTACCAAAGTCCCCACAGACCTTTACCAATTTCTCACTTTAACATTTTATCTTGTTGTCTTGGCTCTTTGAGAAGTACTTTCTGATTATTTAGGAATATTCTTCCCAGTTTGTTTTTGACAGATGTTTTTCCTGACTGAGTTGGCTGTTATTAATGTTTTGGCAACAATACCATAAAAGCATTGTGCTCTTTTCAGCTCAGCACAGCAATGAGCTGAAGCTGCAATACTTTATTCCTAGAGATAACGTTGAAAATTTAAGTTTATGCCGGGCGGTGGTGGCGCACGCCTTTAATCCCAGCACTCGGGAGGCAGAGGCAGGCGGATCTCTG
>NW_004949098.1:8537864-8544428 GCF_000317375.1 Microtus ochrogaster
GTTCGAGACCAGCCTGGTCTACAAGAGCTAGTTCCAGGATAGGCTCCAAAACCACAGAGAAACCCTGTCTCGAAAAACCAAAAAAAAAAAAAAGAAAGAAAATTTAAGTTTGTGTCTGCCAATTCTCTCCACTAGAAAATAACATTTATGATTTTTGTTTTGCACCCTTAGTGAATTAACATGTGGGGAAATCCTTAGAGGCCATTAAAATATTTTGTCTGTCCTCAAATATTCACAGTTTATATTTTCATTTATTAAGTAATAAAATCTTGTCTCGGAAGGACATTTATAAACTGTCATTTTTCTGCTTAAGGAGTTGTATTTCCCTATTTATCACATGCTTATTAATTGGAGATTCTCAATGAACAATTTTTTTTATTTTACATTAATGTTTTTCTTCAATTAAATGTTTTTAATCAGTATAAATTTATAGGTATTTATTTCACTCTAGGAATTGTAGTTTAAAATTTCATTATTTACTGCCAAATAACTCAATTTTGGCCACGTGTAATTCCAAGTGCTCTGTTGCTTTGAGATTCCTTTGTCCTTCCTTTCAGAGGTATTTTACTTTGTGGCCAAGCAAGGAAATTTGGAGTGATTTTATATTTTCCCTGACATAATTATTTACAATATCCTAGTGTCTTTAATTTGAATAAAGTATGTACACATGCATATGTATTTGCCTATACTATGCTTATATATATATATTCATCCATATATATATATATATATACATTCCATATGAGCAAACATGTAGATACATAGTGCATACATATGTACACTAAATCACATATACACACATTTGTACAAATGTTTCTAATGAACATATATTTCTAATCCACAAAGTGCTTTCTTAAACATTACCCCACTATATGTAGAACTTCTGTATGCTGAAAACACTGAATTCTTATGGATATCTCACCCATCATACAAGAGGTTTGACTTTCACCTATCCCCTTTCCTTCTCTATATGTTTCTGCCCTAATTTGTGAAAAGGTCTCTCATTACAGCATATTTTCTTTCTCAATATTAATAAATATATAAATTACTCTTCAAATTGCTACTCATCACCTCTAGGAGAAACAATTTAACCTAAGTACTGAGTTAGCGAAGCTCGTTTTGTCTTCAGACTTAAAATTTTGAGTCAAATCATATTTTCTATGTTGCCTAAGCTATTTCTGTTTACTTCAGTGTGAAGGGCTGTGAGTAGCATTAGATTCATGTATTCTAGATTAAATACTATTTTGAGTTTCCATATAGATTGTAATTATTAACTTGTTTAAATAAAAATAAGATAATGCAAGGATTCTAAGATCCGAGACTATGTCAGTATTTTCTTAAATGATATTATATCCATCCATTTTTATCTATTTTCTTTTCCCTTTTATATAATCTTTCCTAATAATTTTTGAGGTACTCCAAATCATTAATATCTGGGTTTTTACTGTTGATAGTTGTTCTGTTGTTCCTTCATGAATCTATCTAGTATCCGTTGCCGTAATTCTCTCCATTCTGTCTCAGCCTCTGTTCCAAATTTTTGTATTGTCTGTAAATTCTTATTTATAAGCTTTTTAAACTTTATATTTTGCATACCTATTAGGAAATATAGTAATTATATTTCTACTCATGGCTCTTTTTAAAACTCCTTCTCAAGTTTCATACTGCTCTTACAAATGAGATGATCTAATTTTGCAGCTTATCAATAGTCTATTATATACATTACCACATTTCCTTTATCTACTTATAAGTTGATGGGTACCCAGATTGTTTCCTATTCTGGGCTCTTAAAATGAATGTAGATGCAATTCTGACATTGACTTTTTTACTTTTTATAAATGCCCACTGGTCAAACTTTAGGCCTTATCGTTATACTTTTAACATTTTATGTACTTTCAGCATGGTCTAAATAATGGATATATAGAGAATGTAAGATTTCTATTGTAAAATCAGTAGCCCTCATTTACACAGATGATAAATGGGCTGAGAAAAATATCAAAGAAACTTCACTCTTCACAATAGCCACAAATAACATAAAATATCTTGGAGTAACTCAAACCAATCAAGTGTAAGACCTGTATGACTAGAACTCTAAGTCTTTGAAAAAAGAATTTGAAGAATACACCAGAAATTGGAAAGATTTTATATACTCTTAGGGTATGTAGAATTAACATAGTAAAAAAAAATGGCAATCTTACCAAAAGCAATCTACGGATTCAATGCAATGCCCATCAAAATCTCAATAAAATTATTCACAGAACAATACTCAACTTCATATGAGAAAACAAAAAACCCAAGATAGCCACAGCTATCCCATACAATAAAGGAACGTCTGGAGGCATCACAATTCTTGACTTCAAATACTACTACACAGCTACAGTACTAAAAACAGCCAGGTATTGGCATAAAAACAGACAGGAGGACCAATGGAACCAAATACAAGACCCAGATAGCAATCCACACATCTGATATTTGACAAAGAAGCAAAAAAATATAAAAGGGAAAAAGAAAACATATTCAACAAATGGTGCTGGCATAACTGAATATCAACATGTCACAAAATGAAAATAGATCCTTATCTATTGCCATGCATAAAATTCAAGTTCAAATGTATCAAAGACCTTAACATAAAACAATTCACATTGAACCTCATAGAAGAGAAAGTGGGAATTACATTTGAATGCATTGGCACAGGAGACCACTTCTTAAATATATTGCCAGTAACACAGACACTGAGATAAAAAATTAATAAATGGGACCTCCTGAACTAAGAAGCTTCTGTAAATCAAAGGACATCATCATAAGACAAAACATCAGCCTACAGAATGGAAAAAAATCTTTACCAACCCCAAACATCAAACAGAGGACTGATCTTAAAAATGTAAAAAGAACTCAATATAATGGGTCATTAAATGAACAAATAATCCAATAAAAATAAGGGGAACAGATCTAAACAGAGAACTGTCAACAGAGGAATCTAAAATGTGCTTAAAGAAATGTTCAACATCCTTAGCCACCAGAAAATGCAAATCAAAACAACTCTGAGATTCCATCTTACACCTGTAAGAATGGCCAAGATCAAAAACGCTGGTGACAACTTTTGCTAGAGATGATGTGGGGTAAAGGAAACACTTCTGCATTGCTGGTAGGAGTGTAAACTTGTGCAGCCCTTTTAGATATCAGTATGGTGATTTCTCAGAAAATTAAGAAATAACCTGCCTCAAGACCCAGCAATATCACTTTTGGGTATATATCCAATGGTTGCTCAGTCATACCACAAGGGCATGTGCTCAGCTATCTTCACAGAAGCACTGATTTCACAGAACCCGGAAATAACCTAAATGTACCTCAAACAAAGAATGGATAATGAAAATGTGGTACATGTACACAATGTGGTACTATACATCAGAAAAAATAATGACATCTTGAAACTTTAGTGAGGTAACCTAGAACCAGACAGACAAATATCATATGTACTCACTCTTAAGTGGCTTTTAAACATAAAGAGAAAACAAACAAACAAAAAAAAAGCAGCCTAAAATTCTCTGAGAACCTAGACACCTAGACAACTGAGGAAATGAACTCTCACTTGGCAAGGACCAGTGGTCCATGGAACAGAGTATGAGTATGCAAAATATGTGCAGCTTGAAGGCTCTTTTCTCTCTCATTATGCTGGTGATTCTTTGGGCAGTTTTTAGTTTTGCCTTGTCAATCACACGTGTAACAGCTTTTTTTTTCTCCCTGTAAATTTTGTTCATTTTCAAATCTATTTCCACAAGATTCAGCAGGAGGTTAATGTTCCTTAAATTTCTTATCTGAAATTACTAACTACAACCCATAATCTTGGGATCTTTTCTGTCTCAATAGAGACAGTTATGTACATATGAAAGACAACACTTGGAACATTTGCAATGAGTCACAGTTCTTGAAAGGAGAGTGAGGCATGCACACATAAAAAATGGAAAAAAGCCTCAGGGATACACACAGTATCGACTGTTGAGAGTAAATTGCCTGGATACCAAGTTTGGAAAACTTGGTGATATCTGGTATGATCCAAGAGGAATAGTCACAATGTAAAATATGGAATGGATAGATCCCTCTTTACCATACATAGGAGCTTATATTGGTAGAAGAAATAAGGTATAGTGAGATGGAAAAGAGTACTTTGTCAACCTCTGCCTTTAACAGAGAGATTGAGATGTGGAACCCTCTTATAGAAAAGGAAACTGTATAAAAATAAATCTTGAAGACATGAAACGTTGTCTGAGTTTGAGTATTTGTTGTCTTCAAACATTGTTACTATTACTATTAACACATTACATCTATTACTTTTAACTTTGCTGCCACCTGACAAAGGTGATGTAAGAGTAGCATGTGTAAGAAATTAGTTAAGCCTGAAAAAAATGCTGAGCTCTATGTCTAGCACAAGATTATGCAGGGGGTGGAAAGGTACATTGGAGAAGCATAAAGGAGAACAATAAAGACTTTCACAATGATCATGATGTATTCCTTATTGTGATATATTTCTCAAGGTCAAAAATAGAAACCAATAAAAATCTGTTCATGTAACCATGGCAAGAAGAACTCTAAGTAAATAAAGACAACCTGAGTATTTGGAGCCACTTAGGAGCACTCTATTTCATGGTCAAATGTTTTACTTGCATTGGTACACCTTCCTGACATCAAGAACTGAACCTGAACTGTGGCTGGACCCTGGCCATGTATAGCATTTTTAAATTAGTGATTGAAGTGGGAGGGGAGGAGAGGAGAGGGGAGGAGAGAGAAAGGGAGGGAAGGGGAGAGAAGTTAGAGGACCAACCCCTTTCTTGGTGGTATGTATTACCACGGCCAATGATCCTGGTTTCTATACAAAAGTAGGCTGAGCAAACCATAAGGAAGAAACTGTATTAGGAGGCCACATGTTTGTTCCCAGCCGCTCAGGCCCCAAATTACCACATAGAAGCTGTGCTAATTAAATTACTGATTGACCAATTAGCTCTAGTTTCTTATTGGCCAATTCATGCATCTTAATTTAACCTTTCATTAATCTGTGTATCGCCATGTAGTTGCAGCTTACCTGCAAGGTTCCATCCAGTGTCTGTCTCTGGCAGGGCTACATGGCCTTTCTTGACTCCGCCTTCTTCTTCCTGTCATAAGGAGGCCACTTGTTGGTTCCCAGCTGCTCAGTCCCAGAATAACCACATAGTAACTGTATTAATTAATCACTGCTTGTCCCATTAGCTCTAGCGTCTTATTGGCTAACTCTTGTGTATTAATTTAACCCATCTCCATTAATCTGTGTATTGCCACATGGCAGTGGCTTACTGGCAAAAAGATTCAGCATGTCTGTCTCTGGTAGTGGCTCCATAGCTTCTCTCTGACTCCACCTTCTTTCTCCCAGCATTTAGCCTAGCTCTCCCTGATTAACTAAATTCTACCTTGCTATAGGGCAAGCTAGTTTCTTTATTCATTAACCAATAAAATCAACACAAAGACAGAAGGACCTCCTATACCATTTTCCTAGTATTAACTTTAATCATCCCCACCTAGCTCTGTTCTGCCTTGTTATAGGCCAAAACAGTTTATTCATTAACTAACAAAAGCAATACATAGACAGAAGGACTTCACACACCATTCCCCCTTTTCTGTTTAAAAATAAAGAGATTTAAGTTTTAACATAGTAAAATTACATATATCAAAACAGTTATCAAGCATGAATTATAGTTACAATATTTATATCTATTTTATCGCTTATCATAACTAAGGAAAACTAGAATTATAACTATTTTTTCAACTCCACCAAAGATTCTAAAAGTATATAATATTACACAAGTAAACAGGAAGTGCATTGTAAGCAACTTTCAAAATTCTATACTTGACAGAAATATCTCACTATGGATAGTCACCAAAAGTTCTTCGGCACTGTTGGGGCATCCATCTTTAGCCTATGGGTCCATAGTATCAAGCAGACTTTCCCATGAAGCAGGAAATTTCAAAGACAGTTCTGCCTTTAGTGGCAGTTTGTCACTCAGTTTCTTCTGTGTCTTGTAGAATGTCTGTCAGACTCTTTCATGAAACAGAAACCCTGAAGGACTGTCTTACCTTTAGGCAAGTTCAGTAGTATTTCTCTGTGGTTCCTACATTTCCAGTTCATCAAGCATTCCAGAAAAAAAAGCAGTTTCTTGCCTAAATGACTAACCTACTCCTCAAGGAGCCCCTTTGATGCCCATCATTTGTTTTTATTTAAAAAACCTTTACTTTCCCCCTTTCTCCTCCTTTTCCATTCCACCACCTTCACCATTCTGATCCCCCATGTACTTTTTAGAGAGAGTAAGAACTTCCCTGGGAAGTCAACAAGGTCTGGCATACCAAAATGAGGCAGGACCAAGCCCACCTCCCCAGTATCAAGGTTGATCAAGGTATCTCATCATAGGGAATAGGTTCCTAACAGTCAGTTTATAGAACTGGGGTAGGTCTTGATGGCACTGACAGGGCCTCCTTCAACAGATGAAGCCACATATGTGAGAGAGAGAGAGAGAGAGAGAGAGAGAGAGAGAGAGAGAGAGA
>NW_004949098.1:8544528-8551271 GCF_000317375.1 Microtus ochrogaster
AGAGACAGAGACAGAGAGAGAGACAGAGAGAGAGAGACAGAGAGAGAGTAGGCCTGGGATGGACTTTTGAAACTTCAAAGTCTTACCTACAAACTTCATACAACAAGGTAACATCTTCTATAACAAAGCAAAACCTCCTAATCCTTCCCAAAAATTCTTCCACTTTTAGTCCCAAACGTATAAGTCTATGGGAGCAATTATCATTTACAATTGTTTCAAATTGGGATATCTATGTGAATTCTGATTCTTAGGTCTTTGGACTCTAAGACCAACAACAGTGACTACACCTACTTTGCTGTTTTATCCCTTTGAACTGTGACTGATGAATAACAACTTGCCAATTTCCAGGTTAAGTAGTTTGCAGGTGGTGTATCAGGAATATCTTGACCTTTATTATCAAGTGAGATTCATTCAATTAAAAACATAGTATCCCATTATTTCTAGTTTGTTATTCCCGACAATATGGTAGATATTAATAAAGTTCACATCATCATTCTATAAAAGCCGTTAAGGTTCCTGGTCTTTAGAGTTGTGTTATTCTCCGATTTATATTCTTAGTAACATATGATCAAGTCCCCTCCCAGATGCCTTTTTGAAGGCTTTTAAATATGAAAATAATCAAATTGTCTATTCTGAGATAGATAATCTCACAGAAAAAATAAAAAAAAATATGCCTGTAATTGTTTAGTGTCCCTCGCAGCTGCTTCAAAAATGTCAGGCTCTTGGCATGAAATGCAGTCTTTTTCAACCAGATCTAAGCACAGACATTGCAGGGTGGCCTCTCATTTCCTCAGATAATTATTTGTCTCTTGGGTGTCTAGAGAAGATCACAATATTTCATCATAAATTCTTTGTCACAGCAATCCCTGGACAATTTCTTCTAGTTCACTTATAGTCTATCTTTAAAGTAGCTTCAACTTTAATGATAGCTGCCTCACCAGAAGTAAAGCTATATAAAACTGTTTCAAGATATGGCACCTTTGAAAGCATGCATATTTTTATTTTTTAATTAAAATATAATTTTAGGAGTTTTTCTCTTCTTTCCCTCTTTCAACTTCTTTCATGTTCCTCCCTCAGACTCATTATCAAATTCAAAATCTATTTTATTACCTATTATTGATGTATATATGTATAAATGTATAGATATTTAAATAGAGCAGTTCAGTTAGCATGTGTATTTAAATGTAATTACTAATATCATATATAATGTATGCATATTTATATCATATTTGTATATCTAGGAATTATGCTCACTTAAAATTGTGTAACCAATTAGGAGAGTTATCCATGGTGAACAGTTACTTACTCTCCCTTAATAGTCCTTAGTTGCCTTTAGTCAAGGGATGATGTTCTCTGTAGGTCTCATCTAGAGGTGAAACATAGGAGCTTTCTATATTCATTCCAAGAATAGTATGTCTGTTGATGTTGCAATTATTAAGGCCTTTTCTAAGGCAGTTATATTGTTTCAGTAGATGTATAACTTCCCTCACTCTTTTAAGAGATAAGATCTCAGAGCAAATTTCTTGTTCCTCTAGCCCTTAAAATCCTTCTGTCTCCTTTTCTTCCATATTTCCTAAGGCTTAGGAGCACTAATTACATTGCAGATATATCTATTTTATCAGGGAACACCACAATCAATTATTCTTTGTATTTGACCTTTTGTGGTGTTTTGCAATGATTTCTATCTGCTGCAAAAAATAGTTTCTTTATTGATGGTTGAGCACTATATTTATCTGTGGATATAAGGATAATAATTTAGAATGCAGTTAGGAATTATCCTAACTCAGTAAAGTGTCAATAGAAAGTTCTTTTCTAAGATAGATGACCTTACTAGCTCTGGGAAATTTTATAGAGTTTTAGTAATATGTATGATTTACTTCTGTCTGAGATGTGGCAATTTTTGGTGATTGTTCTAACAAGGGGTAGGGGCCCCTGTATGTTTCTAAAGAGTCAAAGTCAACCACAACTCAAATATATAACAAACTTCTCTACAAAGGCATAGTTTCTGGTCCTGTCTGGTATAGGTTGCTATAGGAAATTGGGTTTATTTCTAGGTCTCCTATTCCGTTTCAATGGTGTACATGTCTATTATTGACCAGTACCATATTCTCTCCAACTATGAATCTGTATTGTAGCATTCTATAAATTTCTGTGAGAATCATATATACAGAGAAAGTTTTAAACTAGGTTCCATACATGAGAGAAAACATAAATTGTTTTCCTTAATTAGTGTTCTTTTCTGAATATCAGAATTTTCAATTACACACATTATATTCTGTAAACATCATAATTTCCTTTTATTTATACCTAAATGCCTCTTATTTTCTTTATTCATTTGTCTCTTGATGGTTTTTTTTTATTATTTCTACTTAAAAATTCCCACCTCCTCCAATCCCCCTCCCACCCCTTTCCCCTCCCTCTCTAGTCCAAAGAGCAGTCAGGGTTCCCTGCCCTGTGGGAAGTCCAAGGTCCTCCCCTCTCCATCCAGTTCTAGGAAGGTGACCATTCAAGCAGACTAGGCTCCCAAAAAGCCAGTATAAGCAGTAGGATCAAAACCCAGTGCCATTGTCCTTGGCTTCTCAGTCAGCCCTCCTTGTCCGCCATGTTCAGAGAGTCCGGTTTGATCATATGCTCCATCAGTCCCAGTCCAGCTTGCTTTGGTGAGCTCCCATTAGATCACCACCATCGTCTCAGTGGGTGGGCGCACCCCTCGCAGTCCTGACTTCCTTTCTCATGTTTTCCCTCCTTATGCTCCTCATTTGGACCTTGGGAGCTCAGTCCAGTGCTTCAATGTGGGTCTCTGTCTCTAGCTTCATCCATCGCCAGATGAAGGTTCTATGGTGATATGCAAGATATTCATCAGTATGGCTATAGGATAGGGCTATTTCAGGCTCCCTCTCCTCAGCTGCCCAAGAATAGCTGGGGACATCTCCATGGACACCTAGGTACACCTCTAGAGTTAAGTCTCTTGCCAACCCTAAAATGGCTCCATTAATTAAGATATATACTTCCCTGCTCCCATATCCACCCTTCCTTTATCCCAACCATCCCATTCCCCCAAGCTCTCCCCATCCCCCCTTCTCACTTTTTTTCTCCCCATCTCTCCTTACCCTCACCCCACCCCCACCCACAAGTTTGCAATTTTTGCCTGGCAATCTTGTCTCCTTCCAATATTCAGGAGGATAACTCTATGTTTTTCTTTGGGTTCACCTTCCTATTTAGCTTCTCTAGGATCCAATTTGTTCCATTTTCTGACTTTTGGGGCTGATGCAGCAGTAACAATGGATAAGCAAATATCTGATACATGTTGGCTTATAGTTCTTTGTACACCTGTGAATGCTCTATCTGGGTAATATGGTAGTTCCCCACCCCGCTTTTTTGAGACAGGATTTTCTGTAGCTTTGGAGACTGTCTGGGAACTAGTTCTTATAGGCAAAGCTGGCCTTGAATTCCCAGATATCTGCCTGTCTCTGACTTCCAAGAGCTGGAATTAAAGGTGAGTTTGTTTTCCTTGTTTTAAGTAAAACTCAATTTTACTTTTATAGTAGCTATGAAAACTTATTTTTCCATTCACAATTTATTTGTCAGCTCTTTCCCAACACATTCACTAGCATCATGCCAGATACCAGAGGAATATTGCAGTAACAAGAATGTAAAGGCACAGCAGATGTAAAAGACACTCTGATTTCTGAAGTCCTGTGTCCTTGCCTAAATGAGATTCACCCATCAGAAAGTTGCCTCTTGGTGGGTCAAGACTTGAACATCAATTACCCCCTGATGTGCCTCTGCCATGGCCCTTGGCATCCACAGACCAGTTCTATTGAGGCAACTTTTAATTGAGGTTTCCTCTTCTTTGCTAAAAATACTGTGTGAAAACTTGACAAATAACTGCTGTTTTTCCAGCTATTGAAGTCTAATTTAATTGTGCTCTGATATGATTAGATATAAGACATTATTTTGAATCTTTTGTCTTTCTTCTATATTAGAGTATGCACCAAAGGCTATGCATTCTGTACCTTTAGTTCCTTTTATTTACAAAGCAGTTTAACTCTGAGGTTTCCTTCTTAATTTTTATCTCTGATGATCTATCTAAAGATGAGAGTGAGATACAGGAATCCTACACTGTTATAACTAGAATCATTATGATCTAGTATGTCCATCATCTTTTTTCTTATTAATGTGGCAACCCCAGTTTTGTTGCGTGTAAATGTACAATTCCTTGATGGACTATCAATGAAGGGAAACCTTTATTAAGAAGCAGTAACATCCTATATTATTTCTGTCTTTTTTGTTGTTGGAAATCTGATTTATAGGATATCAAAATAGCTACCACAGCTTGGTTTTGCCTTCTATTTGCTTATTGTTTTCTCTCTTTTGATAAAAGTCCATAAATATCTTTCACAGTGAGATGAATTTTTTGCTTTTTATTTTTTGATATATCATATGGGTAAATCTAGTTTTTAATAGGCTGACCCTATTAGGTCAGATTAATGGAGATGAATTAAGTTAAGATGTAAGAATTAGCAAATAAGAAGCTAGAACTAATGGGCCAAGCAGTGATTTAATTAATATAGTTTCTGTGTGACTATTTTGGGCTGGATGGCTGGGAAACAAACAAGCAGCCTCCTCCAAACAAAATGAGTGATGTGCTTGCTTAATGTAATGGGTGCTTCATCCATTTCACTGGAAGGGCTGAACACGATCAAAGGTTTACCTTCCAGAGTTGGATCAACATTTCCTTCCTAAAATCTTTCTAAGTGGATCTTACCTCTTCCTATTGGGTACGATTTACACTAGGACAGTGACTTTTACTAATTTAACAATTCTAAGTTTTAAACTTGGAAACAACTTAAATTTAACTAAATGCTTAACAGAACACATTTTCCTTAGTTGTTTTACAAAGCTATTTTATAATCAAGGAGGAAAATGCGTTCTGTTAAGCATTTAGTTAAATTTAAGAAACTCCTCAAATATAATTTATACATAAGCTCAGGAAAACATTGACCTATTTTAGTCGACAAGGGGAAATTATTTCGTTTTTTCGAAAAGAGGAAATATAGTATAACATATGCTTGGAATGTAATTTAGTACTTAATATATCTTATTCTCTCTGTCTCAGACTCCCTCTCTCTGTGTCAGTTTGAGTGAAAATGGCCCACACTGACTCATAGAAAGTGGCACTATTAGAAGCTGTGGCCTTGTTGGAATAAGTGTGGCATTTTTGGTGGAAGTGTGTATCACTGGAGGTGAGCTTTGAGATTTCAGAAGCTTAATCTAGGCACAGTATCTCACTCTTCCTTCCTGGTGCCTGAGGGTCTAGATATAGCACTCTCCACTCTTCTCTAGTATTATGTCTGTTGTACTCTGTCAGGGTTCTCTTTATGATAACTATGGGTTAAACCACTGAACTGTAAGCCAACTCCCAATTAAATGCTTTCCTAAAACCCAAGACAAAACAAAATCTCTCTCTCTATCTCTATCTCTGTCTCTCTCTCTCTGTCTCTCTCTCTCTCTCTCTCTGTCTCTCTCTCTCTGTGTGTGTGTGTGTGTGTGTGTTGGAGGCAAGTAAATAGAAAAAAAGTGCAGATTTCTTTATTCGATGACAGAAAAAGAAGGTCATGTAACACAGTAACCAGAAATGAAACATTGATGGAGGAAGGTCATTGGTTAAAAAAATAAAGAAACTGCTTGGCTGGCCCTCATAGGTTAAAACATAGGTGGGAGAAGTAAACAGAGCAGAATGATGGGAGGAAGAGGAAGTGAGCTCAGACTTGACAGCTCTGATCTGGAGCAGAGATGCCATGCTCCCATCTCCAGGGCAGATGTTAGAGCTCTGCTCTTTGAGGCACACGCAATAAAGCTCTGACCCAGGATGGACGTAGGCTAGAATCTCCCTGGTAAGCCACCTCGTGTGCTACACTAGAAATGGGCTAGTCCAGGTGCGAGAGTTAGCCGAGAAGAGGCTAGAAAGAAATGGGCCAAGCAGTGTTTAAATGAATACAGTTTGTGTGTTGTTATTTCAGGCATAAGCTAGCCAGGCAGCTGGGTTGCCAGGGACGCAGCCCTGCCACTCTTATTACTACAAATGGCGCCCAGACGTGTGGACAACTGAATCCACTGAAAGCCTGAGAAAGCTTGGGAAAGAGTAATGCATGATTTTTTTGTAACAGAACTCTCTCAGGTCTGCTCTGCTTGCTAGAGGCAAGTAAGCACTTCATCTAAGAGAGGCTTCCTGACTCAGCTTCAGCTGCAAAACCCTGCAGCTCTTAATAGGTCCTGCCACGAAACACTTAAACGGTGTTGACAAAAAGCTGAACACATGCTTTTCGGTTTTCAGCCATAGCAGGAAAAAAGCTGCACCGTTTAAAAATGCCAGCTTTCTGGGCTGTCCTGTCAGGGCAAACTCTGACTCTTTTTCACAAGCAGTTCGTGCGGTTTGCAAGCATAGGCTACTGGAGCTCGCTTGCTGGCAGGGACCTTGAAATACCATAGAGTTGTGGCAGTAAACATGGCTACAGCCAGTTCCTCAGCCATGAGGCTGGAAAGCTAAGGAATGGGCTACATCTAGTTGGCAAGGCCATGGCTTTAGTCCTACTGATGGTAAATTAAAGATTCATGTGGTCAGAAAAACAGAGAGAGATACAGTAAAGAGAGCATCAAAGACAAAGAAAATGTTTAAATGATTTACAGCATGTTAAAAATATATGCAGGCTAAAAGTTGAAGTTCTTAAAGTAAAATACAA
>NW_004949098.1:8551954-8553656 GCF_000317375.1 Microtus ochrogaster
CCAAATATGGTTTATAAATGTTCTTTAACATTTAAAGGGGGATATGATATAGATATGAATAATTTGTATTAGTATAGATTTTGCCTTATTGATAGAGATTTAAGGTCAATTTTGTTATATGTATATGTATTTCTGATACTGATTAAGGTATTGTGATTGTGTAGTTCATTTAAAATGTAATGTATAATAGGAAATATAGGTTGCTAATAGATAATCATAATAGTCAAGCTTGCAGTCATGTTAGGTAGATTTTCTAGATATATAGAGATACATTTCAGTTAGATAGACATTTTTCATATCTTTCAAAGACTGCAGAATATGACATTTAATGTTTTAATAACTTAGGACTTTTCATGACAATGAGACACTCTGCTCCTGGCAGCACCAATCTACTTCAAGAGGAAGACGGGCATCGAAGAGGATCCTTATGGAGTGTGATAGCCATTTGGTCAAGAAACTGCTCTTGCATGGACTATTGCATAAACTGGACACAGATAACCTGCAGAGAGAGGACTACTGAACTTTCCTAAAGGTGAGATGATCTTTCGGGGTTCCTGATTCATGAAGGAGTCTGCAAGACATTCTGCAGGACATAACAGATAGTGACTGAAATGACTTTGAGTTTTCCTGCTTCATGGAAATGTCTGCTGGATACTATGGACCTGAAGGATGAAGATTGATGCCCCAAAGGTACATAGGAACTTTGGGTGACTGGCCAGGCAGCGAGATGTCTCTGTGATTTCTAGAGTTTTGTAATTTGCTTACTTCTCATTTAATTAGTTAGGTCTTTGATGGAATTGAAAAATAGATAGTTATAGTTTTCCATTGTTATGATAAAAAATAAGGTAGATATAAATATTTTAACTGTAATTCTTGCTTAATAACCGTTTTGTTATATATAATTTTGCTATGTTAAAGTTAAAGCCTTTCCTTTTTGTTTAAACAGAAAAAGGGGAAATGATGGAGGAAGGTCATTGGTTAAAAAAATAAAGAAACTGCTTGGCTGGCCCTCATAGGTTAAAACATAGGTGGGAGGAGTAACCAGAGCAGAATGATGGGAGAAAAAGGAAGTGAGCTCAGACTCGACAGCTCTGCTCTGGAGCAGAGATGCCATGCTCCCATCTCCAGGGCAGATGTTAGAGCTCTGCTCTCTGAGGCACACGCAATGAAGCTCTGACCCAGGATGGACGTAGGCTAGAATCTCCCTGGTAAGCCACCTCGTGTGCTACACTAGAAATGGGCTAGTCCAGGTGAGAGAGTTAGCCGAGAAGAGGCTAGATAGAAATGGGCCAAGAAGTGTTTAAATGAATACAGTTTGTGTGTTGTTATTTTGGGCATAAGCTAGCCAGGCGGCTGGGGGTGCCAGGGACACAGCCCCTTCGCTCTTATTACTATATCACATTGGTATATTAAACTTCATTTAAAGATCTAAATAGGTGAGAAGTAGCTACAGGCAACTTCCTGGGTATAAATTTTCTGCTATATACTTTTTCTTTCTGAGTGAATAAATTATAACCAATTCTGGTATGGTAGTACACTACAAAAGTAAAGCCATGACATTGAAATAAATCCCTTCAGGCAGTGATGTGGGAGTGATTTCTTATTAATAAAGAAACTGCCTAGGCCCCTTGATAGGCCAACCCTTAAGTGGGTGGAGTAAACAGAACAGAGGGCTGGGAGAAAGAAGATGAGTCAGAGAGTC
>NW_004949098.1:8559338-8561824 GCF_000317375.1 Microtus ochrogaster
TTGAGAGGGAGGGGGAGAGGATTGGGGGGAGGGCGGGAGGAGTGGGAGGCTGGGAGGAGGCGGAAATTTTTTTTCTCAATAAAAAAAAAAGAATTAGTAAACAAAATATGCAAAAAAATAAATAAATACCAGTAATCTGCTTAAAAGAATTCTTTTAAGGATAGCATTTCTCAAAGTGCCTGGATGTAAAGGGGAATGGAAAATACCCTCATCAACCATAAACTGATGAAAATGGACATTAATATTTAGAGATATTCAGTCCTGGCTGTTGAAGTGATGACATGGCTGACTGTTTTATCTTTCATCATTGCGCTGCTTCCAGATAATTACATAGCATTTTTAATCTTTCTTTACGAAATATTTTTACTTTTAGAAATTCTATGCATGCAATCTACTGCTATCCTTGTCAATAAGCTATCAGTTGAAAAGGGGACAACTAGGAAGAATAGTTGGTGTTCTGTATTTTTTTTTTCATTCTGAAGTCTTTTAAATATTGCACTGGCTGATATATTGTTAAGTTAAAGAGACTATTTCAAAATTTAATTTCTGTGTTTTAATTAGATTACCAATGTTAGATTTAGCAAATACTCAACATCATTATATCCTTTAATGCCAAGTTCATTGAAGCAGGTATCTTGTACCTCATCATAAAATATTCTGTTACTTTTATCTTTTATTTTGAATTTTAATTTTATGATTGTATTATGGTTCAACTGCATTTTCTTGGAAATAAAAATGTGAGTTTTGCAAGATTTTATTCATTACATTGTCCATTTCTTGATCTTCAAACTTGCTATAGGAAAAATAATACTATAACTGATTTTGGGAAATCTGTTCAGTCTTATTTTGCCATCCGAATTTTCAGCTCTGACAACTATTTTTAGCAGCTTATATAGCTTATGTAGTTTATGGGCCTTATCCATTCAGAATTCTAACTTTTCTCTGTGCTGAATATCGAAGAATATGTAGTTTTCATTCTAAAAACTATTTTTATCGTAGTTTTCATTTTATATCAGGTCTATTGTCTAAATTGAATAGTTGCATACATACCAAGCAAATGAGAGGGGCGGCATTTTCATAATAAGTAGAATTTGGAAGGTTTAGAAGAATTGGGAAGAATTTGTGCTTCTTGTAGTCTGGAAAAGCAAGAAACAGAAATAGAAAAAAACTGTATAAGAAAAGGTGGTAGGATAAGTGAAAAGAGGAACTAGACACATAAAAGTAATTAAAAGGGAAGAAGAAGAAAGACTTTTCTGGGGCAATAGACTAATGTTCTCTGATTAAGTTGTTGAAGTGATCATTTCTCTGGTGACAGATTTTTTTTGATGAAATGAACTATCTAGTTTTAAATTTAAATTTTCATATGGAAGCTTTTGTGTTCCTATGAAGATACTCTCATGTAATATATACTCTGTATCCTATAATCAAGAAATCACTTAAAACCAAAGTAAAGAGTCCAGATCACGAGTTCGAGGCCAGCCTGAGCTACACATTATATATGGTTGAAAAAGTCAGTGAACTCTTTATTGTTTCTGGGGTGTAGGGCTCAGGAGCTCTTGGTGGGATGGGTCCATTTCCTCTTCACCACCACAAGCTTTTGGCTTCATAGGATGGCACTGACCCTGCGGATGGCCGCCATAGCAGATGGGGCGATACTTGTTCTTTCGGATCATGTCCCTGATGCTTTTCAGGGTGGTTTGTGCATTCTTGTTGATGGTGGTCCTTACGTAAGAAATAGCTGGTTTGCGCTGACCGGATCCTACTTGGCAAACTGTGTTGACTAAAAATGAAGACCTCATCTAATGAGAACAGATAGAGATGAATAACGGAAATCTTGTAACAATAGGTCAGCCACCATCACCTGCATTTCTGGCAAAATTGTAAACATATACAGAAAAAGAAAATCGTATATTGGAGGAAAGTGAAGCTTTCCAGTGGGGCGGGGTTTTTCATGACTGCTATGCTAGGACTCAGGAAGTTTTCTCAGGAGATTCTCGAGTTCAAGGGCATAAAGGCTGCATGGCAAGATCCTGTATCAAAGAGCAAAAAGAATCACACAAAGATAAGGATTGTATGTTGCCTGATGTTCAGCTTTTGACATAACTTTGAGAAATTGTCTCTAAATGTTATAAGATAAAAGCATTTATATGAATAAAAATATTAGATATGTTCTCGTCATATACTTAATATATTGAAATGCTGCAAATGATACTTTCCATGGAAAACACTGTGTTTTTACCCAAGTACTACAATGGGGGTATTTGTTGGATAATTCTCTCATTAGTGGTATCCCATAGAAATAATATGGGACTTTTATGTGAAGTTGCTTAGGATTAAGAAACTTAAGCAGACAACATCCCATTAAGATAGGATAGATTTGATGCTCACCTTATTGATGTGGGAGTGTCATATATCAATCTGTTGATTTCATTGGTTAAGTAATAAACAAACTGCTTGGGCTCATAGCTTAGAACATAGGTGGGTGG
>NW_004949098.1:8565845-8580172 GCF_000317375.1 Microtus ochrogaster
CTCCTCCTTCTCCTCCTCCTTCTTCTCCTTCTCCTTTTTTCTCCTCCTCTTCCTCCTTCTTCTCCTTCTTTTTCTCCTCCTCTTCCTCCTCTTTCTTTTTTCATCCCTGTCCTCCTCCCCCTCCTCTTCTTCCTCATCATCTGCCTTCTTTCCTAGATGTCTGGCAAGAAAGCCACCATGGATGGTTCACCTCCACTTTTTTTGAATTGGATCTTTGAGCTGGATGTGGTGGTGTAGACCTTTAATCAAAGCACAAAGGAGGGCAAGGCAGATGGAATTTGTGTGTTCAAGGTGAGCAACATGAAAGTTCAAGGACATCTAAGAATGTTCCACAGAGAATCCCTAACTCAAAAAACCAAAGACTTTATATCTATATCTATTTACTTACATGTATCTTAGGTAGATAGACAGACAGATAGATGAGAGAGAGAGAGAGAGAGAGAGAGAGAGAGAGAGAGAGAGAGAGAGAGAGATCTGTGGTGTCTTAAAAGAAAATCATGCTATAAAATCTCTAGCATTTGGAAGTGTACCTCAGGCATTTCTCTTCTGTTATACATCATTAGATTAAAATAAAACAATACAAATAATTCATGCCAATAAAGGGATATAGTTTGCAGCAAAATCTGGAGAGACTACAATTTGCTTGTGTAGATGAAAGCTACTTTGAGTACTGTTTGAAAATTAGCAAGCTAAGGGTGTTACCTGACAGGCCCGCATCAGCACTTTATAGGCAAGACTTGGATAAATGACATTTTACAAGATAATTCACTTGCTACATGGGCCTTTTGAATACTAAAGGGACACAATCTCTGATTATTGTAGCCAATAGCCAATTTTATAACTGCTCTATATAACTATTTTTATGGCAAATTGTCAGCTCACTGTTAAAGTACTGTGAAAGTCATACATTCATTATAGAAACATGAACTAACCTTATTATAAATGATATACTATATAATACATAGTAGTTACATGTTATGTAGTTACACATTATAAAATAGTAACATAATACAATACATAATTATTAGTTCTTTCAACTTTCTCCTTAAGTTCTCGCTTATTCTTTCTTATTGATATTCAGTATCGCTATCATATTAAGATTTGTAACTTTCCAAAATGGATATACTGGAACTGAATACCTAGTGTGAGAAGTTTTGAATAGATGTCATCTATGAACTAAGAAATTATTAATCAATCCCAAATCATCTGTATTTTGATATTAGGCATTGCACCATCAAGAATTGGGAAAAACAATTTTCTCTTTGTAACTCTCCTAGTTTCTGCTACGCTCTTATAGCATCACAAAGATAAAAACATCTAGAGCTGAAACTTTTAAGATAAAAAAGTCTTTAGATATAAGAAAAGGCCAATTTCATAAAGTTTTTCATATCTGTAAGTGTAGCTCTCTCTGTTTGCAATTAAATATCACTAACATTGATCTATTTCTTAGCTCCATAAGTGGTATATAAAATTATGGAAAGGAGAAGCTCTCCCATTTGGTCCTTGTCAAAAGAATCTTTTTTAATAATTTTTGTGAAAGATGGAATGCTAAAGTAAATGGACTCTTGATATTTTCACAATGATTCCCATAAAAATTGTGCTTGACTAAAAGAAGTAATTTGAAATTGATTAGACATCCAAAAATGAAAGCTAAGATTCAAACAAACCACAGTGAAAGATCTTAGAATAATTGTGTTATGATTATGGTCAAATCCAAAATTAGTCTTCCTGCTGTGGGTAAAACTCTTTCATAGAGTACATGTAGTATGCATGCTATGCAGGCTTTGAATCCCAGAATTAAAAAAAAAATTAATCTTCTAAGGATAGAGCTATATAATATCTAGATTTTATTAATATGATTAGGTTTTTCATCAAAAATTCTATATAAATATAACATCAATATTAAAACCATGCCTGGTCTTACTATCCAATGCTAAACTTCCTAATACTTTTTAACAAGAATAAAGGCAGATTTATGGATCTGGCCTGGAAACCAAGAAATCCTGATTAAGATGTTTTCCAAGACCCTCGTTTTCACTTGGATTTACCAACAGTTTAGTACATAAGTGTAATATACTCCCTTTACTGTGAGGCAGATTTTGTAATTTGCTTTCTGTCTCTATGCACTTGACCCTCTTATGAAGAAATTATTTTTCCAAAATCCATTATTCAGTGATTGGCATACTATATAGTACACAGAATACAACAAAGTTTACTAGCACTTTAGTAAGTGCTAAAAGAAAAAAAAAATTGAATCTTTGTTCTGTGGCCTGTGAGCTTGACAGATCCCAGAGACATAACTGGGAACCATATCTTGTCCTTTCCTGACTGATATCATCCATGGACTATTTCTATCATGTGTGAAATAAAGAAATGATTCTAACATTGGAAAATGTCTTTTTGGTGAGTAAATGTGACTTGAGTGACTGGACTTCTCTTCTCTGTTGGTTGTTCTTCATTGTAAGGGTCTTTAACTCAAGAAACAGTTTAATAATAGCAAAATGAGAGAATCTCTGTTCCCAGCAGTTCTATTTGCTTTCTTTTGTTCCTGAGATCTTGTTTTAGCAGCATCATAACTCTCTTAAATACATATTTCTGAGTAGCTGTGTCTAAACTCTGAAGCAGAGGTAAATTGCCATTGATTCTCACACAGCATATTTTACTTTATTTTCCAACATTGGATGCATTCCGTTACCTCCAAGGATTACTGCTTCTGAGGGGCCAGGACAGAAATTAAATGAGAAAGAGCTTGAATATGGGTGATAGACACAGAGTCACTTCAAAGCCTAAAGATTGGCATTGATGGAAGATACACTCCAGAAAATTCCCCTGAGCTGATTATGAATATTTTCTGGTTAAGTTAGCATTGAATTTGAAATTTAATATTTTTGCTTGATTTTCATGTTGAATTAGCTGTTTAAGCATTTGCAGAGAATAATATAAAATGCAGTTAAATTGTGACATACAAGATCCATTTTGAATATAAGGAATCATCTTTGCCTAATAGATTTATATCATCAGATGCTAAGCAAGATGTGTCAGTCAACTCTTAAGTGAATTTAAGGCTGAAAATGCAATAGGAAAAGGATGCTTTTGAAAAACGAATCTACTGTGAGTCTTCTTTCGCCTGAAGCTTACATGACTTTCAAGTGAAAATAAAAAGTTAAGCCATACAGCCAAATAATTTTCATTCATTTAAATCTGTTGTTACATAATAAGGATCTATGTAATGTAGTTGTTATTCCTTGTATTTAATGATCTCAGTGTCATGACTTGAACTGTAATTAAAGAATTGGGCAATTTTGAGTAATTAAAAATAAAGTTTCCTTTTGCAACTTATTTAAAAGAAGTAATAAGAATAATATATACAATTAATAATTTCCCTTTACCCAACACATGTTGCCTTTGGATCCTCTTTTACTGCCAACATACTAGATGTCAAACTGTCTCCTTCCTCTTGCTTATTTCTAGTAGACCAATGTAAACTCATCTCAGCATTAGGCATTTCTTGCAAATTCCACACATGCATTTTCTTCAGTCAGAGAAGGAATTTTGAAGACTGGAGCAGAGAAAGCAACTAGGAACAAACATTGTGATTTATAGAATCTGGAATATTTTCCCTAAAATATTCTTTTTTTCTAAAATGAATGAAACCTGTAATAGAATCAAACAGGAAATAAAGATTTCAAAAATCCTTAGAAGACTTTCCAGATTCCTTTTCTTGTTGATGGTATAAATAAGTAAGTAGGTAAGTAAGTAAGTAAGTAAATAAATAAATAAATAAATAAATAAATAAATAAATAAATGTAAATTAAAAGGCAGTATTAAGGGCTATGCCTTAAAGTCAGTGATTCTGCTAAGGAGCCACCCATGGTCGGATTTAAAGTCAAGTTATAAAGAGGTAATCAGAAATTAATGTATCTGTAGATATAGGTTTTGGTAATCAGACTATTAAGACTGATTAAAAATGTTGACTTTGATTCTATCTGTAAATATATATATGTACGTATATATATTTCATGGTTTTCTATATCATACCAAAGTGGCTACAAAATAAAAGCAGAAACAAAGCTGAGTCCCTATAAATTAAAAACTAACAATAGGAGACTAGTTTTAAATTACTTATGTGTTCAAATTAAAAATCAAGCTTTACTATACAACAAAGTTCCCATGTGTTTTCCACATATTTAATTTTATGTAGTGTCTGTTCAGGTGAACAATGTCTATCATCCTGGTCTAGGGAGATGGCTCAGTAGGTAAGTGCTTGCCATTGGAAACACAGTACCTGATCAGAATTTGATCCTCCAGAAAGCCATGAAATTGGTAGGTGGGTAGAAGGATTTACTTGTGATTTTAGCCCCATATGGCTGAGATGTGAATCATAAGTGTAAGCTGACTAGTAAGACTAGTTATAATAATGAGCAATGAATTCAGCTGAAGGAGAATCTATCTTAATGAAGAAGGTAGAAGAGCAATTGAGAATGATCCCCAACCCCTTAACCTAAACCTTAGGTTCTCACATGCATAAGTGTTGTATGATAGACTTCTCCTGGGAGATGCAAAACACACACATCCATTCACCCAATAGAGAGCCAAAGACAGACAAAAGTACAAATGCTACCAAAGACATAGCTGATGAGCCAATGAGCCTTTTTTTTTAGAAAGATTTATTATTTATTTTGTGTGCATTGATTGTTTTCCCTACAAATACATTTGTGTAAAGTTGTCAGATCCCTGGAATTGGAGTTACAGACAGTTGCAAACTGCCATAAGGGTGCTGGGAACTGAGGGGTAACTTACAGAAATATAGAGGTTATTTACAGAATTAGAAATGATTCAAAATCAGCTGCATTACTAAATCCCCACACAGCCTGGGTAACAGCACACTACACAACCTGCAGGCATCCAAACAGGTTGGAGAGCATCCCTCCCAGAAGGCCCAGTTGGTTTAAATTTTGTCCAGGAAGCTCAGGCAGCTTTGCTTCCTTCAGGTTTTCAGTTGGCTACCACTATTTTCAGGTTGCTTGGCTAGACTGTATTTTTTTTTTTCAGCAAGTTGGGCTTCTCTGAAAGTCACCTTTTGCAGTTTGGGTCTTCTGCCAGTGACTCGGCAGTCTTTACTGCTTACTCTGGGGAAAGGAAAGGCTCAGTGAATCTGGTCAGTTTCAGTTACTTCCTGAAGCTACTCTAAGTTTTTACTTTCTGGAAAAGGAAGTTTTATTGATGAATGGAGTGAGTGCATATTGAGAAAACTGCCACAGTACAATACACAAATACAAAAATGCATACCTGTACATGTGTATTCAGACAAGCATATATACACATACACACCACACATATCCATGTGTGATAAATGATAAATGAAAACATGTAATATATAAATGTTCTGATAAAGAAATCACTTAACATAAAAAAGTAGCTTATTGGCTACCTCTAAACTCCCACATAACATTGTGAGGAAATCCATATCCCTGTGAGGGAAATTAAATACATTCATAAAGAAATGTATAAAATATAAGAATGAGTTGTAGAGAAGATTCAAAAAATTAATGGTTTAAACACATATCAAAAATGTTTGTAAAACCTATAAATGTGTTCATAAACTTTCCTTTGAATATTTGGGGAGTAATCAAGTTGGTAAAATAAATTCTATTGGTGGGATTTTTGAGAGACTGTGTTTTAGTCTCAAAGTATATTCCTATGAAACCAGAGTGTGATACCTTGTGTTTAAATGGTATGCTTTCTTTCATCCTTGTATTGCTCTTATAGAACATGATGCGAGACTTTTGATTGGTCTAAGTGACTGGTGTAGGTGGGTAAGTATATTTCTTGAGATTGTGTTAGTGCCTTATTTTCTTTTGAAAATTATAAACTTTTGATATGTTTGAATAATTCTGAAATTATGTAATTTTTGGTCTTGAAGGTACTTAGGGGTGTCCAAACAGTCCCTGGAAATCTGAGCACCAATAATTGGATTTATTTATACTTGAGTGTCCTAACAGTATGGAAATTGCCTAAAAACCCGCTGTTTCTTGATATATGTGAATAGCAATAAGCTTCTTTATTCACTATAAATGACCATCAGATCTTTAACCATACCTATTTCTATCCACTATTTTTTGTTTATTTGGTTTTTTGTTTTGGTAATGCATTCATATTCAGATTTATCTAAAAGACTAATTCATATTCTCTTTGTATAGCTTTGTGATCTTTAGTAATAATTGATATTACTGGAAAATATGTGACTTTAGTATAAAACTGAATCTGATTCTCTCTTGTTTGTTTTACATTTTCCTTGGTTAATTTCCTCCAAACGAAGTCATTTGGCTTTATTGCTTTGAGATAATAACCCTACCTGCAGTGCAGATAGAATTAATTGGACATCTTAGAACTCTAGCTAGCCAGAAAATAATTAATAAGACACATTTTTTGCATAGTTGCAATGATTAAGACATTTCTGTCACTGATTCTCTAGTCACTTCAATTCCTAAGGGAACCAGAGCAGACCATCAACCAGGTCTGGATAATCAAACACTAATGTTCATAACCAGGATGGGTAATCAAAAACTAATGTTAAGGTCTGTGCTATTTAAAAGGGAAAATGGAAAGGAAATGCATATTATTTTTTGCACATAGTGTTTTACATTTGAGCCTAGTGTTGTTGCAACAGTCCTGATAAGCTGTATCATTTAGATTGTTTGGGTGAGTGGGTATTCCTTTCCTTTCACAATAGTTTTCCATTATAATAACACAGTAAAGTATCAAAGAGTAAGATGCTTATGGTTGTTCATTTAATTTACTTCTTCTGATTTTGCTTTGTGTTTTGTAGACATGGTTTTGCTCTAGCTCATCCTATCATGGAACTCACAAAGTATCCCAAATGGCACTGAACTTAGATAATTCTGCTGCCTCAGCTTCTTGAGTACTAGAATTCGAAGATGTTTGTGTGACATTTAACTATATCAAATGATGTAGAAGTTGTGATAACATACACCAAGATAATTCAACCCTTTCCAGGCACTATAACAATTAAGTAAGTTTCTAGAACAAAATGCAATGTTACTGGATTCCTAAGAGGAAGAGTACATTCTTTTGCTGAGTAGCACACATCTCAACTGAATAATCACATTGGGGCCTGTTTTCTGCTTCAGTTTGTATTTAATTGATTTTATTTATCTCAGCACTTTAACATTCAACTAACAGCATTATTAGTGTTAAAAGTAAAGCAGTGATTGGAACAGGTTTTCAGTAATCCCACACTGTCAAATAATGACTTTGAATCATGTAGGAAATTTCAAACTTCCGGAAGAAAATAATAGAAACACAAGTATAAAATGACAAAGAAGAAAAAGTTCACCATGAATTGTATAGTAATTGAACTGTGGAATGTCTGTCATTTTTTTCTGCCTACAATCTGTGTAAGTCAGCTCTGATTAATAGAATGTTAACCTAGAAAAAAAAAAAAACATTTTGGTTTGGCTTCTAGTTACCTTGGAGATCCTATGTTTTTTTTTCATCAACATGGAGATTGAGACAACACAGCAAGTGTTCCTACACACCATGGGAGGTTGCAGGTCATATGGTGGAATTTTAGGACTCAGAACGCTACAAGAAACAATTACATTCATTTTCCATGTTTTAACTTGAAAAGCTAGCATGTGATTCTGTAAGGACAAAGGCAGACAATAACTTTGGATTCGTTTATAAATTACTGGGAAGGAAGCCACACAGGTAAGAATTTTAGATCACCGCAGGCTTTTCTGATTGTTAAGGGTAAAGGGACTAGGCACAAAAATGCACCCCTTACACCAAAACAGACCACTTCCTTCCCCCGAGTCTTCAGATTTCTCATACAGGAAATGTCAGTTTCCACACTGGAGAGTCTAATTGGTATATTTGCATGCTGACAGTCTTCTGGATTCAGAAGGCATTAGTTCTATTTTTGTTGATCTAATTAGGAAATTTACATATTGAAAATGCTTAAATCCATCTTAAACTTTCCCCTTGCATTTCTGCAAATATTGTTTTAAGACTCTGGGCTCTGCCCTTTGGAGCTTGAATTAGTTTCTCAGGGCTTAGCATGCCCTGTGACATTCTGGGGTGTTTCCAGTTCTGTTTCCAGGAATGAGGCATTTGATTTATTAATCATTTGCAATATAGCACTGATGTTTTCTTCATCCAAAGAGCTCCTACATAGGAGGTGTTGGTTTCACAGGCCACTTAAAGAAAATTGTACACTGTCTATTCATGAGGTCCATTTAAAACAGTTTCTAGTTTGCATTTTATTGAAAGTTACATGAGCAATAAAAATATGAGATGCAGAAGTGAAATGATGCCTTCACTTAAAGTTTCCCACAGGGCCTCCCCTAAGAATGCCAGCTAAACAAAAATGTGGAATTAACTTAAACTTACATGAGCATTGCTTTTGCATGAGCCTGGGAGCCTGGGCACAATGTGGAGCTGACAGTGTTTCATTAAAAAAAATAGATAGAAGATAGATAGATAGATAGATAGATAGATAGATAGATAGATAGATAGATAGATAGATAGATAGATAGATAGAAAAAACAGCAAGAAAACACAGTTGTTAGTGCTTTGGGGCTAGAAACTTTAGACAAATCTTGCCTATGTTCTGTGAATCATTACATAGCACAAGCTATAATTTGCAAATCTACATTGGGTCAAAAGTGCGCAAATGACCAATAGTAATTTAACTTTTTGGGAAACAAGTACCCCAAACAAGCAAAAACAAACATATTGTCATGTCATATTCTCACCAATCTATGAGGTCTTACATCAGTGTCTGGTATGGGAAGGAGCTGTCAATCTCCATCGGTTTCTTATACTTGCCTGCTTCTACCTTCTACTAAGTGAATTGTCTAAGTTTAAGTGCATTTTATCAGGCTCTCATCATAAAAACTGAACCTTTCCCTGGGCAGAATAAAAAGGGGCAGTTCTTGAATTCACAGGGGAAAGGGAACCTTCTGACCTGCATCCTTCCAGGTGATCCACAGAGTAGTAAGAATGAAACTCTGATTCATGTTGTGAAAAAAAATCTCTTTGAATTCTTGCTCATTTTTTTTTCTTCAGTTTTTTTTTTTTTTTGAGAAAAGGAAAAAAAAAAAAAAAACAAGTTTCCGCCTCCTCCCAGCCTCCCATTTTCCTCCCCCTCCTCCCACCCTTCTCCCCCTCCCTCTCCAGTCCAAAGAGCAGTCAGGGTGCCCTGCCCTGTGGTAAGTCTTAGGTCCTCCCCCCTCCGTCCATATCTTGGAAGGTGAACATCCAAACTGGCTAGGCGCCCACAAAGCCAGCACATTAAGTAGGATCAAAACCCCTTGCCATTGTCATTGGCTTCTCATCAGCCCTCATTGTTCGCCATGTTCAGAGTCCGGTTTTATCCCGTGCTTTTTCAGTCACAATCCAGCTGGCCTTGGTGAGCTCCCAGTAGATCAGATCCACTGTCTCAGTGGGTGGGTGCACCCCTTGTGGTCTTATGCTTTAGGTTTATACTTCCTTCTTTTCTATTCTCTGGTACATTTAACCCTGGATAGCACCTCTTTTTCCCTATCCTGACAATCTTGAAATTTTCATGGTATAATTAAGACCCACTAGAAAATAAGACCAGGAGACTCTCTTTTCACTAGCCCTATACATTTTCGTTGGTTTGTTAAGACCACATATCTGAGGATATCTTTGAACTCTTGATCCTCTTTCTCAATCTTCCAAATGTGGCATAATGGGTCACCACACATTTTAAAAAGGTTTAGGTAATATAGACTACAAAGCCTTAGTTAAAGGCTTAACAATTAACTGAACTCACATTAATGGCACACATTGGGAGGACTCTCACAGTGGAACCAGTTGGAGCTGGGAGACTGGAGAGTGTCCTCCTATGCTTTCTTACATGTCCCTGCCTTTAATATTTTTGCAGAGCTATAGATGTTCTACTGAGTTTTCAATCTTTATTATTTGATTTAGTGACTTGACTTTCCCTACAGCTAGGAATTTCAATTTATTCTTTCATTGTCTCCGAAGAAAGCAGAAAATTATTTTCAAAAGGCTTTAATTCCTGGATGATTTAATTTTCTGTCGCCCATTCTGCCGCACTCATCTCCTTTTAGCCATAGAAAAGTGACAAGAGCATTTCAAATTTCTAAAACCATTGGTTAGCAGACTAACTCTTTGTATAATTTGTCTTAATCTTTTGTAACTATTCAATTATATAATTTGTATATTAAAATAAGAAAGCATTGATAACTAATAAAATTGAAAAAATAAATAAGATAGTATAATTAAAATTATGTGAATGTTTCTTTACAAAACAGAAATATTAACTGTACTGACCACTTTTCCTCCCAGAATGATAACTATGTATAGAGAACAGCAAAAGGGATAATGTGGCCATTTCGATGATTCAGGAACTGTAGTGTAGTGTTACTGTACTTCCTAAGTCTTATTTCAAAGTGATAGTTAACACAGCATTATGATACCATCGCAGTGAATAGGAAAATCAGAATGGTTGTGAAGAGACTAAGTATGGATAAGATATAGCTGGTAAATCTGGTAAAGGAAGTGTAGATTCATATATGAGGCTTGATGGAGCAGGTGAGTGACATAATTCACCATTCTATTAAAAATTACATATAACTTACAACTATTAATTGGAACTTTTTCACTTACTCTTTTTGAAAAGTACTGAATATGAATAACTGAAACCATAGATAAAACAAAACCCACAAGTACTGCCTATTTCACTAGTGACCCTTAGATCAGAATTAAAACACTGGTCTCAGTTTAGGCAAGTAATGTTTTTTTTTTTTGCCAAAAGATAAAATAATACTCAAGCAAAAAAATTACAAATGTAGGTGCTCATCTTTATTATGATGCAATTTTTATTCAGAAAGATTCAAATAAAACAACATAAAGATAAATTCCATTTTAAACAAGCACTGCCTAAAATCATATTTGTGAAACTCCAAATTTTTGACTATCATCTCATGTTTTTACCAAGTTGTTTTTCAATAACATTTTAGAAGCACTCTTTCAAATGTGTTACGATTGATGGTTTTCTTGTCGAATAGAAACCACTTCACAGATTTTTTTTCTTATTTTTAACAATTCAGCTATTGTTTAGATGGAGGCACTCATAAAAGCATACATATAAATGAATCATGAAGACAGAAGGGAAGTCCAACATTCAATAGTCAAGGTTTTACATTTTCAAAAGAATAATGTACTGTTCTTTATTTGGCATTGCCAACAAGTACAAGAAACTCCATGTCCTATGCATTAAGTCCCAGCTTTTCATGTTTGAACATTAAGTAAAACAACTCAAAATACATATCCCTCCAAAAACGCACATAAGTATGTAGGTGTGTTAAAATATCATTCCACTTTAATAGCTCCCCATGTAAAGAGGATGCATAATCTATGTATTTTACATGACATTGACTAAGAAACCTCAAAAATCATTATGTTGTTTAACCATAACTAAAGGGTTTATTCTGCTGATGGATTTCAAAGCAAGGAATCTTACCACACTTCTATTTCAAATTTATGAATCGTTTGTCAAATAGAGAAGCCATTAATCAAGTAAGAAAATGATGCATAATTCTGGCTCAACTTTCCAATGTACACTCTTAATTCCAGTGCATTTGATGAAGCTGTTCCAGACTTATTCTCACTAAGAAACAACATATACTGTGACTGCTGTGTTTTTAATTTATTTTTTTATTAAAAATTTCTGCCTCCTCCCCGCCTCCCATTTCCCTCCCGCTCCCCCACTTCCCTCCTCCTCCCTCTCCAGTTCAAAGATCACTCAGAGTGCCCTGACCTGTGGGAAGTCCAAGGTCCTCCAGGTCTAGGAAGGTGAGCATCCAATCAGACTAGGCTCCCACAAAGCCAGTACATGCAGTAGGATCAAAACCCAGTGCCATTGTCCTTGGCTTCTCAGTCAGCCGTCATTGACCTCCACATTCAGAGAGTCCAGTTTGATCCCATGTTTTTCAGTCCCAAACCAGCTGGCCTCGGTGAGCTCCCATTAGATCAGCCCCACAGTCTCAGTGAGTGGGTGCACCCCTCGCGGTCCTGATTGCTGTGTTTTGAACCTAAAATGCCTCTCTTAAGCACATCCAATTATTATTGGGTTCCTAGCTGATGCTTTTATGTGGAAGGTTGTGGAAACTTTGGGAGATGAAGCCTTACTGAAGGAAGTTTGTTACTTAGAATAGAACTTACTTAAGGATTTTCAATCTGGTCTGATTCCTGTTTACTCTCCCCATTGGTATAAATTTGGGTTTGAAATTTAAAAGATGCACAGAAAAACAAAAGATTATTTTTCATACTCCATTATGTTTGTTAGAGAATTTCAGTCTCTGAGGTTGACGTGTGAGTGCAAATACTTATATCCCCCGAGCCAAGTTTGCTACTATGCACTATCACAAAGCTTACTCATGGCTGTCTCACCAATGATATGCCCCATTTTCAAACCAGAGGAGGGCTATGGTCAGACAAGCAAGTAGGCTAATTATCAATCTTTACCTGTCACTTCACTTCGCTAAATCCGATTTCCCCATAGTCTCACTTCCAGCTCTGTTGCAGACTACCTGCTATAGCTTCTCTTAACTCATGTCTTCATCACTAGTGGATCAAAAAATCATTCCCTCTCATTGTACTTGTCCATACTTATATCTTTATGCCAGGCACCAATTCAAACACTAACTGTGGAGGTTTGAAAGAAAATGCTCCCATAGGGGGTGACACTAATAGAAGGTATGCCTTTGTTGGAATAGGTATTTGTTATTGTGGAGATGGGCTTTGAGGTTGTCTATGCTCAAGCTATGCCCAGTGCCACAGTTCAATTCCAGTTTCCTGCAGACCAAAAAAAAAAAAAAAAAAAAAAAAAATAGAATTCTCAGCTTATTCTCCAGCACCATGTCTGCCTTCATGCTTTCATGTCCCACTGTGATGATAATAGACCAAATCTCTAAAACTGCAAGCCACCCAGTAAAACCAGTTAAATTCTTTTTTTTTTTTTTTTAGAGTTGAAATGGTCATGTTGTGTCTTTAGAGCAATAGAAACCCTAACTAAGACAGAATGTGGAACCAGAACTCTAGAATGAATTCTAACAGGTTTTAATAATACAAGCCTGGAGTCAGATTTTCGGGAAAATGCTGAGGGTTCGGAGAGATGAAGCAAAAAACCATGGTCATCTTATCTCTCCACTTCCCAATTGAAAAGAAACTGAGTTCCTGTTTGGTCCTGCCTCATCGCTTCTTCTCTCCACCAGGCATATTACTTCTTGTCTGTATAAACCTCCAGACTTCTATGGTTAGTTAGTGGCTAGCTCTGCCCTCTGATGTTCAGGTAAGCCTTTATTTGTACAAGCAAGATATTACCACATTCTCCTTTTGTGTCTAAAATTTTAAAAGGGAAAGTTATAACTAATATTAGACAAACAAAATATGATAACTAAACTATTTATATACAATAAATACAGGCAATATATACGTCAACACTAATTCATGCATAGTTGACAAATTCAGAGAAAATGCTTCATGTATAGTTTATCTTGGTGAGTCCAAAATTGTCCCTAATTCACTTTCTAACTTCATTTATTAAAACTATTTGTTATGTCTCTCAAATTTATACATTTTATATTTCTTTAGTGAATTTATTTCTGTATCTGGTGACAACAAAAACTATAGCTATAACTATAAAGTTTTCATTTTTATCACAGACCCAAGAAAGAAATAATATTAACTGAGTAAGCAGGAAGTGCAAGAAAACAACTTGAAAAAAATGTGAGAAATGAAAGAAACAGGTGACTGCCTGGGCAGTCACCCAAATTTCTTCTGCAGTGTTGGAGCATCCATATTTAGCCTACAGGCCTAGCATAACTTACCATCTTTTCTGTGAAGTAGGATATTCTGAAGGGCTGTTCTACCTTGTCTTGGCAAAATTTGACAATCCTTTCTTTTGTGTCTTGCTAGTTCAATTTGTTCAGCGTAATGTTCGCAGCTGAGGTAAGAACATTTTCTTACCCAGTAGCTAAACTTTTCCAAAAAGAAAGTAAACTAAATGAGAAATTTCTTTGATGCCATAATCTTCTGTGAAATAGATTGGTGCTGCCAAAAGAAGACATGCCTCATGCTCATAAAAAAAAAGGAACCTCTGCTATTTTTTTTTTATTGAGAAAAAAGAAAATTTCCGCCTCCTCCCAGCCTCCCACTCCTCCCACCCTCCCCCCACTCTTCTCCCCCTCCCTCTCGAGTCTGAAGAGCAGTCAGGGTTCCCTGCCCTGTGGAAAGCCCAAAGTCCTCCCCGC
>NW_004949098.1:8581034-8592108 GCF_000317375.1 Microtus ochrogaster
TCCATCCATTTGCATGCAAAATTTGAGAAGTCATTGTTTTTTACCGCTGAGTAGTACTCTAATGTGTAGATGTTCCACACTTTCTTCATCCATTCTTCCATTGAAGGACATCTAGGTTGTTTCCAGGTTCTGGCTATTAAAAATAATGCTGGAACCTCTGCTATTAAAACATTTTACATTGATCTCTGAAGTGTTTGAAAATGACCTGTCTATCTAGAATATATCTCTGTTTGATCTTGAAAACATCCATAATATGCCTACAAGTTAAATTGTAATAAGTGATTAATTGCTAACCTACATTTCATTATTATCTTAAGTAGTTGGTAATTATACCTTTCAGGGGCTAGAAATATGAATTACATTATTAGATGACTTAAATAGTTACCATACCTTGAACAAGGTTAAAAATGTTTGTACAGTATGCTATAACAAAAACAATTGCAACTTTGTATAAGCATACAAAAATTCCAAGAGAATATAACATATTTCAATCTACTTGTTGCTTTTCTGGCTTAAAAGTAGACTCAATAATCTACCTTTTAATCCTATTTCTATATATAGTCACTCATATTTCTTTTCAGAGTAGATTCAGTAATCTACTCTTGTATCCCATCATATCTATATCTCCCCCTGTTTTTATTTTTTAAACAAGATTTCTGGATCTAATCATCTTTGTTCACCTTTCTTTCTGATTGTAACCAATAACAACTTGTAGCCAACTCCTCAAACAATATAAAATATCCATGGCCCATTGAATGACCAAAAACTACATCTCTTAGGAATGTGGGCACTGTATTCTTAAATTTATATCCAGCTGTCTGGAGTTTCCTTCCCTCTTGTAGACCGCACATATCCCCTAGCCCATTTCCATTCCTAAGTGCCAGCTCCTAATACCTAAAATAAATTTTTTCCTGGAAACTCCAAAGGTAACATCTAGCACAATCACAGAAGAATCCCTTACCAAGCAATAAGAAAACACTACCCTCTGCTAAGAAGTAGTGTGGACAGCAGAAACTGAGGAACAGAACAACTTTCCAACAAAGACAATGACAGATATAAACACCTAGATTTACAAGATTTACAAACACAGATGCCTAGAAGCCATCATAAAAACACAATCAATAACATCCAGGACAATATGTTTCCACTAGTGTCCAACAATCCTACCATAGTAGGTACAGAGAACTGCAACATAGCTGAAACATAAGACAAAGATTTTTAAATAACCTTTGAATATGATAGAGTTCCTTAATGAAGAAATGAATAAACCCTTTAATGGAATCTGTAAAGTCATAAACAAACAGAGGAAGGAAAAAGAAATAAAATGTGGAAATGTAATTAATAGAGAAAACCCAAACTGAAGGAAATATGGAAACGAACAGTTTAAGAAGTCAAACAAGAACCTGAGAGGCAAGCCTCATCAAGAGTATGTAAGAGATGAAGGGGTATCTTAGGCACTGAAAACATAATAGCAGAAATTGATACCCAGTTCAAAGGAAATGGTAAATCTAAAAAACTCCTGGAAAAAAAAAAAGACCCAAGAAATCTCAGATAGTATGAAAAGACTAAATCTATAAAAAATTAACAATAGTGGAAGGAGACAAAACCCAGGACAAAGGGTTTTGGAAATAATATCAGCAGAATCTTAGAAGAAAATTTCGCTAACTTAAAAAATGAGATTCCTATGAAGGTACAAGAAGCATACAGAACACCAAATGACTGAATGAGAAAAGAAACTCTTCACAGCACATAATAATTTAAACAGTAAATGTACAAAACAAAGAATATTAAAAGCTGAAAAAGAAAGGGACCAAGAAATATAGAAAGTCAGACCCATTATAAAGAAAACTGATTTATCAATGAATACTCTAAGAAATAGAAGAACATAGATATTCTACAAACACTAAAAGACCACCAATGTTAGTCCAGACTACTATTTTGATGAATTTTTTAATCCCAATAGATGGAGAAGAAAAGACATGATGATAGAACCAAATTTAAATAATATTTATCAACAAGTCTAGCCCTACAGAAAGCATTAGAAGGAAGCTCCAACCTTATGAGGTCAGTTTTACCCTCCACAGTACCAACACAATGAATAAATAATACCAGAGCAGCAAAACAAAGGAGTGAGACATACACACAAAGATCATCACAACAAAACCGCAGTAATTTAAAAATACTGTTTTTCTCTAACATCAGTGGCCTCAATTCTCCAATAAAAGACACAGATTAATAGAATGGATTTAAAATCAAGGTCCATCCTTCTTCAAATCATATATTGTGAGTGGGAATGTAAACTCAACAGTCATAATGGTAATCTGCATGGAGACTTCTCAAGAAGAAAAGAATCAACCTCCTTCCTGATCCAGTTCCTTTCACAGGCAACGCATTGTAAGAAATATAGAGGGATGGTTTACCTTCCTTATATGTGTAGGATCACTAGCCTAGGTAACGTTGCCGCCCACCGTGAGTTGGGCCTGCCTACATCAATTAACAATCAAGACAACATTCTCATGGGCTAACACAATAGAAATAATATCTCAGTTGAGATCCTCTTCACAGATAATTCTAATCTGTGTTAAATAAAGTTAAAGCTCACTAGGACATTATTTAATAAAGACTAGGAAAAATTCTCTATATTTACAAATGACATGCTGTGATTCTCAAAATGTATATAATGCTTAATAAGGAAAAATATGATCTGTAAGATTATGGTTATTTAATTGTGTATAAAATAGGTAGACTAAGGAGAATATTTAAAATATTTTAGGCTTTTAATATATGTTGCATAAAGCCAAAACAAACACAAAAAACAACCAGATCCATGCACACATAAGCTGAAACTAACATATCACATATGTCATCAATATTAATAAGTCTGTGTAGGGAACCATTTCCTCTTTCAGAATTAAATAAAAAATGAAACCATAAAAGGAGCATATTAATTTATTTGAGGATGTGTATAAATGAAAAGTATCATCTGAGTTAGTGCAGTAATTTCCAAGAACACAGCTACCTTATAATAATTTCTCTTATTGTCCTGTTTACTCCCATCAAATCAGTCTTATGTTATAAAAGTTGCCGATTCCTAATCATCTGGCCCATCTTTCTATCAAGCTCCAGGTCCTCTGTATTATCTATCTGTCTGTCTGTCTGTCTGTCTGTCTGTCTGTCTGTCTGTCTGTCTGTCTATGTATCTATGTACATATATATCTTTCTATGTATGTATAGATAGATAGGTAGATATAGATATATATATTTTTAATTTTCATTTCTCTTAGATTTACCATGATGTGGGAAGGTTTGACAAACTTAGCTTTCTAAGTCTAAAAGACTGCGATGTTATCCAGGTGAGCTCTTGCTTGTCAGTGTTGATCTTTAGGATTGCTTGCAAAACCTGTCAAAACAGTCTTACTGCTATAGTTCAAAGCCCTGCATTTAGAAGAGGTAACATGTCTATCCTGAAGAACCCTGATCAAAGACACCTGCTCACATATGACAGTGAAAAAGACTGTGTACTGGTCTGAGCTCCAGCTTTTTCTCGGGCATTTAAATGACATTTGTTTTACCTTCAAAGAGAAACAAATTTGCCAGTTTTTGACTTAAATATCATGTTTGTATACTCTTATCTTTGGCAGAAAGCAGCCATGTCCCTAATTGCACTTCTGTCCTACTTACTTTTGTTTGAAATATAATAAATATGTTTCATATCTAAGACTACACCGCAGTCTAGAGAGTGTTTTTCAGAGTTGTAAATGAGGGTGGACAAGGATAGAATTTTTTTATCAGACAGACAACCTTGATAGGTCAAAGTTTGTTTGGAATCACTCTTGTGAAAGTTCATGAGAAAAGTTCATCTAGAGAAAGTTGAAAAGACAGACAACTCCCTAAGTATTTGCTCCAATAAGAATTGGAGGTTTTATGCCAACACTATTTTGGATGGGGCTCTGAGCAAACCAGCAAAGCAAGGGTCTTTTTTCTCACTGAGATTTGTGTTGGTCACCATTTGTGCTTAAATAAGGTTGGACTCTTGTGACATAATTATTTACAAGTTGAAATTTTATTTTTGATACTAATATTTATGTTAAATTTCATACAGAGCAGTTTCTAACTAGAGTTATAGAGAAAGCCTAATAAGAAAAAAGGTATTCTTTTAAACAACTATTTTTAAAAGTGGGCCTAAAATTTTCAGATATCCAAAGACCTAATATTATACATTTCTACTGAAGTAAAAATATTTTTTGAAATTAATTCATGCTCATGGCCTCTTCTTTAGAGGTCTTTATTCAAATCATGCAAGCAATTTTAGTTTTTTTTTCAAATCTCTCTAATTACTACTTGAGACTCATAGGATTTTATCCTAAGACTGTTTCTCTTTTTTTATATACTTTCTTATTCTCTGTTTTTGCTCACTACTCTTTATCTGGCTCGCAGAAAAGCACATCTCTATACTACCACAGTGAATGAGTGAATAAAACTTCACTATGGTGAAGGAAATGGGATGTTAGACAGGGTGCAGTGGGAAATAAAAAAAATTAAAAGAGCAAAACTGTTCATTTGAGGCTTTAAAAAGAATGTTTTAGACACAGGAAATGTTAGTTTCCAAAGACTGTAAACCCTTTACTAGCTCAAGCCTTTTTTAAAATGTCATAATTGGAATAAAAATGGTCAGTATACATGCTACCATCTAGAGAATTTTATAGAATTTAGAAAATTAAATTCTTTGAAAATTAAGACCACGCAGTCCTTCACACAGAAAATGTCAGGGATTTGTGCAAATCAGATAGCAATTTTAAGTTGACTCAATTTAGAGACAATAAGGTATTGTTCAGACAGATACGCCAGAAAGAAATTTCTGTACCTACATCCCTAAAGACTTTGTTCTTTCATATTATGAAATATAGTTTTTCTTAGTACTACCATGTGTAAGCTTTTGGGGTTGAAGATGGCTGTTGTACCCATCACCGCCTTTTTACAAATTACCATAAACACAGCCACAACAGATAATATACATTTATTAGCTTACAATATGGCAGCATACTTCATCAAAGCCAGAAAAGAAAATAATTTGCTAGCAAAAGAGAATTTACAATCCCTTGTAATCTAATCAGGGAGTGACATCCCTTCAGGGCTGATGTATTCTATTGATTAGAAACAAATTACTCAAAAGGAGAAGATTACTCAATGCTCAGTAGAGCACGATTTGTTTATTGAGCAAGCCATTTTCCAAGATACTTATTAGAGGTCTTTTGAGATATTTGTTTGAGTAAAGTTATATTTGGATTCTGGTTGAATTCTAGTGTGTGTATATGTGCATATGTGTGTGTGTGTGTGTGTGTGCTGTGCACGTGTGTGTGCATGCACATGTATCATTGTAGTATATATACATATACATTTATACATGTGTGTATCAAAGTGTTCACATTTATGTTATGATTATATGAATTTTTATAGCATTTTTCCTCTGCTAAAATTATCACATTTACAATTTCTGGGGCTTAAAGTCATATAGGAGAATTCCTTTCTGAGTAAGTACTCAAAAGATAAGCCAAGAAAGGAATCTGACAGTTTCAGGTATTGGGAATATTGTCATTATAAACACTACTTTGACCCATGATCCATCAAACAGTGATAAGACATATAATAATATTTATTTCACACCACAACACTTCATTATTATCAGTTTGAAGTATTTGAAAATTAATGGACTCTTGCGAGCTAAAGGGGCATGACTTTCTCTTCCTGAGACAAACAGAATTGTCATGGATTAATTATGTATAGGACTACTCCTTAGTAAAATGCATAGTTTAGAATGAATGCATACAAGAGAAAAATGTATGGACCAGCCTAGACATATGACTTGGGTTAAATAAATCTAGGACTGGTCTTATCAGAGTGCATAGTCCAGAATGAATGAGACACATGTGAAATAAAATCAAGTGTATTTCAGTTTCTATGTAAGCTACTCTGAAAAAATGTGCAAAAATTGGAAGAGAATCCAAAGTAATTGTAATCCAGGAAGTCAAGGCCTTTAACAAGGGAATGCTTCTTAACAGAAATGAATAAATCAGAATAAACCCAAGACTTCAAGACTATTTGGTTCCACAAGCCCAAACTTACCACGGTATAAAATATATCTAATATTGGTCAGGTCCCATGTTCATAAACAACCCTTGAACTGCAACAGAAGTTGGTTTTGCAAAGTATGTGACCTGTGTATATCCTTATATAGTTCAAAGTTCTGTTTTCAAAATTTTATATTCTTAATTTACTTACTAATAACATTTCAATGGAAAGTTGGTCAGTAATTCTGTCTAATGCCACATTCTCTTAGTATCTCTCTTATGAGGGAATGCTAAGATTCTTAAACAGCATGCTGGCTTTATCACTGATGGTCTCCTGGGAAGATTGTGGTGGACATATCAGTTATCATAAGCTACCCTATTTTTCTTATAAATTTTTCATCATATATGCCTTAGGGTTTCTATTGCTGTGAAAAGACACCACAACTGCAGCAACTCTTATAAAGGAAAACTTTTAACTGGGGCTGGGTCATATGTTAAGAAGTTTAGGTTCATCCTCATCATTATTGAAAGCATGGTAGCATGGAAGCAAACATGGTCCTGTAGAAGGAACAAATATATCTACATCCAGTTTGACAGACAGCAGGAATAAAGAGTGAACCACTGCACCTACTTCAAGCTTCTGAAAGTCAAACACTGGAAGTAATAAGGTTACATCTACTCCAACAGAGCCATGAGTTCCAATCCTCTCATATAACTCCTCTTCCTATGAGCATATGGGAACCACTTTCATTTGAACAAGTACAACATAGCAAAGTAAAAGTTAAATCCTCCACTAATGTGTTCACTTAAATACAGAATTTAAATGGGACTACATATTGGTGTCCATTTAGTTCTCATTGCATTTTCAGTTTCGTTCAAGTAAACTTCTTCCAGTGCAGAATAGTCAGCAGTGTGGTGTGTACACTTCACTCTCTTGGATGGTGATGTCATGAAGGGACTCGAAATAAATAGATCTTACAGTGAATTGTTCACCAAACTGGGACTTGAAAGGAATGTTTGGCTCAAAACAGTCAACTAGAAAATATAAAATATTTATAACATACACCTTGGAAAAAAAGGACGGAAATTTGAAGTACACTAAGGAATTCACCTCTCCTTCACTTTGAGTAAGTGGAGGCATTGATTTTTGCCAGAGGTATCTATTAAAGTTTTACTTAAAACAGATAACCCACATACCCACTTGTCTCTATTTTTTCCTTTATTAAATATTTTATAATTTCTAAGAAAATTTTGCAAGCATCCTAATTCATCTGTTCTTTTTACTTTGAAAGTCATAACAGCAACTCTGTAGTGTGTGTGTGTGTGTGTGTGTGTGTGTGTGTGTGTGTGTGTGTGTTTAGAGAGAGCTATATAATTTTGGGATAAGATAAGGACTCAGTTGATAAACTGTCTGCTATATAAACATAAGGATTTGATTTCAGATCCTCAGAAAGACATAAAAATGGAAGAACATTCACTAGAGTCACAGACATAAGAGAAGCATCCCCAAACTTCACCTGGGAACCAGTCTAGAAAATCAATATATTCTGGGCAACATTGAGAAACTGTGTCTCAAAACCTAAGTTAGAGAACAAGACAAGAAGGCATCTCAAATAAATCCCTGTTGTCCACACAAATGTGCATGCAGATATGCAGACATAGTTGAACACATCATCATAAACTCACATATACATTAAACTTATATATACATGTAAAAATAATAGTCATCAGTCATCTGAAGAAACTAGCAAGCACTCTATTTTATTCTTGTTTAGTTTATGCAAGATATAGTATGAATGATCAGCAATAGTAACCCTGATTAGGAATACTTACTATTGTATTCAGGAATAGTTTTATAAGATTTTCTCCACAGAAATTGAACACTGGCTTAAAAGGAAGTAATTCAAATTTGGACAACTAAATGTTCAATGGAAGCTACCAATTTATTATTTATGCATATATTAATAAAAATTATAAAGCATTATCTGTAATCATATAAAAGCTTAATAGATCAGTAAAGAAATAAGCAAAGCTTTTCCAGTAGTGTAGCATAAAGCTAGCCATAGGGACACATACTTCACAGAAGAATGAGAATGTTTATAAGTAATCAGATACACTGTATAAATGTACCACATTTTCTTTATCCATTCTTTGGTCAAAGAGCATTTAGGTTGCTTCCAGGTTCTGGCTATGACAAACAATGCTGCTATGAACCTAGGTGAGCACATGTCCTTGTGGTATGATTGAACATCCTTTGGATATATACACAAAAGTGGTATTACTGGGTTTGGAGGAAAGATGTTTCCTAATTTTCTGAGAAATAGCCACACTGACATCCAAAGGGGTTGTACCAGCTTGCATTCCCACCAGCAATGCAGAAGTGTTCCCTTTTCCCCACAACCTCTCCAGCATAAGTTGTCATCACTGTTTTTGATCGTGGCCATTCTTACAGGTGTAAGATGGAATCTCAGAGTTGTTTTGATTTGCATTTCTCTGATGACTGAGGATGTTAAACATTTCCTTAAGTGTCTTTCAACTATTTTAGATCCCTTTCTTGAGAGTTCTCTGTTTATGTCTGTACTTTATTTTTTAGTGGATTATTTGTTCTTTTAATGACCAATTTCTTGTGTTCTTTATACAATTTGGAGATCAGACCTTTGTCTGATGTGGGGTTGGTGAAGATCTTTTCCTGTAGTAATAAGAGTGGTGGGGCTCTTATTACTACAGGAAAAGATCTTCACTCATTTAACCTTTTTCTGTTTAAACAAAAAGGAAAGGCTTTAACTTTAACATAGCAAAATTATATATAACAAAACAGTTATTAAGCAAGAATTACAGTTACAATATTTATATCTATTTTATCTTTTATCATAACAATGGAAAACTATATCTATTTTTCAATTCCATCAAAGACCTAAGTAAATGAGAAGTAAGCAACTTACAAAACTCTAGAAATCACAGAGACATCTCGCTGCCTGGCCAGTCACCCAAAGTTCCTCTGTACCATTGGGGCATCAATCTTCAGCCTACAGGCCCATAGTATCCAGCAGACATTTCCATGAAGCAGGAAAATTCAAAGTCAGTTCAGTCACTATCTGTTGTGTCCTGCAGAATGTCTTGCAGACTCCTTCATGAATCAGGAACCCAGAAAGATCATCTCACCTTTAGGCAAGTTCAGTAGTCCTCTCTCTGTGGGTTCTCTGTTTCCAGTTTATGCAATAGTCCAGGCAAAAACAGTTTCTTGCCCAAATGGCTATCAAACTCCACAAGGATCCTCTTCGATGCCCATCTTCTTCCTGAAGTAGATTGGTGCTGCCAGGAGCAGAGTGTCTCATTGTCATGAAAATCCCTAAGTTATTAAAACATTAAATGCCATATTCTGCAGTCTTTGAAAGATATGAAAATGTCTATGTAACTGAAATATATCTCTATATATCTAGAAAATCTAACTAACATGACTACAAGCTTGACTATTACTGATGATTATCCATTAACCTATATTTCTTAATTATACATTACATTTTTAATGAACTACACAATCACAATATCTTAATCAATAGCAGAAATATGCATATATATAATAAAATCGACCTTAAATCTCTATCAATAAAGCAAAATCTATACTAATACAAATTATTCATATCTATATCATATCCCCCTTTAAATGTTAAAGAACGTTTATAAACCATATTTGGGAACATGGGCACAGTTTTTTCTCTCCAAACTGCTTCCTGCTGAATGGGGGCACTGTTATTTAGGTCTTTCATGGTATAACCTGTGTGCTAGTTTCATCTCAGTTGGCAGTTGAGTGAAGCAATTTTTTGAAGGCGTGCACAGGAACCTTTCAGGAGGACGTGGTCTATCATACCACATTGGGATGGAAGCAATCCCCAGACTCTCACCTTCTGTGAAAACAAAATAAGAAACTCCTTCCAAAGCATCATGTCCTTAGATCCAAATTTCAAAGTCAAGGCATTTTCAAAGTATCTATGTTGGATTAGTTCAGCAGGATTTATAAACAAATATCTTTTAGCAGCTGTTGCTCTTTCCTCAGCATTCAAACAATTCAAAGAGAGTGTAATAGCATACAGTATCAAAATTCTCTGTTTATTTTACATCTTTGTGAGCTTTATTTTAACCTCTATTTTGTTTATTTTTACTTTTATTTTTTGCTTTTTGAGACAGGTTCTCTGTATCTTTGACCTTGAATAACTCTGTTGACCAGGCTGTCCTTGAACTCTCAGAGATCTGCCTGTCTCTGCTTCCCAGGCATTGGGATTAAAGGTGTACACTACTACACCTTGAACTCACAGAGATCTGTTTGTCTCTGCCTTCTAGGCACTGAGATTAAAGGCGTGTGCTACCACACTTTGAAGTCACAGAGATCTGTTTGTCTCTGCCTTCTAGGCACTGAGATTAAAGGCGTGTGCTACCACACCTTGAAGTCACAGAGGTCAATCTCCCTCTGCCTCCCAAGTGTTGGGATTAAAGGTGTGTACTACCACACCCAACTACTCTCTTTCTTCCTTATTTTTGTTTTTTTACTTTAAGAACTTTAACTTTTAGTCTGCATATATTTTCAACACACTGTAAACCATTTAGAAATTTTCTTTGTCTTTGATGCTCTCTTTACTGTATATCTCTCTTTTTCTGACCACATGAGTCTTTAATTTACCAAGCAATCTAAGTAGGACTAAAGCCGTTGCTTTGCAGCTAGATCCAGCCCATTCCTTAGTTTTCTAGCCTCATGGCTGAGGTATTGTCTGTAGCCATGTTTACTGCCACAACTCTATGGCATTTCAAGGTCCATGCCAGCAAGCGAGCTTCAGCAGCCTGTGCTTGCAAAATGCAGGAACCGCCTGCATAAAAGAGTCAGAGTTTGCCCTGGCGGGACAGCCCAGAAAGCTGGCAATTTAAACGGTGCACCTTTTTTCCTGCTATGGCTGAAAACTGAAAAGTATGAGTTCAGCTTTTCGTCAACACCTTTTAAGTGTTTCGTGGCAGGA
>NW_004949098.1:8602127-8606604 GCF_000317375.1 Microtus ochrogaster
AAACTGTATTCATTTAAACACTGCTTGGCCCATTTCTATCTAGCCTCTTCTAGGCTAACTCTCGCACCTGGACTAGCCCATTTCTAATAATCTGCTGTAGCCCACAAGGTGGCTTACCAGGGAGATTCTAGCCTATGTCCATCCTGGGTCGAAGCTTCATAGCGTGTGTCCCAGAGAGCAGAGCTATCGCATCTGCTCAGGAGAAGGGAGCATGGCGTCTCTGCTCCTGAGAGCAGAGTTGTCGAGTCTGAGCTCACTTCCTCTTCCTCCCAGCATTCTGTTCTGTTTACTCCTCCCACCTATGTTTTAACCTATGAGGGCCAGCCAAGCAGTTTCTTTATTTTTTTAACCAATGACCTTTCTCCATTATTTTCCCATTCTGTAAGCTGTTGTTGTTTTGTCTTGTTGACCATGTTCCTTGCTTTACAGAAGTTTTTCAGTTTCAGGAGGTCCCATTTATTAATTGTTTCTATTATTGTCTGTGCTTCTGGGGTTATACTTGCTACTTCCTTTTCTATAAGATTCAGTGTGGTTGGCTTTATGTTGAGGCTATTGATCAACTTGGACTTGAGTTTTTTGCACAGTGATAGATATAGGTCTATTTTCATAATGGAGTGTTACTCAGCAGAAAAAAATAAAGACATCTTGAATTTTTCAGGAAATGTATGGAGCTAGAAAACATCATTTTGAGGGAAGTTACCTAGACACAGAAATACAATTGTCACATATATGCACTGATAAGCGGTTTTCAAACGTGAAGCAAAGAAAATCAGCCTAAAAATCACAGTCCTAGACAACGTTGACAACAATGAGGACAGTAAGAGAGACTTACATAGATCTAATCTTCGTGGGAAGTAGCTCATGATCTCATGAGTAAATTGGAAGCATGGAAATCTTTGGGAGAGTTGAAGGGGAGGGGATAAACAAGGTGGGGAACAGAGAAAAATTTAGAGCTCAATAAAAGTCAATTAAGAGTAATAAAAAATAAAAATTAAAAAGAAAGAAATCAGATCCATGCAGGACAAATGTTGTTTGTTTAGGATAGCATAGTTGGCAAAATTTGCAAAATGCTATTTGTTTTTGGAAGTTTTACTTTATCAATTGAAAAACCACTCAGTTTTTCTTATGTTGTGTTAAAAACACTTGTCATGTTTGGGGTGTAGTCCTGTGGTAAAACATTTTCCTAGAAAGTATAAGGCTTTAAGTTTGATCACAAGCAATGGAAATAAAAATCTTTAAAATCAAACAAACAAGGAAACAAACAAAATGATAAATTATTGGTTCAGCCTGACACCCATGGCATGAAAGTGAGATCATCCCTGGCACTGACTGGAATACCACCACCATGAGATCTAGGATAGAACCAACCAAAACTGGAGGGAAAAAAAACCATCAATGTAGTGATGCTTAGGATATTCTGTCATATTCAAAGATCGGTACCTAACCCAATAGCCATCATAAAGGATTCATCCAACAACTAATGAAAACACATGCAAAAACACATAGTCAAACTTTAGGCTGAGCTCAGGGGATCCTAATGAAGAGAATGTGGAAGGATCATAAGAGCCAGAGGGGTCAAAAAATTACAAGAATACCCATATAATCAACTTACCTTGGCTCAAAAGATCTCACAGAAATTGGACCAACAACCATGAATTCTGCATGGGATTGGTCTAGGTCCTCTGCACATATGTGACAGTTGTGCAATTTAGTCTTCTTAGGTTACTTCTCACAGTGGGAGCAGGGACTGTCTGACTATTCCTCATACTGGGTTGCCTCGACCAGTCTTTTTTTCTTTCCTTTCCTTTCCTTTCCTTTCCTTTCCTTTCCTTTCCTTTCCTTTCTTTCTTTCTTTCATTTTTCTTTTTTCTTTTTTGGTTTTTTGAGATAAGGTTTCTCTGTAGCTTTGATATCTCACTTGGAACTAGCTCTTATAGAACAGGTTATCCTTAGACTCACAGAGATCCACCTGCCTCTGCCTCCCCCGTACTGGGATTAAAGGCATATGCCTCTACCACCCACCTGCCTTGACCTGTCTTAACACAAGGCATAGGTCTTAGCCTTACAACAACAATTTGATATGCCATGTTTTGTCATGCGAGACAAAAAAGGGGGCAAACAAAACACTGGCTGTACTCATTTCTATCAGGTAAAAATAGAAAAGCTAAGATTATGGGAAGAATCATTAGCAGCATGATTAGTGCCCTTTAGACTGAGGGAGAAAAAGACATAATACAGAAATTAGCAAATGTTCTTCATAATAAAGTGGCTGGAATCCTTAATAATAAATTAGTTATGTTGTTATGGTTTTCTAAACAACACATTTTGCTCAAGCTTTTAAGAAATTCAAAATGCGGTTTGTAGTTTTAAATCCTAGTATAACTTTCCAAAGAGGTAGAGTTGGAGCTCAATGATGGGGACTCAGTCAATATTTAGGAAAAAATATGATGTTAAATAACATGAACTTGTGTGCTTGTAAAGTATATAATCTTAATATCAGACATTCCTATGAAGTACTAGAGTATAGAAGAAAAGAAAGCAGGAGAATATCAGTTAAACATTCTTCACGCATAGAGATCTCTTGTCAAAGGAGAATGCTAATTTCTTTAATATGCAAGATGTTAGGTTTCTGCTACTATATAGATATTAATGTTTAGCCATAGAGATTGACCCCAAGGACTCAGTTTTTCAATCCTCCTGACTCATGTTTTCCAGTGCTGGGATTACATGAACAAATAATCATTACTCACTGAGTCTTAGTTGTTTTGATCTCTAAAACTAAGATAAATATTGTATTTTCTCTATTGAATGTTTTGAAGAATAAATAACTTAATCTATACAAAATACTTGGAGAAATGATAGGTACATAAACTCTTAATAAATATTTTCCATTAATTTCTCTCCTGTTTGTTACTTTCTATATACAACAAAATTGACAGGCAACACTCTTTGGTTACTGCCCAGTCTGCTAATTTTCACAGTGTTCTCAGTAAGTTTGTTTCCCTTCAAAGAAAAAAAAAACAATCCGAAAAAGAAATAATGGTTCTAGATATCTTCAATGACATATGAATGATCACTTTTCTCAAGTAAATGAAATGTCAGATAAAACAAACAATTGCTGAGGTAAGAATTTTTCATTGTTAAAAGATATTGAAACACCTGTGGCATTAAATCACTTCATAAAATCTTTGTTGTGCTCACATCAGGACCTCAGTTTTGTCTTCAGAATTTGTGTGTGTGTGTGTGTGTGTGTGTGTGTGCATCAGCTGAGATGAACTGGGTGTGGTGCACCATATGTGTGTGCATGTTGTGTAGTACCCTAGGTGTGATCATGTATGCTTGTAACCCCAGCCATGAGGAGACAAGCATAAACAAATCTCTAAAGTTCCACTGCTAGCAAATCTAGTATAATCAATGAGCTCCATGACAACGAGAGGCATTAACTCAGCAGAAGCATCATCAACAACAAAGTGGATTGTTCCTGAGAGACAACATTATTGATCTCCACCTGAATGTGCACAGCATAAACACACAACACACATACATGTGTCACACAGGAGTCTAATGTTGAAAGCTCTTTGAAAGAGAACACTGTCACCACAGTCAGTACTATTGTCTTAGTGTTCACTTGCATAATCACCACCAGTCACTGTCATTATTTTCTTAATTAATTTTATGGTAAAAATGACATTGTATGAATATTTACATTTAACCAAATACCCTTCTAAGATGTTGAATATATCTACTCCCTTAAACTTAATTATTCCAAAAATAACTATGAATAGTCTCAACCCATTGAGACTGCTAACAGGAATATAGAGTAATTAGATGAAGAGATAAGATTTTGACAGAGGAGTTTCTCTGCTGTGACATATTTTCTTGGAATAAATTGTTTAATTTTTATTTCAAGAAAACAGACTAATAAAAAGAGAATATTGGTGATATGAAGTGAAGGAAAGGTCAAGACTTTTGAACACTTGCTGTTTTTTCAGAGGATTGCACTTCAGTTGTTAAAATCTACATTGCAGTGCACAGTCAAATATAACTCGAGTTCCAGAGGATTTGACCCCTTCTTTTAGTCTCCCAGAGCATCGTATGTACACAGTGCCTATACATATATGTTAACACATAGTCATAAAAATAAATGAAAAAGATATATCCTTAAAAAAATAAACTGTTCCGGTAAAACAATGTTACATATAAGGAAAGTTATAATATATTTAATGTATGAGTGACTTTTAAAGCTCAATAAAAATTGAGAACCCAGAGAAAAATGTATAAAAACTGTCTAATGATAGGATTATCTAAGAACACATCATTCATTAATGTAAAAAGTTCAGTGTCATTTTGAAAAGTAAATTCTTTGTTTAAAATTATATGACTTAGCCAATCTGACAGGTGTAAGATGATATCTCAAAGTTGTTTTGATTTGCATTTCCCTGATCGCTAAGGAGGTTGAGCATGATCTTAAGTGTCT
>NW_004949098.1:8606989-8613698 GCF_000317375.1 Microtus ochrogaster
AGGGGGGGAGGACTTTGGACTTTCCACAGGGCGGGGAACCCTGACTGCTCTTCAGATTCGGGAGGGAGGGAGAGAGGAGTGGGGGGAGGGTGGGAGGAGTGGGAGGCTGGGAGGAGGCGGAATTTTTTTTTTCTCAATAAAAAAAAAATCTTTAAAAAAAAAAAAGAAAGTAAAATGAGAAAAAAGCCAAGAGTAATGTCAGAGACTGAAAAGGTATGAAGGCATGAATGACTGTAATGTCAAATGGAAATAAAATAGGTATCAATATAAAAAAATAATATGACTTAATGGATATATAATGTTACTTTGAAAAGTGGGTGGTTAGTACTGTTTCTGTTTTCTAAACTGCCGTGGATAAGTCATTTCTCAAGCAAATACTGACACAGTCACAAAGTCATGTCCCTCAATGGCAGAATGATTCTACCTTATAAAGCAATCACAGAAGAGATTTCAGATTGAAAATTGACTATCAATTCTGTTTCTTGACTAAATGTGAGGATCCTAACCTCCCTGAAATTTGTTTTATATACTTAGAAATGAAGTTTGGATTTCTTAGTGTGTTATTTTCATGATAAAAAAAAACCAAAACAGTGGGATTTTTTTGCCCATTTCTGATCATATAGTAATTAATTTTTATTATAATGATATTTATTAAATACAACTCTGCATCAATAAATAATATTGCTTGCAAGTATGAAAGAGTACTACTTATGCATTTCAAGATTGTAGTGAGCAGATCTGAGATTAGAGGAGAGCATTCGTGGTTTAAATGAGAATGACCCCATAAGCGAATGTATTTAATGCCTGTTTACTGGTTGGTAGAATTCTTTCGGAAGGATATCAAGGTATGGCATTGTTGGAGTTGGTCTGTTCTCAAGGTGGGCTTAAACCTTTTTAGAGCCCATGCTATTCTTAGTTAGCTTTCTCGGTCATTGTCCTGTGGTTTTTGTCTCAAAATACAAGCTTTCACCACTGCTCCAGTGCCATGCTCGACTACCTGCTGCCATGTTCCTCTCATGATGATCATGATCTCACTCTCTGAAATTGTAATCAAGGCTCCAACTAAAATATTTTTTCATATTTCCTTAGTCATGGTGTTTTGTCACAGAAATAGAGCAGTAACTATGACATTCATCATAACAGGAGCTTTCAATTGTTACAGGAGGACACACACATATACAAATATGCACATACACAAAATCATTACTAATGGGTAGTAAAAGATACCATTATTATTTATACCAGTGTTTTTTTTCTTCATTCTGTATACAGTGGATCACTCCCTACACACATTTTTTTTCTTCAAAACAACAGGTATTGGTGCTGTTAGCTCAGTCAGACCAAGATAATCATCCCTTTTAGATACTGGGAATTAGAACACAGAAAGGCCAGCGCAGTTAACAGTTCCTGTGCCTAATTTCATCCTAAGATTCAGAACTGTTATTATCCTAATGGACCACTTGGAATTGAAAGGAGCCAAAACACATGACAGTCTACAAGCAGGAGGATATAAAGAAAAGATGAAAATCACACTGTGTCGGATGTCATCATTTATACTGGTTTCTCTTAGGTTTGTGGAATTCTAGAACATCAATCAGCCTTATCTGAGATAAATGTGAGGCAGTATTGGATCAGCTTGCTTTCTTCACTTGTTTGAAGAAAAGTATTTTTTATGGTACAATTTATTCTACATCATTCTGATAACAGAGTAGCACATACTTGTAAAACCAAAGTGTAGTAGCAGGCTTCTTGTTCATCCTGGCCAACCAGAACTGAAATAATCACAAAGAAACTGTATTAATTAAATCACTGCTTGGCCCATTAGCTCTAGTTTCTTATTGGCTAATTCTTACATGTTGATTTAACCCATCACCATTAATCCATGTGCCTGTGGCTTGCTGGGTAAAGTTTCCAGCTTCTGTCTGCGGCAGCTCTCTGGCTTCCTTCTGACTCCACCCTTCTTTCTCTCAGCATGCGGCCTACCTTTTCCCCACCTAGTTCTGTTCTTCCCTGCCATAGGCTCAAAGTAGTTATTTATTTTTTAACCAATAAATGCAATACATACACAGAAGGACCTCCCACACCATTTCCCCTACTGTGTTTAAACAAAAAAGAAGGCTTTCTCCAGTGGCTCCATGGTTTCTCTTTGACTCTACCCTTCTTTTGGACTTCCCATACCAAAAGGGTGTTAGAGATGAAGGAAATTGTTTGAGATGAAACCCAGAGGCAGAGATGTATGCTTTGCTGTGTTCTTCTAGCGTGGTATGCAAAACTAATGATCTTGGAGTAGAGGAGGAGATGGGACATACCTCATGTAGCATCTTAATTGCAATGTGATGTTTCAGATACATTTTTTCAGTACATGATAGGCTGAAAAACTGGCATGGATACATTTATAGTTGAGGTAGCATGTTCTAACAATGTCCATTAGAAACCATGATGATAATATATACATAAAAGTGACTTGTAATATCAGACATTATAAACCAAATTATTTGTGTGTGTGTTTGACTTTTAAATTGATCTATATACTTTTTATTTTTTAATAATTAATGTTTTTTAATTATTTTAAAATATTTTTTATTAAACTGTACATTTTTCTCTGCTCTCTTTCCTTTCTCTGCTCCCCTTCTTACATCTCCTATGATCCCCACACTTTTAATTTTCTCAGAAGATCATGTCTTATTTTAATACCCATGTATACGAGATCCATGTATGTCTCTCTTATGGTCTTCTTTGATATCTAGGTTCTCTGGGATTGTTAATTGTCTCCTAGTTTTTCTTTGTTTTATGTCTAAAAGTCACTTATGTGTGAATACATATTATATATGTCTTTCTGGATCTGGGTTACCTCACTTAATATGATGTTTTTTAGATCCATTCATTAGGCTGTAAATTTCAAGACACATTTTCCCCATTGTGTAGTACTCCATTTTGTAAATGTAGTACATCATCTTTATCCACTCTTTGGTCAAGAAGTTTTAGGCTGTTTTCAGGTTCTGAATATTACAAATAATGCTGCAATGGACATACTTGAGCACATGTCTTTGTGGTAAAACTGAGCATCCTTCAGGTATATACCCAAAAGTATTATTGCTGGGTCTTGAAGTAGGTTGCTCCCTAATTTTTTGAGAAATTGACATACTGATTTTCAAAGTGATTGTACAAGTTTACACTCCCACCAGCAATGGAGGAGTGTTTCCTTTACCCCACATACTCTCCATCATAAGTTGTCGTAAATGTTTTTGACCTTGGACATTCTTACAGGTGTGAGATGGAATCTTAAAGTTGTCTTGATTTGCATTTCCCTGATCACTAAAGGTCTTGAGTATTTCCTTAGGTGTCTTTCAGCCATTTGACATTCATCTGTTGAGAGTTCTCTGTTTAGGTCTGTACCCCATTTTTTATTGGATTATTGGTTGTTTTTGATAACCAATTTCTTGAGTTATTTGAATATTTTAGAAATCAGACCTCTGTCTGATGTGAGGCCTGTGAAGGTCTTTTCCCATTCTGTAGGCTGCCATTTTGCCTTGTTGACTGTGTCCTTTATTTTATAAAGGCTTCTATGTTTCAGTAGGCCCCAATTATTAATTTTTTCTCTCAATGGCTATGCTACTGGAGTTACATTTAAGAAGTGGTCTCCTGTGCCAGTATGTTCGATTGTACTTACCACTTTCTCTTCTATGAGGTTCAGTGTTTGAACTTGAATTTTGTGCATGTGATACCTATGGATCTATCTTCACTTTTTTTTACATGTTGATATCCAGTTATAACAAAACCATTGGTTTAATATGCTCTATTTTTTCCATTTGATATATTTTGCTTCTTTGTCAAAAATCAGATGTTCAAAGTGTGTGTGAATTATTTTCCAGGCCCTTGATTCAATTCCATTGTTCCTCCTGGCTGATGTTTTTATGCCAATACAAGGCGGTTTTCAGTATAGTAGCTCTCTAGTAGAATTTGAAGTCAGGAATTATGATGCCTTCAGAAATTCTTTTATTGTAAAGGATTGTTTTTGCTATCCTGGATTTTTTGCCTTTCCATATAAAATTAAGTATTTTTCTTTCAAGGTCTGTGAAGAATTTAGCTGTGCTTGCATTAAAATTTGTAGATTGATTTTGGTAAGATGGCATTTTTACTATGTTAATTCTGCCTACCCAAAAGCATGGGAGACCTTTCCATTTTCTGGTGTCTTTTCATTTTTTTTTCTTCTAGGATTTAAAGTTCTTGTCATACAGGTCTTCCACATTTTACTCCAAGAGTTACTCCAAGAGATTTTATGTTATTTGTGGTTTTTGTGAATTGTGATGTTTCTCTGATTTCTTTCTCAGCCCATTTATCATGTGTATAAGGAAAACTTTATGTTTTTGTTACATTACTGAAGGTGTTTATGAGTTGTGTAAGTTTCTTGGTAGAATTTTTGGGGTCACTTATGTAAACTATCATATCATCAGCAAATAGTGATTGTTTGACTTGTTGTTTTCTGAAGTGTATCATCTTGATCACCCTTTGTTGTCTTATTGTTCTAGCTACAACCCCAATATTATATTGAATAGATATGAAAAGAGTGGACAAACTTGTTTTGTTCCTGATTTCCATGGGATCACTTTGAGTTTCTCTCCATTTAGTTTGATGTTGGCTGTTGACTTATTTTATGTTTCTTTTATTATGATTAAGTATATTCCTTGGATCCTTTCTTTCTCCAAGACCATTATCTTGAAGGGACATTGTATTTTGCCAAAGGTTTTTGCAGCATCTAATGTGGTAATCATGTGTGTTTTGGTGAATTGCATCGACAGATTCTCATATGTTGAACCATCCATGCATCTCTTGGCTGAAGACTACTTGGTCATGGTGGATGATTTTTCTGTTGTGCTCCCGATTTCAGTTTGCCAGTATTTTATTGAGTATTTTTGCAACAATGTTCATGAGTGAGATTGGTCTGTAATTTTCTTTCTTAGTAATGTCTTCTTGTGATTTGGGTATCAGGGTAATTGTAGCCTTATAAAAAGAGTTTTGTAATGTTCCTTCTGTTTGTATTATGTGAAACAATTTGAGGAATGTTGGGATTCTCCTTTGAAAATCTTACACAATTCTGTGCTGAAATATCTGGACCTGTACTTATCTTGGTTGGGAGATATTGATGACTCTTTCTATTTCTTTAGCAGTTATGAGTCTACTTAATTTGGTTATATAGTCTTGATTTAATTTTGATAAGTGATGTTTATACAGAAAATTGTCGCCGGGTGGTGGTGGCGCACGCCTTTAATCCCAGCACTTGGGAGGCAGAGGCAGGCGGATCTCTGTGAGTTGGAGACCAGCCTGGTCTACAGAGCTAGTTCCAGGACAGGCTCCAAAGCCACAGAGAAACCCTGTCTCGAAAAACCAAAAAAAAAAAATTGTACATTTCCTTTAAGTTTTCCAATTTTGTGGAGTAAAGGTTTTCAAAGCATGACCTGATCATTCTCTGGATTTCCTCTGTCTGTTGTTATGTCCCCCTTTTCAATTCTGATTTTGCTAATTTAGATATTCTCTTTCTTCCTCTTGGTTAGTTTGGATGACGATTTGTCTATTTTGTTGATTTTCTCAAAGAACAAACTTTTTTCTTATTGATTCTTTGCATTTGTTTTATTTGTTCCTATTTTGTTGATTTCAGCTCTCACTTTCATTATTCCCTGCCATCTAGTCCTTCTGAATGAGATTGTTTCCTTTTGTTCTGGAATTTTTAGGTGTTCCATTAAGTCACTATGCAGGCATTTAGTGCTATGAACTTTCCCCTTAACACTGCTTTCATTGTGTGCCATAAATTTGGGTATGTTGTGTGATCATTTTCATTGAATTTTAGGAAGTCCTTAATTTCTTCTTTTATTTATTCCTTGACCCATTGATGATTTAGGTGACCATTGTTTAATTTTCTGTGTTGATGGTCCTTCTGAAATTAATGTTGCTATTGAATTCTTATTTTAAGCCGTGATAATCCAATAAGATACATGGGTTATTCCATTTATTTTGCATCTATTTAGGTTTGCTTTGTTATCTATTATGTGATAAATTTTTGAGAAGATTCCATGAAGGGCTGAGAAGTTATATTCTTTTATGTTTGGATGAAATGGTCTATAGGTACCTGTTAAGTCCATTTGAATCATACCATCTGTTAGTTCCCTTATTTCTCTGTTATTTTTTTTTTTTTTGTCTGACCGACCTATCCAGCAGTGAGAGTGGAGTGTTGAAGTCTCCCACTATTAGTGTGTGGGGTTTTATGTGTGATTTAGCTTTAGATGTGTTTCTTTGACATATGAACGTGTTCTTGTATTGGGGGCATAGGTATTTAGTATTGAGATTTTCTCTTGATGGATTTTTCTTGTGCCTAAAATGAAATGCACTTCTTTGTCTCTTTTGATTGATTTTAGTTTGAAGTCTATTTTGTTAAATATTAGGATAGCTATACCAGCTTGATTTTTGGTCCATTTGATTGGAAAATTTTTTCCCAACTCTACTCTGAGGCAATGTATGGCTTTGAGGTTAAGGTGTGTTTCTTGCATGCAGCAAGAGAATGGATTCTGTTTTCATATTCAATCTGTTAGCCAGTGTCCTTTTTTTAAAATTTATTTATTTTGTTGAAATAAATTTCTCCCTCCTCCTCGCCTCCCATTTCCGTCCCCCTCCTCCCACTCCTCTCACCTTCCCCCACTCCTCTCCCCCTCCCCCC
>NW_004949098.1:8614528-8618921 GCF_000317375.1 Microtus ochrogaster
GGGGGTGAGTTGGGATGGGGGTAAAGGGAAATGGGGTGAGAAAAGTGAGAAGGGGAGGATGTGGGGAGCTTGAGGAATAGGATGTTTGGGATAAAGGAAGGGTGGATATGGGAGCAGGGAATATATCCTAATTAACGGAGCCATCTTAGGGTTGGCAAGAGACTTGACTCTAGAGGGGCTTGCAGGTGTTCAGGGAGATGTCCCCAGCTAGTACCTTGGGCAACTGAGGAGAGGGAACCTGAAACGACCCTAGCCTGTGTCCTTTTATAGGTGAGTTGAGTCATTTATATTAGGGGATATAAATGACCAGCTGTTGCTAGTTCCTATTATTTTAGTGTTTGTAGGTGGTGATGTTATCGTGTGCATTTTTTTCTTCTTTGTGATTTGATGCTGTGAGATCATCTATTGTCTGTGTTTCTGTGGATGTAATTAACTTCTGTTGGTTGGAGTTTCCTTCTAGTACTTTGTGTATAGCTGCATTTGTTGCTAGGTTCTGTTATGGAATATCTTTTTTTGTCCATCTATAGTGTTTGGAAATTTTACTGGATATAGTAGTATTGGTTTGCATCTGTGATCTCTTAATGACTACATAATGTTTGACCTTTCATTTTTCCATTGAGAAGTCCGGTGTAATTCCTTTATATATCACTTGACCTTTTTCCATTGCAGCTCTTAGTATTCTTTCTTTATTCTGTATGTTTAGTGTTTTTATTATTATGCGACAAGGGAACTTTTTTTGGATCCAGTCTGTTTGGTGTTCTGTAAGCTTCTTATATCTTCATATACATATCTTTCTGTACGTTGGGAAAGTTTTCTTTTATGATTTTGTTTAATATATTTTCTGAGCTTTTCAACTCAACTTCTCCTTCTTCTATACCTACTATTGAATTTGATCTTTCCATGGTGTCTCATATTTCCTGGATATTTTGTGTTAGGCTTTTGTTAGATTTAGTTGTTTTTATTTTTGTTTTTAACCAATAAGTCTACTTCGTCTATTGTATCTTTAGTTCTTGAGATTCTCTCTTCCATCTCTTGTATTCTGCTATTTATGCTCACATATGTGGTTCTAATTGTTTTCCCATATTTTCTGTTTTCAGAATTCCCTTTGTTTGTGTTTTCTTTATCGTTATCTATACTGGTGGAAGTCTTGCTGCTGAAGAGTTAGAAGATTTTGTTGATGCGTTGTTGCTTTTTGTGGTATTGAGTGTTTTGTCTACCCATCTTTTCCTCTGATTATTGTAGTTGTGGTTGTGTCTCTGGTGATCAATCTTCCAGTTGCCAGTGGATCCAAGTCTCAGATGGCTACTCATCATGGTGCATTCGGTGCTACTGTTCCAGTCACCTTGGAGGTCACTCAGCATCCCCAGATGTTTCTCAGTATTCTTGTAGGTCACTTTTCAATTCACATGTCATTTGGGTCTCTGCTCCCACAGAGGTCACTTTCTTGGACCTGCTCCCATTGAGGTCACTGTCTTGGGACTGGTCCTGTGGAAGCGGCTGGCTCAGGCCTGCTCCCATAAAGGTCGCTGTCTTAAACCTACTCCAGCAGAAGTTCTTAACTAGCACTTGTTCCTGTTCATGTCCCTGGCTCAGGCTTTCTTTCATGGAGGTCCCTGGCTTGGGCCTGGTCCCACAGTGGTCTCTGACTTGAGCCTACTCCCTTCACGGTTGCTCCTTTCTACCTTTTTCTGTGGAGGTTATTTGCTCAGGTCTGTTCTGGTGATGGTTCTAGCTCAGGCCTATTTCTGTGTTGGAGGCTGGCTCAGGCCTACTATGGTAAAGGTTGCTGGCTCTGGCATGTTCCCATGGAGGTTCCTGGCTTGGGCCCAGTCTTGCAGTTGTCTCTGCCTTGGGTCTGCTCTCTTGGCAGTTGCTCCTTTGTACCTGCTCCTGTGGAGGCAGCTTGCTCAGGCCTGCTGTGGTAGAGGTGGCTGCCTTGGGCCTACTCCCACTGAGGTCACTGTCTCTGGCCTGTTAATGGAGATTTCTCTGGCTCAGGTCTGCTCCGGGAGAGGTCCCTGGATTGGGCTCAGTCCTGCAGAGGTCTCTGGCTTGTGTCTTCTCCCTTAATCATCTCTCCCTCTTACCTGCTCCTGGATATATTGCTGACTTAGGACAGCTCCTAAAGAGTTTGCTGTCTGGGGTCTTTTCCCAGATGTCCCTGGTTCAGCCATGTTCCCTCAGAGGTCCCTGGCTTGTGCCTGGTCCTGCAGTGGTCTCTGGCTTGGGTATATTCCCTTGGAAGTTGCTTCTTCAATTCTACTCCTGTGGAGGTCACTTGCTCATGTCTGCTCTGGTGGTGGTTGCTGGCTTTGGCCTGCTCCTATTGAGGTTGCTGGCTCAGGCCTTGTCCTGTGCAGGTGTCTGGCTTGGGCCTGTTCCTGTGAAGGTTGCTGGCTCAAGCCTGCTCTGGCAGAGGTTACTGGCTTAGGCCTGCTCCCATGGTAATCCCTGGCTTTATAAACCAAATTCTTAAACAAATTTGTATCAGTCAAAATAATGAAATATATTTTATTCACAAAATCTCTGAGGCAACTAACTATATATGATTTTGTTTTATGGATGATTTTGGAATAAATTGACAGATTGATATGGTCTGTGACTAGAACTGATTGGTAAACTGAAATTCTATTACAATCCCTATTTACTGAATTGTAGGAATTTTCAATAATGTGTTTTGTATTTTGTTGTTGTTGTTGATTTACTCTTGAAAGTGACCCAGCGACCTTATGACATGTAAGAAGTTAGTACCTGAGGGTTACCCTGACTTTCCATTACCTGTGCAAACTTGTCAGAGTTCATCTTTTATCTATACTGTGAACAGTATATGGCTATTTCAGATCTCATTGGGAAAGAATTAGAGTGAGATTGAACTGATAAAGAAAAAATATTTAAATAATGCAAAAATTAACCCACTGTTTAATCATATCACCCATCTCAAAAATTGACACCTGAAATTTTGAACTTTAAGCAATTGCTAAAATATGGTGATGTAGCCTGTCTTTATTGAGAAAGAACCTGGGGATGAAAAGTATTCCCAAGGGAGTATGTTTCAAATGAGAACATACCCATTGGTCCATGTCTTAGAATATCTGGTCCTCAATTTTAGGAAAGTTGTGACCTTGTAATCAGAGGTTTGTCTCTGGAAGTGGGCTCTGAGGTTACAACTCTCAAGTTATATCCCAGATAACTCTCTCATCACAGGGTTTGTATCTCAAGATGTAAGCTCTTAGTAACTGCTCTGATACTACTGTGTTTCATGCTTGCTGCCATGTTTCCCATCTTTATAGTCATGGACTCGCCCTCCAGAAATGTTAGCCATCTCTCAAACAACTGCTTTATCTTAGAAGTTGCTTTGGTCAATGTGTCTAAACAGAGCAATAGAAAAGTAACTAAAACAGGTAGGCAGATCCACTTCAATTAGAAGAAAAATAATGAACAAAGAAGAACCCAAATAGATGTATTACCACTTTCCTGGTGTTGTAGCTGAACAGTAAAATCATTCTTCAGAATACGTAGTTTGTAAATTAACTGAAGGCATTCCTGATATCTTCCTTGAATTGTTAAGAACAAATTATCTGACAGTTTCAAACACTCGATGAAAATCATGACATAGTTTTACTGAAAATAAAAATGCTTGAGAAAGACACCGATTTTCTTAACACTTGAACAAAAAAAAGAAAATGAAAGGGAATAAAAAAGGAAGCAGTTATACCCTGATTTTAAGTTGGAGTGTACTCGATGTAAAATTTTCTACTGGAAATACTATGTAAACTGCATGAATAAGTTTAAATTTACTTATAGAAACAACGAAAAGTAAGAAGACACAAACCAATGGATTATAAGTTAACATTTAATTTAATGGCTCTGAAATGCTATCATATAACATATAATAAGCATGCATATTAATTATGAGATATTTATCTTGGAGGTGATATTAAGTCAGACACTAAACTTTAATTGGAAATACTTGGGCCAATATTTATATTTCATTGAATGTATAATTACAAATGTATATTTAGATTCCCAAATCATTTCTAAGATGCTTAAAAGCTTTCCAATAATTAAATCTAACACCACATTTTAAATTTAAATTAAAATTAAATAATTTGCATTGAATTTCTATTATCCAATACACTTGTTACTAAAAGTATTTCAGATTTCAATTATTTTTCAGATTTATTTATGTATTTTCCTGAGAAAAAATGTTTTCTAAGTATTCCAGGCTGGCCTTGATTTCATTGTATATCTCAAGCTGGCCAAAAGGCTGAGAGCAATTATGTTTCATTAGCCTCCCATGTAGTAATAGGAGCGGCGGGCTGCGTCCCGGCACCCGGCCGCCCACATGGCTAGCTCTACCCGAAATAATTACACGGACACTGTGTTCATTTAA
>NW_004949098.1:8619901-8631469 GCF_000317375.1 Microtus ochrogaster
TTAAATGAACACAGTGTCCGTGTAATTATTTCGGGTAGAGCTAGCCATGTGGGCGGCCGGGTGCCGGGACGCAGCCCGCCGCTCCTATTTCTACACTCCCATATGATGGCATTACCATATATGTATTTGATAGCCATTTTGTCATTACAGAACCCAAGCATGTTCATCTGTATATGTGTAAAAACACACACACACATGCACACACACAGCATATATATATATTAGGTATAGGTTCCAAATACAAATATGAAATTTATTAGTATGTGTACCTTATATACACAGCTTCAATGTAATTTACAGAGTAATTCTTATAACTTTGTGCACTGAAAACATGTTTGTAAGCATTGGGCATGAGGAAATCAAAGAGGTCATCACCTCTACATCAACGTGGATAATTGTTGATGCTTGGCATCATATCATTCCTGGCTCTGAAATTTGATATGAGTGATAAGCAATTATTTCCTTATATATCTACCTCTCCTGTCATTATTATACCTCGGGTGCATCAGCTATCAACACTTTCTTTTCTTTTTCCCTCCCTCCCTCCCTCCCTCCCTCCCTCCCTCCCTCTCTCCCTCCCTTCCTTTCTTTCAAACACGGCTTGGGGCAGGAGAGATCACTTAGCCATTAAGAGTTGAGACTGCTCTTACAGACAACCCTTGTCAGTTCCCAGTACCCGTGTCAGGTGTCTCATGACTACCTGTAAATTTAGCACCATGGGATAACATTTCTAGTCCCCATAGGCACATTCACAAATGTACACTCACACCCATACACACAAAAATATATTTAAAGAGTAAAACAAATCTTAAAAAGAGGATCTCTTTGACCTGGACATACCAAGTCGATTGAGGAAACTGACCAAGTTTTTTCTACCTACCCAGTACTGGAAGGAAAACAATTGTCACTATGCCTGGAGAAATTTGGGTCCTTGTGCTTATAAAGTAAGTACCAAACTGACTGAGCCACCTCCCCAGTCGCTATTCAATTAAAATTTTGATATCTAAACATATGAAGAAAAACCTATTTGAAAGTTTACTACTACAAATATTTTATATTTGTCATATTCAGTTTTCCCTACTTTAAGCAAAGGTTTAGGGGTCCCAAGGTCACTCATTCATTTAAGTATTGTTATTGCATTAAGAAAGACCCTGGACACAAGAACTGCTGAAGATGAGAAAGAATGGGAACCAGAAGGCAAGGGGGCCGAGAACACTAAAGCAGCTGCTTATATAGGGAGTAGGCACACGGGTCGCCCTGTGATTGGCTGCCACCATCAGCTGACACCAGACTGCATCGGGATAGGCCCAAGGACCCTTATCCACCACGCATGCGGGAAGCGGGGGACACGCAGCTCTCAAAGGCATAGCCAAATATGGAGTTGTTTATTTCCAACAAGACAGGATGTCGGTGCCATCTTGTAATGGCGATCCTGACGGGGCTCCCTGCACAGAAGCCCAAAGCGGCTGCATGATTCTTTATTTCCTTATCTCCCGTCTTATCAAGACTTGGAAGTTAACTGACTCAATTTATTATTATTATTCTTTCTTTAACTATTTTTGGAAAAAGCAAATGATAATAGCTCAATCATTCCACCTAATAAAATTTTATTTTTGAAATGTTTGTTTTAGGAGATCTACCTTATAAGCAAAACAATGAAACCATATAAATTAATGTAGCACTCCAATTTTATGGCATTATTAACTGACATTTTTGTCCTCTCCCTGTGGTGCTATTTAATAGAGTATTATTCCTAAAGGATCATGGAAGATTCATACTGAAAGATAGAATTTGTTTTCTACTGCTTAGTTTTGTAAACATTTCAATTTCTTCCTAGGTTTCTTTTCTGAACATAAATGATCAACCGAAATGATTTATATAATGCCATCTGTCTGATCTTTGCTTTCAAGGTAATTTCTTTGTATTGACAATTGCTATAGAGATTAAAGCACACATAATGTGGGTGTCAAAAGATATCTTTCAAAATTCATTGTCTTCATTGCTACCCATGCAGTAATATAGACTCCTTAACAGTTCAGGAAAATATTAGTGGCCACTTTACTTACAAGCATACTATTATAACACATCTTATATTTAGTAAAATAGGTAACTTTTCAACTCCCTGTATTATGTTCCAAACACTGCTTAACAGATAACTGGCATTACTGGTGGGCCCTTTATAGAACAAACTGTTCTGTGGCTTTCTTTATTGGTCATAAGCACCACAAACACTTTTTGCAATCCATTATCTACCTTGCTAGTTTTGGATCAACAAATTATGTATGTCTAAATTTTAAACAAATGCATGGACATGCTCAAATGGACAGGGCTTGGGTTAGCCCATTAAGTACCAGCCCTACACAAGGAACTGCAGGAAACTAAGAAATGTTGAGAGTAGGAGAAACTATAAGTAGGGAAGGACAAACTTATTGATTACGCAATACCAAATGGTCAGCCCTGAAAACATACATACCATAATATCACACAGATTGAACAGTCTCTATTTATGTATTTAAGAATATATGTGTATATAAATATACACATTTGTATATAACAAAAATGAAAAAAGAGGTCATAAATTTGATAGAACAAGGAATGGAATAAGGGAGGTTTTAGAGGGAAGAAAAGGAAAGGGAACATGATGTAATTATATTATAATCTTAAAAAGGAAAAAAACTGAAAGTCATGCTGGAAAGATAACTCAGCAGTTAAGAGCATTTGCTGCTCTCGCAGAGGCCCCAGATTCACCTCCTAATACTCACATGGTAGCTCACAGAAACTGTTTATGCTGCAGTTTATTCAGTGTTCTTCTCTGACCTCTGCAAGTTTTAGGCAAAACGATGTACATACATATGTGCGTACATACATTCATATAGGCAAAAGATTGATACATAAAATAAAATAATCCCACCAAAAATAAATTAAATAAAAATGTATAAATATTTATAGTAAAAAGCTCTTAGCTCACTTAAGGAATTATTCAATACTAACAAATGAATACTATCAAAGTGCAGAAGAACATAATTCTGATACTAAGACAGTATAATCAGAATTCCAAGCACATAGTAAGCAAATAAAAAAAAGCAGCTACAAATGACAGACCAAATTTCATATAAAGTTATAGATAAAAGTAGGACATAACAAAAGAATAATTTTCTTGATATATCTCATTTATCTCCTTGGCACATTTAGGTAATGTGGAGCTAAGTTTGAAAAACTATAAAGAATAAAGTGAACAAAAACTTACAAAGAAAAAGAGTGGAAAAGAGAGAGGAGGTTTCATGAGCTCCAGGCCAATCTATTACTTCAGTGCCTAGGTTACATAAAGGAAGATGAATAAACACGAGGAGGAGGATATCTGTGAATGACGTCAGTCTGTGTGGCAAAGAACCTAATTGGAAATTTTACAAAATAAGTAAAGCTGGAAGAGCTAAAGAGCTGACAATTGGCCCATTTTAATAATTCCTCCAAATCATTGGTTATGGGAAACCCCTTTGAATAAGGAAGCACAACTCTAGAATTCTGCCATGACTTTTGGGAAATTAGATTTCTTTAAACTGCAAAGCCATCCGAGGATCACCACATCACCAAACACAAATGACAGACTATTTCTCTATAGGTATCTGTCATAGATGCCTCCAGTTCCATTCCTATTAAAGGGTAGTAGCATAATAAGGAGGAATGAAATTCTTAAATTAAAATTATAAACACTGATTTCATCAATAAATTTAATAGCTTGAATTGCTATCTGCTCTTTTTGAAGTTTATAAAGATGAAAATTTTGAAATATAAATAAAAAAAATTAATTGTGGAGGAGAAACTAATGGTCATACAAATTTTCATGTGTAAAGTACACTATTTATAATAACTTCACATATTATTCCTTTTTATTTGAAAAAACATTAAATTGAAAGTGTTATAGTCCAGGTTAACAGGATCAGTCACATAGGGTCACACAGGCTGCAAATCATTTTACAAATTCATTCTCCAGATTGTCTGTTTTTCAACCCTAGACTCTTGACTTTACATTGCATGCAGTCAAGGAACAGACAGAAAATTCAAGTGTATTAAGAGAAGTTTTGTATAAGTCCTTGGAGGAAAGTCTAAATAGAGCAAGGATGGAAAAAAAAATCAGTCTTGAAACTTGTGAAATGGAGTCTAAGAAAATAAGATAATTCCATACTAAAGTCATCCATAAATGTCCTTTGAGTAGAGAGTGTTAGAAACGAGACTAGTCAAAAAATTCTGGTGTTAATTTATTACTTTCTTTTTAAAATGCTCTTCTATCAGTGTATCTTCATGATTTATTAGCCAAACCTTTGTTCATCTATTTAGTCCTATGCACAAAACTCAAAGCACACTTCCATATTCAAAGAAAAACCAGGGTGATATGTTTTGTTATATTTGAACCATTCTGTCTACTGTAAACTTTCTATGACTGTCTAATGTTCCCACGACACCTACAGAAAGTGAAATGATTATCTTACATGAAAAATGCTCTTCAGAATGCAGGGTTTCAATTTTTAAATGGAAGCTATCTATCTTGCGAAGATTCTTTTGAAATTTTGATGTTTACAAGGTTAAAATAGTGACAACTTACAAATAGCATGGAGTATGGTTTAGCCTGTCATGCCCTGCAGAAGTAAATACAACCCTTGACAAAAGCCTATACTTCTTGGTCTCTTATGTATGCCAAGAAGAGATTGGCTTGAATATTTACATTTTAAAAACTCAAATCTTTTTTCATAAGTAGATGAATTTTGAACATTTTCCCCATGTGTCAGTTTTCTCTATGACATGTAAGATAAATAATTCTACTGAAAGTAGCAGACCAAAGTACCTTTGCCTAAGTACTGTCATTTTGACTTCAGACTCCATTTTGCCTCTAGTGTGTAAAACCTTCAGATTCTCAAGCCCTTGGAGAGCAGAGAACTATCTAATGGCTGGCCAACCTACTCCCTAAAACCGTAAAAATAGTCATCATGCATCCTTAGTTCTCTATAAACATTATGTCTATTCCTAACAACAGAAAGAGCATATGGATCTGATTGGACTACAAAGCGTGCATTGTATCTTAGTTGACAATGATGGAACACACAAGGAAAGTCCCTAATCTTTGGTTCATGATTGGTTAAAATTGTAATTGTAACTTGTCAACAAATGCTTGTGACTTTTGTTCTTATAAAACTTGCTTCTGTTCCTGCTTTCTTTAAGGCAGACAATAAAAACAAAAACTAGTGAGTAGGGCACTTTAAGTTAAACTGAATTAATACTGCCTATGTATGTGATATCATATGTTGTGATTTGAAAGATGTGAATTGAAAGACTATTTGAAAGTCATTCCTTGTTATTCGACATGTACATGTGGATATTCTTAGATTTTGGTGTGGGATGCTTCTCCATTACCTCAACCTAGAATTCTAACTTTCATCAAGAGGCAAAAAAGCCCAATATGTGAAGTATCCATTTATTCTCTTTGTATATGTGCTGTATTATATTTTTAAGACAGAAAATTATTCAGTTTTCCCTTTAATACAATCCTTAAGCCAGTGATGGCTACCATAGAAGGCCATCCTAAATTCATGCTGTAGTTAGTGTTTTCAGAGACATTGGTTGATATTCATTCAACACACAGGTAGAATTTGTAGAGATGTTTATTGTAGTAGCAGGCTGCTGGTTCGTCCTGACCACCCCAAACCAAAATAATCACACAGAAACTGTATTAATTAAATCATGGCTTGGCCCATTAGTGCTAGCTTCTTATTGGCTAACACTTACATAATAATTTAACCCATCTCCATTAATCTGTGTATCACCACATGGCAGTCACTTACCGGCAAAGTCCCCAGTGTCTGCCTCTGGCAGGCTACAAAGCTTCTTTCTGACTCTGCCTTTCATTCTCCCAGCAGTATAGTTTTCTCTGCCTCCCTAAGTTCTGCCCTGCTTTATGTTCAAAGCGGTTTCTCTATTCATTAATGGTAATCACAGCATACAGAGGTAAATCTCACATCAGTTTATTATATTAATGATTAGGTTGCATTTTGATGCCATTAAAAATACAGACTTTTCCATAGATATATTATATGACCGAGTGTGTGTGTATTCTGTGTGTGTGCATATGTGCATTTGTGAATGTATGTCATCTGCCATTTATTTATTTATTTATTCTTAGTTCTGGAACTACATCTTGGGGTGTTAAAACATATTAGATAAAGGTACTATGACAAAACTATATCCATGTTCTCTACATCAATCATTATATAGCTCTCTTTAGCTCTTTCTATTTTACTGTTAGGTATTTGTATGATCTTAAACATATTATTATAGTTTTTTATTAAGCATACTTTTGGACATGTTTAAATAAAATAAACGTCAGAAAAAATAAAAACAATAATGAATGTATATCTCATATCAAAAACATGGCACATACCTAATAGAATTATGATCTTCACGGCCTATTTTCTTTAACTTATTGTGTATCAAGATGTTTTCTCTCTATATAATTTTACACACATCTAGATGTATATGTATACATAGCTATATAATATATCACGTATACATATATATAGAGAGATATAGATAGATATCCATAGGTCCTTAAATATGTACAAGTGAGAGTAAATGATAAGATACACACTGTGAATATTGAGTAATATTAAAGCATTGCCCAGAGTATTAAGGCTTAATATAAAGTGAAACCAATTGATGTTCTTCATCCCCAAGTAAGTCACTATGTAGGTATAGTTACAACTCTAGAAAGTAATAGATCAATTACTAAGAGGAAGTAGCAACACAAAGCCAGTATTAAATTGATGTAAACCAAAAAAGTGGCATTTGTGTTGTATTTGGAGTACAATAAAAAGAAACCAAGGGCATCCAAAAAACAAAGTACTATGATGCTGTAGAATAATCCTTTTGTACATTGTAAAGATTTGCCACTTAGATTGATTTAATAAAAACTGATTGGCTGGTACCCAGGCAGAAATTATGGGGGGGCGGGGGTAATCAAACTAGAAGAATGTTCAGAAGAGGAAGGGTGGAATCAGGGGAGAATCCAGCCAGCCACTGAATAAGCAGGATGTTTAGAAAATGAGATAACAAGTCATGAGACATGTGGCAAAGCATAGACAAGAAATATGGGAAAATTTAAATGTATGAGTTAGGTAGTAAGAAACCTGAGGGTATCAATTGGGTACGTATTTATAATTTATATTAATTATTTATGTCAATTATTTGGGAAGGGATGCCAGTTATTTGGGAGGAGGTGGTCTGGACTGGAAAACTCTGCTTACACTATGAACAGAAAGAGTAATTGATTGAGATTTGACCACAGCAGCCAGAAGAAAACAATAAATAAATGAAAGTATGTTTTTCACATTTTACCCTCTTTTCCTCCTCTCCTCACAGTTCCTTCCCCAAACCTCTCCTCTTTCTCCCTCACCATCGAATCTTCCTTCTTTCTCTTCAGAGAAAAGCAGGCCTCCTACACACTATTCTCTAGTCATGGCATATCAAGTTGCACTATAAAGAGGTCCCTCCTTTCCTACTCAGGCTAGGCAACCTAGGAGCGGGAAAGGGTCCCAAACAGCCAAACAATATAACCTCGGGGAATCCTGTGGAAGAGAGAGGATGAAGGAACACGGGAGAGAGGTGGACCTAGGACACCCCAAGAAAACCCACAGAATCAAATCACAGAGACAGAGGCACCCAATGATTTTGAGAATGAGCACAGAATCTGTTTTAAAAGCATGCAGATTTGAGGGAAATTTTGTGGTTTCAGATCTCAGCTTTATTAATTTCTAGACTTGTAATATGGAACAAGGGACTTAACTAGTCAGTTACTTATCTCAGTAAAATTTTCTTGTATTAAAGATCCAAATTCATAAAAATAGTTCCCTCATAAGTGGCTTAGGGGTATGACTTTGCTGTTTTGTTAAATTGTATGAATGTGAATCTGGCATGTATGTGATCGACAAGCAATGATCCAAAGACAGAAACAGTTTTACAATGTGGACCTAGCTTGGAATTTAAAGTCTTCTGTATCTGAGCTTTGATGTTACCCATTGCTTCAGCATTATAATTTGTAATTTCAACATTACCAGGGTAATCTCATAGTTAAAATATTTTGTGACCTAAAAGCCAAGGATTTAGATAATTAATGTTACTCTCAAACAAGCATGTGATTCGGGGATCCATTCAGTTACTGGGAAACAATGAAATGGCCTCAAGGGCATAAAACATATCAGTAAGAAACTCCCTAACAAAAGAATAAGTGCTTGAAAATTTTATGGAGAAAAAGGGGATTTTACATTACAAGAATCATGCCAAAAAAGACAGTTCAATTTACTTATGTTTATGACATTACCCTTGTTTAAAGTCCCAGAGAGGTTACATTCATGGAACCTATGGGGACTGAATTAACTAAAAAGATAAATAGATATTGTGCTCAGGCTTAAAAGGCTTGGACATTTGAATTACAAGGGACTAATGTAATGCTAATTCTATTAAAGAAGGAAAAAATTAGACTGGAACTATTAAGAATTTGTTGAAGGCATGCTGTGTAAGTGGGAAATAAATGAACAGATGGAAATTTTTCAATAAAGAAGGGAATAATAACTGTCCATTTTAGCACTAGAATTTGTCTGATTATAAACCTAACAAACCATATCAAAGTAACACCATGCTTGAATAAAAGATAACGATGTCAAATGAAACTCTACACAGAATCCAGAGAAGTTCTGAAGTACTCTCTTCTGAAAGTCTGTGTTCCTTGAATGTATGTCTTCATTATTGGTACAGAACTCCTTCTATCCTGCTTATTCAACTGCTAGCCTTTCTATGCAGTTCAGTGGCTATTCATATTTCTTGACAGAAAGTAACTTCAGAAAGTTTGAATTACTAGAAGTGATTATCCCAGTTAAGAGGTGTTGATGTAGTTTCTTTATACCTTAGCAAGAAAAGGTAACAGATAGATACAGAGAAAAAAATATATTTAAAACTTTTATTTTTATCAATGGGCTAAATTAGACGTGTGTTTTCAATCAGTCAGGGCAAGAAACATAAGAGGACAGATCAATTTATAGGAAACATCTGATGGTCCTGAAACAAATCTACTCAGATTTAAAAACCATTTCCCTTGCATGCCATCTCCCAGAACCATTTCTATATACCCCTTTGACAAGAAGATAACACAATAATGGTTCTAGAAGAAGAAAATGAAAGAGCAACTAGCAACCCTAGATGTAGATATATGATTTTTAAACAGAGCATAAATGAATAACACATGAAATGTAGCTAATATACTCAACTCATCAATATACTCTATAGAGAGTGAGGAAAAATATCTCAATGGAATCACATAGTAGAATAAATATGTATCACATATCACTGGACTAGAATAATATAGAAAATTGATTCTACTTCTCAAAAAGAGAAGAAAGATTAAATAAAATACGAATAACACAGTAATCAGTCATTTTGTAAAAATATATACAAATAGACATTTGGTAGCAAGAAGGTTTAAGAGAAAGAATAAAAAACCTGGTACTTTGAAAAGTATTTTAAACTCGGAGCAGCATCCAAAGAAAAGAAACAAGAGAAGACAAAGGAGAAAGTACGGCATTACTTTTGTGTGTGATTTTTTTCATATAATACATTTTTATCATGATTTTCCCATCCCCCAACTTCTCTCCACCTCCTTACATACCCAATATCATGTTCTTTCTCCCAGAACACTAAAAAAAATCCTTTAAAAAACAAAACAATAAATAAAAAGCAGAACACAAAGAGAGAGAGATATGTCAAAACAACAAAATATCCACCAAACGAACTAAATTAAAAAAAATCAAACACAAAAAATAACAACAACAAAACAATCACGGAGTTCATTTTATTTTGAACAAAAGGTGAGTAGATATATCAAAACCTCATGGTAGCTCTACAGCAATATTAATGGGTGGAGGTGGCTGAAACATCTTGAGTTATTGTCCTTATGGCTATGTTTCTCATTTCTGATTTATGTAAAATTTATTTATGGTTAAATATGCAAATTTGAAGATAAATTACGGCATTGGTGCTTTTTCTTTTTTAATGTGTGGCAAGAGAGCTGTCTTATGTGGATAATTTCAAATTCGATAATCATTTAAAGAAGTTTTATTATTCCCACTCTAGTAATTTTTTCCTTCAAAAACAATAGTCCACAGACAGTCAACAGAGGCTCATGGTCACTTTCTTCATTTACTACATTGTAGTGGCTAAAAGTGTGTATTGCTTGGCAATGAGTAATAATGTTTAACAGAAAACTCAAAGATATGAAATCACTTTTTATTAAGTGATACAGAAGGATGGAAGGGTATATAGTTCTGAGGGCCTCTCTGTCTACTGGGAAAGAACCTTTTAATTAAGCAACAACAAAAACAACACCAATTTAGTAAATAGTACATGCAGTTTGTAGACAATGTATTCATACCTTTGGTCACGAGAGCGCAACTCTCCCAAAGGCAGCAGTTAATGGATGCTGGGTGATGGAGAGACATTTCCTATTAGTAGCATAATCATGATGATCCTGTAAATAATCCTCTACCCATGTTCCTATAAAGGCTAGCTAAAACTATTTTATTACCAAATAAGTAATTAAATAAATACTAAGATGTGTGACAATAGATAGGGGACACATTGGGAAGAGAAAGAGAGCAGTGGTGATTAGTGGGAAAAGAAAGGGCTATTGGGTAAATGTGGTCACAATGTGCTTTATGCATACATAAAATGTTATAGGGAAATGCATTGTTATGTATGATTAATATATGCTAATAAGAAAAGAATAAAAACTAAAAGAAAAGCAAAGAATATTTATATTTCTCAAACTCATGTGTGTTGAGAATTTCTGCTCCATCACAGTTATATTATTAGGAAAGTGTGGGAAGGTTGTTAGGCTGTGGAAGTAATGACATTAGAATGTTTTAGAAAAGGCTTACACAAAAGTCCTTTGACCCCTTTCTTGTATATGTTTAATTTAGTAAACAGCTTTTAAGAATTGGACCATCATCAACTTGAAACCCACAGATATAATGAACTTCATACCCTTCTGCACAACCATAGAAAATAAACTGTAGTTATTATAAGCTTTGCAGTACCTTGTAATTTTCTGTAGCATCCCAGATCCACTACAGAAACAATCCTGGGTTATTTAAAAGGTTTGGCCCTGCCTTTAAGTAAACTTCATTTCTAATCAGAAAAGTAGCTGTTAGGAGTGAGAAAACTGTGATTGTGTTGTGTTTACATTCTCAAATAGAATTTGCATTTCTACAGTGATATTATCTGAAATAGAGTTAACAATTATTTTCAAAAGGGTGAAAAGGCATTTGTATAGAAATATATCCACATCTCTATGTTTGTGGCTTACCTTATAACTCAATCAGATTTATTCCCTTATCTCACAGATAACAACAATGGTTCACAAAATTAATTGAATCAAAAATAGTTCTAAAGCTTCCTACTTTCAAATGCAACACACCTCTGCATGTTAGTGATAAAAATGGTACAGATATCTTTTGTTTCTTAATATCCCAG
>NW_004949098.1:8631569-8635263 GCF_000317375.1 Microtus ochrogaster
CAAGAGTAAACAAAAATGAGTGATAACATCTCTGAACTCTGTGCAGCCAATTGACCTTAAAATCCATACCAATGCAAATTATTCATATCTATATTGTATCCCCTTTTAAATGTAAAAGAACATTTATAAACAATATTTGGGAACATGGGCGCAGTTTTTTTCTCTCCAAACTGCTTCCTGCTGTATGGGGGCGCTATTAATCAGATCTTTCATGGTGTAACCTGTATTCCAGATTCATCTCAGTTGGCAGTTGAGCGAAGTAATTTTTTGAGGGTGTTTACAGCAATCTTTCAGGAGGGCATGGTCTATCATACCGTATTTGCATAGAAGCAATCCACAGGGTCTCATCCTCTGTGAAAACAAAAGAAAACTTTCTCCAAAGGATCATATCCTTAGACACAAATTCTGAAGTCATACCCTTATGATATCCATTCTGGTTTAGCTTGGCCACCCATATAATGAAATGTCTCTCTGTACTTAGCTCCTTCACAATGAAAAATTTTAAAGAAAACACAATGTACATAATCCAGACTCTCTGAATTTTCCATTTTTACGTGGCTTATTTTTCTTTATTTGTTTTAATCTATAACTATCTGTAGTCTGTCTCTTTAAAAACTTTATCCCCCTTTTTTAAGGCATTAGCTTTCTTTTTCTTCTCTCTCCCAAGCCTACGTACACTCATTCAACATTGTGAACCATTTACAGGTCTTTTATGTCTCATTCTGTCCTATTGTGAATCTGTAATTCTTTATTATCCAGGAGCATTTCTTAAAATGTTAAGCACTTCTTAAAAACTTAAGTTGAGCCATGTAGAGGTAATATGGTACCGCCTGTTTACTGCCAGTCTAAACCTTCATTGTGCTGTTATTAGGGTAATTACAATAGTTCCTGCCTGAGACCAGCACAGTTCAGCATGGCAGAGCCACTCCTGCCTCAGAGCCATTTGGTGCCCCTGAGCTGGGCACATTTCCAGGCACACAGCAAGTCCACATTGGAGCCACACTCAGCAGTTTAATTCTGAGACTGAGCGTGCAACACAGAAACCCTTTTCATCCAAGTTACAGCCAAATCTGACATGCAGAGCACTGCACAGTCTGAAAACATCTCTTTGTATGGTGGCAGGAATCCGCCATGCTCTTCTGGCTGCCTAAGTCTGATTCTGCAGTCTGCCCAGGCAGGGAGCACAGGCATGGTCTTAGAGCCATTATTAATTTTTATTATAATCATTTCATTAATTGTATAATAATCACTTTATTAATCAGGACTTTAAATATATACATTAAATATGTCAAGCCATAATTGGCTTTTATGAACATTGATTAGGTATAAAAATAGTGAAATTGTTGTATACTAAACATATATATTAATTATTAAATCAAATTTAACATTAATGATGACTATTTTAAAGTACATGGAGTCAAGCTTATCCAAAAATGCAAAATGATTCAGTCTATTTTTTGCTAAATTCATGCTTGTACACAAAAATGAGTGTATTTTTTTATATTTATTCAAGTCTATATTTTATCCTTGCTTATTAAGGCATTACTGATATTGCATAGGGTATTCACCACACACACATACACACAAACACATATATGAGTATATATGAATGTACTCATGTTCATATATATTTATACTTGTATCTATATACATACATCTATATTATGTATTGTGTACATTTATGTGTGTGTATATGAATGTCTGAGCTAATGTTTTTATGGTTCTGAAGAAACACCATGAGATTGACAGCTCTTACAAAGAAAATATTTAATTGGGGAGGCTGGATTATAATTTCAGAGGTTCAGTCCATTATCATCATGATGGAGATTTTGCTGTCCTGCAGGCAGACATGATGCTGAAGATGATAGTTTTACATCTTGACCAGAAGGCAGAAAAAAGTTGACTGTTACACTGGGAAAACTTAAACAGAGGAAATCTCAAAACTTGCCCCTATAGTCCATTACACGGATGGTTAAACTTTTTTTTGATCAACAAATTCCTTTTTTTAATTGATTTTTATTGAGTTCTACATTTTCTCTGCTCCACAAAATACTTTTTTACAAATGCATTTCTTATTACAAGTTGGGCATATGTATATTGGTCAGGTCACCATACCAGCATGATATTCCTGTGGAAAGTGCAGAAATCACAAATTAGGACCTCTGGAAGAGCAGTATGTGCTCTTTACCATAATGGTAACTCTCCAGCCTCACTAAATTATTTTTAAATATCTGCAAATAATTGTAGCATCATCTATTGTCAAATCAGAAGACATGTGCTGAACAGAAAGGTATTGTTCAAGCCAATGTTTTTCTTTATATCAGCTACTGAGAGTGTTTGAAAAGAGACCAATAGACACAGTCTTCCACACCAAAACAAACAACAACATCAAATCAAACATCTTTCTGAGTGAACACAATACAGACTCACAGGATGCTGAATCTTAAGGGAGTCAATCACCATTCAAGCAATTATTTTTTCATACAAGGCAATTGAGACATTCTAGGTGGCATTAAAGAATTGCTTTATTGAAGAAATCCAATGATATTTGATAGCTGAGAAGGCTTCCATTAGCAGCTGTCAACAATAATAAAGACAAATCTATTTAGTATGTATTTTCTTAGGTGTTCTGCAATCATATTTTGTTGAATGCACTTTGCAGTGGATTATGTTTTGTATCCTGTGTATAGAACATGCCAAGGTACACGTGAGACAAATGACTATGGTAAGTCTAATATTAAAAACACTATTGATTGTTATCTCTAACTTGTACAAAGAGAAGTTTATTTGCATTTTTTTACACTTTCATCAAATGCACCCTTTCTTGTCTATGTGATGATCACCACAAAGTTTCTACACCCAGTAGAAGGCTTATACAACCTTCTGCTTTGTCATACAAATGTCTTCCAATCACTACTAATTCTTGCACAGACCAACACTATAGTTCATTTCTTTCCAGGTTACAGTTTTCAAACTCTAGAGAATAAGCTCTTTGTTGTAGTAATGGGAAAGTGTGTAGCCAAGCTCTCAGAACATGTTCAGATAAGCATCAGATTTTTAGAAAGCATCTCTTCACCAAATCCACAGATATATAGATGTTTGATTCAGGTCTCTGTTACTGGATCATATTTACTCTTGCGGTTTTATTTTCTATTTCTTTTCAGTGCTAAGAATAAATTTAGGTGTCTTTAACTGTTTGACAAATGCTCAACTACTAAGCTCTACATCCAGTCCCACTCCTGAGTTTCAAAGTTTAGGCAAGATTAAAAATTCAAATTTACTTGGACAAATATCCAACAGTTGGATATTCAGCAATTATTGTAAAGAGACATAAAGCACGTGTTGTGATTAAGACTAAAGGTCTCAGCAAGGACTTAACTCGATGATGTTATTAAAGAAAGTTCTACAATGCACTATATGAGAGACTCCATTTTCACTTATTACCAGTAACTAACAGGATAATAAGTTATTATCAACACCTAACAAGAACGATAAATTCATTTAAGGACCAGGTACTTGTAGAAATCAGTTAAGTATCCATCTTTACCAGAGAGAATTTCCAAGCTAGAGATTAAGAATTAAAAATAATAAAATGAGGGGCTGGAGAGATGGCTCAGTGGTTAAGAGCACTGCCTGCTCTTCCAAAGGTCCTGAGTTCAATTCCCAGCAACCACATGGTGACTCACAACCATCT
>NW_004949098.1:8635363-8636379 GCF_000317375.1 Microtus ochrogaster
AATATTTAAAAAAATAATAATAATAAAATGATAAAATTGCTGTAGACCATGTTGAACTTGGTGGTCTGCATTGCCACCTAAGCCTCTGTGAATGTATGTGGTATATGCTCCTGTCTGAGGCCATGTTGATATCCTTGATTCATGCTACCATCAAAGATCACGTGGATGCCCTGGTCTGCAGTGCCACACAAAGCTAGCTTGTCATCTGTGGGCTATGCTCCTGCTGAGGGAACCTGCATTGTCATATTGATGTCCATGACCCATGCTTCTGCCAAGGGCCTTGATGGTGTCCGTGACCCATGTTGTGGCCAGGAATTATGTTGATGTTCTAGTCTGTATTGTCACTGGAGTCCTTGCCAAGATTCATGATTCATGCTACCACTGGCGGCCTGTGAAATTTCGTTATCCATGTTGTAGTTGATAAAGGGCAGGGAAACTTCTATGACTACAGACTCACATTTGAAACTGAGAGTCATAGAAGGCTTCTATTGTAACATCTCCCCTCCATGCCTGCCTTCATTCCTTCAAAAAGGAAAAGATTAGACAAGAAGTCATTGAAGACAGTCTTAAATATTGTGATATGGATAATTAAGTTAAACTCTTCACAGTTGATGGTTTCTGACTGGCGTGCTGGTGGGGAAGGATTCAATTTTTAAGGGCCAAGGCACTGGGATTTTGACCATGCTCCAGTGAGTATACTGGAAACAAAAATTTGACTTGGTATATCTTTTTTATTCTCTTTTTAGTGTGGAGTATGTCACAACAGTAGGGTGTGAACCTCGGAAAACTGGTAAGTATGATAAGGCTTTATTAAGTGAAATTTCCAAATAGTCAATAAGAATAATATGTCTGGAAAAAGAAATTATATATTGAATTTTCTATAATATTAATTCCATTTTATTTTTTATGCCATTTGAAATAAAGACAACTCTTTTGGGCACATCTAATTATTATTGATGATAAAATCTATGAAGTTACACAAGTCATGATGAGATGCTATCTCAAAAAAATGCCAA
>NW_004949098.1:8636493-8642698 GCF_000317375.1 Microtus ochrogaster
AGAGAGAGAGAGAGAGAGAGAGAGAGAGAGAGAGAGAGAGAGAGAGAGGAGACAAGCAAATAAACAGGAGAAAAAGTAATTAGAAACATCTGAAACTAGTCAGGTGTTTTAAGCAATAACAGAATAAAGTGATAAAGGACAAAACCATAGAAAGTGGTTTTTAAACATGAAGCAAAGAAAACCAGCCCACAAATCACAACCCCAGAGAACCTAGACAACAATGAGGACCCTAAGAGAGACATACATAGATCTAATCTAAATAGGTAGTAGAAAAAGACAAGATCTCCTGAGTAAATTGGGAGCATGGGGACCTTGGGAGAGGGTTGAAGGGGAGGGGAGAGACAGGGAGGGGAGCAGAGAAAAATGTAGAGCTCAACAAAAATCAATTAAAAAAATCACTCAATAATACACTAAAATGAGAAGCTGTAGTCAGAGAAGAAAATACAGCTATGGTTCACCCCAAACAGAAACTAATATCTAATAAAATAATCATCTTAACAGTTTTTTCCATCAAATTGTACTCTTTGTTTCTAAATAGGAAGCCAATGGAGCTCACTTTGTACCTGCACTTTACTTCTACATTCCAGCAGTGGTCAGAATCTCTCAGATGAAAATTTGCCTCCATTTTAAGGCCTATATAATTTATAACACGTAACCAGATGTGTATATTTTGAGCTTAATCACTTTTCGAATCACTTGCACATTTTTTAAACCAATTTAGGATAAATGAATAAATTCTCTGTGTAAACAACTGTTTCAAATACAACTCCGTTTCTCCCAGTGCAATCTGGTCTCCATTCATGACTTACGGTTTCTTACCAGTACATAGTGAAGATCTGGAGTTCTGGCCTGATGACACTCTGCATGCTTTAATATAATGAAATGCACATTCCACTGCACTTTTAATAGCTTGGAAGAAATACGACTATCAGCAGTGTTGGTGCTTCATGTGTTGTTAATATTTGTTTCCTGGAAAATTTATTATATGATATTCAGACAGCTCTAGCCTGGCTTCTTGAATATCACACTGTCAGGCGATTCCTCACTGGTGCTTAGTCAAACCTCCATGTAATGAAATGTCATTTGTCTTGCCTAGCAAAACCCAGACACTCTATTGAAAAGCAAATATCTCAAGAATAATTCAAGGGCCTCTGTTTTGTTAACTACATTTTTTTTACAGTGGGGAAAGAAGTCAACTATTTATTTTTCAAAGGCCAAATTTTCTTTTTATTTCCTCAGACCAGTGAGAACAATTCAATAAATATTTCTGTGTGTCTTCATTTAATCTTCTGTTTTTTTTTATTGAAAGACTGAATAATAAAGGTTTCCAAAGATTTAGAAAAATCACTGCCCAGGAATACAACGGAGGAATTAAGCCATTCTGGCACCAAAGGCTTCTGTTCCAGATCAGAAACACATTAAACACCTACAGCAATCTTTCTGGAAACAGAGAAAGTTTCCTCCAGCTAGAATACAAGACCAGTAAGACAGAGGAATTCTTCTGTGCTCCTCTTCTTTTCACATTTGCCTATATGTGTGCATTTATATGTGATATTATATGAAAATCAGCAAAAGAAAGTATCTGTATAAAATTAAGACAAACAAGAGTCTTGCTGTCCATTTTTAGATCATGATCTCAAAATCTAGGGCATGAGACTAAAACCTTAGTGGACAGTGTGTGTGTGTGTGTGTGTGTGTGTGTGTGTGTGTGTGTGTGTGTGTGTGTGTGTACGTCTGTGTGTGCATGTGTGTGTATGTGTGTGGTGATGTGATGATGAAAATCAAAATTATTTCAGGTTCTCTTTCATATGATACCTATGGGTTCTATACTGAGTCATACCTTCAGACTGTTACTTGGACTTTTAGCTGTTGCCTTTTAGAAAGGCTGTTACATATAATACACTTTGAGAAACACTAAACAATATTAAACTTACAGTCATATGAATACTATATGATTTAAATTGATAACATGGTATGCATTATTTGCACTTTGTTGTTTAAAGTGTGTGTGTGTTTGTGTGTGCAGGACAGATACCATTAATCACAAGTTTGTGGCTCCATCTGAATGGCATAAAAGCCCTTTACACCTCAGAAACAAAAATACCACAGTAGGTATTGTTTTTATTACTCTCATATAGATTAAAAAGGTTATAAAAAACTAATGAATAAGGAATTTACCTGAGGTTACATATTAATACAATCTGAAATATGACACAGAAAACACGGTTGCATAGAACATACTTTTACTCCTTACTTTGCTACCATGACATCACTAAAGCTTGATCCATAAGTCTTCACTATTTCCCCTTTAGTTTACTTTTCCTGTTGCTGTTATACTTCAATATCTTACTTTCAAGGATTTTTATAGAAATATCCTTCACAAAGTGAACGGACCTCTGCTTTTGATAGCCCTGTGATTCTGAACTCAGAGTTGTGATATGACTTGTAGTTATGTCAGCATATAGATGTATCATGATATTTCCCCAGTTATCACAAATGAGACAGTGATTGGATGTTTATTTAAAATGTAACATCTATAAGTGAACTGGAACTTAAATTCTGGTCATTTAATTTTTACTTGACAAACTGCCAGGTGGAAGGGCAGATAGAAGTAATCTATCATATGAAAGGAAGTGATGAAGTCAAGGTAAAGGTGATATGAATCCAGAAAGAAGATAAAAATTCTAAAAATGATTGAGTAAATTCATCAAGACATTAAGTATGTTACTGGGTATGGTAGTGTATGTTTTTAATCCCAGCACTCTCAGAAGACAAAGGTAAGTGGATATCATGAGTTGGAGGCCAGTCTGGTCTACAGAGTGAGTTCCAGGACTGCCAAAATGGTTATGCAGAGAAATCCTACCTTAAAAAATGAAAAAAAAGTTTCTATTATAAAAATAAGTTGAGTGAAGAGAATTAAATAAATACCTGCTGTAAACTGAGTTCTTTGTATGACATAATAATAATGATAATAATATACAATTATATAATTGTGTTATAATATTAACAATGCATTATGATGATTTATGTTGTTTCTCTTTAGCAATCTTAGGCATTTATCTGAACCACCCACACTAAAAAATGTTCATATTTCAGATAAAACAGGAAAAAAAGTCCCTATCGGTCTAAAATTCAATAAAGATATTTCCAGAGAAACACATACAGAAGAAAAGAAACACGTAAGTTGAAAATATGAATAAAATAAGATTAGATAGAGGCAAATGCATGATACCTGATGATATAACCTATTACTTTTATGTCCTTAAAATGTAAATTTAGAGAACTGTAGTCTAAGACAGTATTAGTCAAAAGAAATTATAGGAGATCAAAGCAGCCATTTTCCCAAATATTTTTCCTCATATGTATGGTATGACAAGCCATTTGTCTTCAATTTCATTCTTGTACTGGATGGTGAATCATTCTCTAAAAATGTTAGCACAATACTTATAGAAAATCTGTGATTTTTAATTTGAGAATATACACAAAAGGGATAGCAATATGCTTATTAAATGTTAATACAATTTAGAGAAAAGCACATTTCAAAGATAAGACAGCATTAGTAATTTAATGAATAGTGTGGTTTCATAATGAAATTTATATGATCTTCAATAAATCCCCAATTAAACTGGAATATTTAGTTACTAACACTAGACCTTTTGACTTTTATACAAACTACAAGAATGTATTCTTTGAAGGGTTGATAACTTTAACAGTGAGAGCAGACTATTAATTAAGAATGGAGAAGCTCAATAGGCTTTTTGATAAAATTACAGTGTGACACAGAGAAAATACGATTACTTATAGAAGGTAGAAAATGAACTAACTGTACCAAGGAGGGATTTTCCAGCTTCCATCCCAAAAACAAGGACATCAACCCAAGTTGCTAATGTGAAAAGGGGCTTTCAGTGCTATATTCTTGGGAAGCTAATGGAGAATTTCAAATAAAAAAAAAATCAAAGAAAATAAGAATAAGATACACAGTGCATATAAATGTGTAATTTTATTTAAAATATGTTGGCTGATAGACATGAACACTATTTATCATTTCTGTCTCTGTCTCTCTCATCTATCTATCTATCTATCATCTATCTATCTATCATCTATCTATCTATCTATCTATCTATCTATCTATCTATCTATCTATCTATCTATCATCTATCTATCTATCATCTATCTATCTATCTATCTATCTATCTATCTATCTATCTATCCATCTATATAATCTTAAAACATCCTCTCTTCTGTGCTTATAACTCTCTAGACATTTGATTTTTTCTAAGTAACATGTGAACACAGCATGAGGTTTAAATTCAAAGCCATTGTTCTTCTATTCATCAATAGATTAATTTAGTTAGAAAATATAAAACATGTGAACAAATGTATATTTATGTGAAAATTTTTTCTCTTCATTCAGTTTATAATAACAGTTGTTCTCTCATTTTCAGTATAAATATGCATGGAACTATCACGTGACTGGGCTTGCTGTCTCATCATTGTTTTTTATTTTCTTTTTGGTGCTGTAGCTTCCAATGCCCACTTTCCTTCTGGTATAGGTTACAGGTTTCTGTGGAACAACAATAACAAAACCAAAAGATATTAGCAAAGGAGAAAGAGCTACAAACAATAGACAGTTGAACCACCTATGAAACCGTCTAACTCAGTCTGTTTACTGGACCTATTAATTTATGTCTTAATTACAGAGCTTTTCCTTTGCTTTTGTTAATAAGAAATGAATGTTTAAACTTAGTCAAATTTAATTAGCTTGAAAAAATGAAACTGATGTGATGATCATTATAAATCCTTCCACAGGTATGTTGTGGATGGTTTGCTGATAGTCACTACATGTAATCTTCAATATTATTTTTTTTTTGTCTCCAGGGCACAAAATTATAGTGCAAATAAATGATGGGTTTTCTTTTCTTTTGTAAAATTCACAGTGATTGTGTGGACATGTGTGTGTGTTTGAATTTTTATAAGTATGAGGAAGTATTTATAATTTACAGAATGGTTACATTGTTAAACAAGATATGCTTGAAAAAGACTGAATTGCGACTATTTCACCTGGAAAATGTCCACTGTAGAATAACTATTTACTGGCACTTTGATTATTATCTTGCTAGTGCTAGGAAAACTATAACCATAAGGCAGATACACATTCTAAACAGCAAAAGAGCTCCTATGCCTGGGAAAGCAATGAATGGATACTGATAAGAATTTTACCTTAGGGTTCCAGTTTGCATGAGTGTGTATGCGTGCGTGCGTGCGTGCGTGCGTGCGTGCGTGTGTGTGTGTGTGTGTGTGTGTGTGTGTGTGATGTGTGATTGCCTTCTGTATGCTATGGATATGTTTTATTACCATTGGTTAATAAAGAAGTTCCTTTGGCCTATGGCAGAGCATAATAGATGTAGCGGGGGGGGGGGGAGGATCAAACTAATGCAGGGAAAAATAAGGCAGAGGCAGACAGCCACCAGGTAGTCGCCCAAGAAGCAAGAGGTAACAAACCAAGAACCACATGGTAAAATATAAAACAATAGAAATGGGTTAATTTAAGATGCAAGAGTTAGTTAATATGAAGCCTCAGCTAATAGACCAAAGAGTATATAATTAATATTGAGCCTCAGAATGGTTATTTCATAAATAGCTGCAGGAGGTAGTGAGTAGGACACAGTGGGTGGAGAGAAACCATTCTAGGGGGACCAACGGAATGGAGAATATTTGTAGCTACTTCTTGTTCCCAAGATTTGGGGCTAACCCAGGTGGTTGGCTCCCCACTTCAGTCTAGGTGCTTGTAAACCTGCTTGGGGTTAGGAAGATAGTAGCTGAGATCAAGTCAGCAGTTCATTAACCCTGCCTGGGCAACCAGCTGGATTGGGTCTGCTAGACGTGCACAGGAGAGCACAGAGGATTCCCACTGCCATACACAGAGACATTTTCAGACTGTACAGCATGCTTCATGGCAGATTTAGCTTTTACTCATACAAAAAGGGTTTATGCACTTGACGCTGTTTCCAAAGTTGAGTTGGTAAACGAGGCTCCAACCCAGTGTCCCCAGACCTCGTAGGGAATGTACCTCCACCTTGTAAAAAGGCCGAGAGAGCAGTGTGGCGATTCCTCAGGAAATTCGAGATCAACCTACCCCTGGACCCAGCAATACCACTCTTGGGAATATATCCAAGAGAGGCCCTATCATACAACAAAAGTATAT
>NW_004949098.1:8643534-8649401 GCF_000317375.1 Microtus ochrogaster
AGGAAAACCAGCATCCAGGGCTACAGCAACCATACTGTTTATCATTTTACAGTGTTCCATTTCAGAAAAGGCTTTCAGATACACAACAAGACAGAGTCAGACATAAAAGACCTCTTAACAGGTCACAGTGTGTATGAAAAATGTGCATACTCTTGAAAAGAGAGAAAAAAAAGATTAGAAATAGTCATAAGAATAAATGATTTAAATGTGCTTAAGAAGAAATGGCATAATAAAATATATGCATTTAAGTCATGTAAAGATGAAAATACCCAGAGAGTCTGGATTATGCGCGTTATTGTGGTTTTTCTTTTGATTTTCTAGGCTGCAGAGAGAAATTTGATTCTGAGGGCTGCTAAGCTAAGCCAACACACATCTGAAAGGCATCTTCATTTCAAAATTTGAGTCTAAGAATATATTACTTTGGAAAAGAGTTTCTGCTTTTGGTTCCCTAGAGGATGGAAACCTGTGGACTCATTCCAGGCTAATATGATTTGATGGAATAAGACCACGTGGAAGGTCTTTATGAATCCTAAAAATACTTCACACAACAAATATCAGGAAGCAGTTTGGAGAAATCTTTGCCCAAATTCCACAAATTATTGTTAATGCATGCTTATTTGCATTTCAGAAGGGTTGGCTATAAATGATTAATTTTCACAGTCCATTTCTAAAAAAAACAAAGGATATTATATAGAGATGAATACTTTGCAATGGTATGGAACTTGGTCTATACATACAAATGTAAGGTCAATTTTGTTACACTGTGTATATATATTTCTGCTCTTGTTTAATGTATTATGTTTGTGTAGCCTATTAAAAATGTAATGTGCAGTTAAGAAATACAAATTAATAGTCACCTTTAGTAATAAAACTTTTAATTACATTAGATAGTTTTCCTAGATATACAGATATATATTTCAGTTAGATAATCATCTACATTTCAAAGACCTACAGAATATGACATTTAAAAAATTTTAAGAACATAGAATTTTTTAACAACAATGCGTGTCTACTTCTGTTAGCACCAGTTTCTTCATAGAAATTGATGAGCATTGAAGAAACTTGTCATGGAATTTTCCTTCAATGGGATTAGGCTAGCCATTTGGGAAAAAAAAAATGGCTCGAGTTTGGACTGCTTGATGACAGATTATATAAAATGAACATATAGGACCCACAGAAAAATGACTGCTGAACTTGCCTAAAGAATGTGAGACAGTCCTTCAGAGTTCCTGCTTCATGAAATAGTTTGTCAGAGTGATTGACAAACAGCCAATATAGTTTAGTCTTTCAGATTTTCTGCTTCATGAAAAAGTCTGCAGAACCCTATGGGCTGAAGATTGATACTTCAATGTTACAGAATAACTTCGGGTGACTGTGCAATGTCTGTCAATTCCAGAGTTTTGGAAGTTGCTTACAATCTACTTCCTATTTACACAAGTAATATCATATTCTTCCGGGATGCTTGATGGAGCTGAAGACTGATTGTCATAGCTTTCTTTAGTTATGATAAAAATATATTAGACATGAAACTTTAGATTCAGAAAGAGATATTGTAACTATAATTCTTGCTTGATACCTGTTTTGCTATATGTAATTTTACTATGTTAAAGTTAAAACCTTCCTTTTTATTTAGCTAGAAAAGGGGAGGTGATGTGGGATTCCCATCTATAGCCTGTGAATATGTTTTATTGTTCCTTATTAACAATTCTTTCATCTTAAATTAACCTACTTATATTATTTTGTATTTTACCATGAGGCTTGTGGTTTACCAGTAAGTCTCCCTGACATCTGTCTTCTTTGGTGGCTATATGGCTTCTTCCAGACTTTGCCTTCTTTTTACTCTATCTCTGCTTGGAATTCCTACCTTGCACTTTTCTGTGCTGCAATAGGGTCAAAGTGGATTGTGTTTTAATTAATGATAATAAAGCAGATTCACAGCATGCAGAGAGGAATCCTACATCACAGCTGTGTTGGCCTATGGCAGGGCAGAATAGCGCTAGGAAGAAAAAACTAAATTGAATGCAAGGAGAAAGAAGACAGAGTCAGGGAGATGCCAAGTAGCCGCCCAAGAAGCAAGAGGTAACAAACCACAAGCCTCATGGTAAAATATAAAATAACAGAAATTGGTTAATTTAAGAAATTGGTCAATTAATATGAAGTCTGAACTAATAGGCCAAATAGTATGTAATTAATATTAAGCCTCAGAATGGTTATTTCATAAGTGGCTGCAGGAGCCAGTGAGCAGGACCCAGTGGATGGAGAAAAACCAGTCCCAGGGGCCCAGTAAAATGTACAATATTTGTAGCTACATGTGTACACATTTGAAAGATTTAAAGGTAAATATTACAAATATTATGTAATAAATCTATTTATATGCAAATAAGCAAAACCAAGTATATACATGTATATGTATTACCATATCTAATTTTAAGCATGTATTTTATGTGACTCATACATTTTGTATTTAGACTTTGATAAAATTAGGTATGAGCTTTGGATTTAGAAAACAGGGTAATCCTAGTGATATGAAAATACCATTTTTATATCTATCATAGAAGTAGTGTTAATGATGAATATGGCTTACTTTACAAAAAGGATTTGATGAACATACCTCTACTGTTAAGTCTCCAGTTGCTTGCTAGTTACAATGAAAATGTTTTTATTTTGCTGCTATTGTTTTGTTTTTGTTGTTGTGTTTGAGACAGGCTTTCTCTGTGTAACCATGTTTATCCTGGAACGTGCTCTATAAATCAGCCTGACCTAGAAACCACAGATATTCACCTGCCTCTGCATCATAAGTGGTGCTGGAATTAAATGTGTGTGCCACTACCACCCTGAAAATGAGGGTTCTTTATATGGCAAAGGATAAGTCTTTACGTATAGCTGAAGTCCATGTGAAGTCTCAAATTATATTAGGTAGCTTTAATTCTATTAATAAATTCTCCTTTAGGGCTTAATTTGATTGGAATGAAAGTCACAGGTTTGCACTAAGCTTGTCAATAATTAAGAATTCCAGTATTCTGTCCTTCAAGGCTATTCTTCCACAGACATATATTTTTTCGTAAAAAATGTTCAAAAGTAGCAGTGTTTGCTTGCTGGGATTACCTGAGGAAAGTTATAATAGTGGTATTTTTGAACATTGAACTTAAGTCTAACTTTATAAGTATTAACACTAATTGACTTAATCCTGTGACAAAGCTATTTCTATTTTTTTATTTTCATTTTATTGAAAGTGGGTTTTTTCTCATATACTATATCCTGAATATGGCATCCTCTCTCTATTTCCCCCAGTTCCTCCTCACCTCCCTTCTCATCTTCTGAAAGGGGGATCCAATTCCCTTCTTTCTCTCATTAGGAAACAAACAGACTTCTATAGGGTTACAATAAAAGAAAATATTATAAGATAACACAAAACCTAACATATCAGAACTGTATAAATCATACAGAATGAAAAAGAATTAAAGAGAAGGCAAAAGAAACAGAGAGCCACTCTTTCATTCACATACTCAGGAGTACCATAAAAGTACTATACTGGAACCCATAAGGTATACATAATGAACCTGTACAATATGAAGAGAGAAGCAAAACTACATCATAAAATATGACTGAAAATAATAAGGTAAAATTTAAAAAAGGAAGAGCTCTAACATGACATTGTGAGACAGGTACCTCCAAAAGTGTCTCTGATTTAACTATCAGGCATAAAATCTACGTCTTAGTAGGTTGTTTGCCCAGTGAGACTCCTTTTGGAAGAAACTAAAATTTCATTTGCAAGTAGTTATCAATTGGAAATTGCTTCTGGCTTAGAGCTGGAGACTTGTCTCCACTCATCCTTTCAGCTCTACAATTCCAACTGATGCAGATGTGTTGTGTATGCTGCCTTAGTCTCTGCCTTTATATGTTCATTGATCATGGTGATTTAGAGGGTCTAGGAAGTTTGGTATCCTCCATACCATCCATCACACTCTTTCTGTCTCCTCTTCTTCAGATTTTCCTAATCTATAAGAAAATGGTATTTGATGGAGAAATCCTATTTGGGCCTGAGTGTTACAAAGTCTCTCACTCTCTTTACAATGTCTACCTAAGGGTCTCTGTATTCATTCCCATCTGTTACAGGAAGATACTTTTCTGCTGCTGAATGAGTAATACAATAATCTATGAATATAGCACTTTGAGGATGTCATTTTATCTTATATTTAGTAGCATTTTGTTTTACACTAGGTCCCTGGGCTATCTAGTCTTAGGTTCTTAGTCAATCAATATGTATTAGGTATAGGTTCTATCTTGATTAGTAAAATCAAGACATTGGTTGGTTACTCCTACAAGCTGTGCGTCACTATTACTTTAGCATATCTTGTAAGCAGGTAGTTTTTTAAAAAAACATGAAATGTTTTACTTTTTTCTCTCTTCCTTTCTTTTCTGTCAGGACAATTCCTTTCAATTACCACTCTTGGGAATATAGCCAAGAGATGCTCTATCATACTACAAAAGCATTTGTTCAACTATGTTCATAGCAGCATTATTTGTAATAGCCAAAACCTGGAAGCAACCTGATGGAGGAGGGTCATATGTCTATTGGTTAATAAAGAAAACTGCCTTGGCCCTTTTGATAAGACAGCAGCTTAGATAGGCAGAGTAGACAGAACAGAATGCTGGGAGAAAGAAGCTGAGTCAGGCAGTTGCCATGATTCTCCCACCTGACACAGGTGCAGGTAAAGACCTTTCCTGTTAAGCCACCTCGTGGTGCTACAAAGATTATTAGAAATGGATTAGATCAATATGTAAGAGCTAGCCAATAAGAGGTTATAACTAATGGGTCAGGCAGTGTTTAAAAGAATACAATTTCTGTGTAATTATTTCGGGGCATAAGCTAGCCATGCGGGACCCGGGGCAGCCAGGATGCAGCCCACCGCTCCTACTACAGCAACCTAGATCCCCCTCAACGGAAGAATGGATAAAGAAAGTGTGGAATACGTATGCATTAGAGTACTACTCAGCGGTAAAAAATAATAGCATCTTGAATTTTGCATGCAAATGGATGGAAATAGAAAACACTATCCTGAGTGAGGTAACCCAGACCCAAAAAGAAGAATATGTATTTACTCACTCAAATGGATTCTAGCCATAAATAAAGGACATTGAGCCTATAATATGAGATCCTAGAGAAGCTAAATAAGAAGGTGAGCCCAAAGAAAAACATTTGGTTATCCTTCTGATATTGGAAGGAGACAAGATTGCCTGGCAAAAATTGGAAACTTGTGGGTGGGGATGGGGTAGGGGTAAGGAAAAACGGGGAGAAAAAAAGTGAGACGGGGAAGATGGGGAAAGCTTAGGGGAATGGGACAGTTGGGATGGAGGAAGGATGGATATGGGAGCAGGGAAGTATATACCTTAATTAAGGGAGCCATTTTAGGGTTGGCAAGAGACTTGAATCTAGAGGTGTTCCCAGGTGTCCATGGAGATGTCCCCAGCTAGATCCTTGGGCAGCTGAGGAGAGGGAGCCTGAAATGACCCTATCCTATAGCCATACTGATGAATATCTTGCATATCACCATAGAACCTTCATCTGGTGATGGATGGAAATAGAGACAGAGGCCCACACTGGAGCACTGGACTGAGCTCCCAAGGTCCAAATGAGGAGCAGAAGGAGAGAGAACATGAGCAAGGAAGTTAGGACCTCGAGGGGTGTGCCCACCCACTGAGACAGTGGGGCTAATCTAATGGGAGCTCACCAAAGCCAAATCGATGATGGAGCATGTGATCCAACCAGACTCCCTGAATATGCCTGACAAGGAGGGCTGACTGAGAAGTCAAGGACAGTGGCACTGGCTTTTGATCCTACTGCATGTAATGACTTTGTGGGAGCC
>NW_004949098.1:8649513-8657576 GCF_000317375.1 Microtus ochrogaster
AGGAGGTGGAAATTTTAATTAAATAATAATAAAAAAATAAAATAAAATTTCCTTGTTTCTTATCTTCAGCTAGTAAAGTTGTTTAAAATGAAGTCTTAGTCACAATCTAGATACTTTAAGGTACTTCTTAAGCTCTTTATTTTCAGTTTTTTAGTCTTTAGATTTTTGTGCCAAACTTCATACTGTAGTCAAGTTCTGAATTTTTTTATAATTTATTGTTTAGTCTATAAAAGTATATCTTGTGTTTTATAAATTACATAAATTCTAATATTACTTGTCATATATTAATACATTTCTCCTTCCTAACAAATCACAGAAATATTTTATCTTATGTGGTCAAAGGTATTTTCAAAACTTAACACAATCACAACTCAAAGCTTACTTATAAAATAAGATTGTTATTATTAGCATATTGTAGTAGTTTGAATGAGCATGGCCTCAAAGGTTTATATATTTCCATGTTTGGCTTACAATTGATGGAATGATTAGGAAGTATGTGGCCTCTTTATGAGAGATAACGATATGTAGCTCTACCAGGTCAAGTACTATCTGCCTCTTGGATTTTGGAATATGTAAGCTTTCAGCTACTGCTTCAGCACTATGTGCAATGAGTCTTTCTCTGCCTTGGCAACCAGCTCCCAAATAATGACACTGAGACTTCTTAATTATGAAAGCTCAGCCTATAGCTTAGGCTTACTTCTAACTAGCTATTATAAATTAAATTAACCCATATTTTTCCAATATATGTTCTCCCATGTGGCTTTTACCTCTCTGTACCAGTCTGTGTGTCTAAATCATTCCACAACAGACTAGTTTCTTTGCCTCTTTTCCTCTCAGAGCATTTTCTGTACCTGCAAGTCTTGTCAATACCTCCTGCCTATCTATTGGCCATTTAGCTCCTTATTAAACCTATCAAAAGATTCCTTGCAAAGACACATTTTCACATTGTAAAAAATTATTATTCCACAACAATAATACCTGCCTGACTAGATGCTATGCTTTCCACGATGATGGCCATGGACTATCCCTTTGAATCTGTAAGCAGGTATCCAATTAAATGATTTCTTTTACAATTTGATTTAGTCATGCTGTCTCTTCAGAGCAATAGAAAAGTGCCTAAAATGTATATCAATACTTATAAGATAGTAGTGATACATATCATGCATGTTATTATTCAAATTAAAATTCACATGCTCACCTTTTGTATTTTTAAATAAATATATTTTTATGTAATGGTTGGTTACTCTTTTGTTTCTTCTAATATAAAGCATATCATACTGAAATATGAGAAATAATGAGCAATAGTTGAAATGACTGTCACTATACTTTTACTATATAAAAATGGATTTTCAACATAGGCAGACCCATCATGAAAAAAAGTCATCACTTTCCTTTGTAGTCCCACATGCAATCTGTCTGTGTGTGTGTGCGTATGCATGCACGAGCACACACACATGTGTGCATGTGTGTTTATAATATTGTTCTTGGATGAGGAGAACAGACTGGACTTGCTTGCTTTCAAACATCTTTCTTATGAGAAATGGACATCACTGGCTGTGTCCTACAGTCCTACCTATTTATAACACAAAAATGGTATTCTGCAATTTTTTAAATACATATGCTGTGTTTGCATTAATAGATTTATCTCTATTACATACTAAGGCAAATGACCTACTTTACTGAAGCTTTGGTTTTATTTAAAAACAAGCTTTTGAGATTCTACTGTGGCCAATTTGTACTTCAATAAATTATTTACATTCTTCTATTTCCCTGTACCATTTACTCAAGGTGATTTCACCTTTAGAGGAAGGTCATGCTCACTGGGACAAAGAAGGTTTCCTGAGAAAGCTGAAGTCCTTGCAAAGGCTTGTCTCCTTCAACAAAACTATTTTAATTGAGCCTTCCTCATAACTGATCCAGGGATCCATTCATCCATTCTAACAATAAATATTTATTAATAACTGCCTATTATATGTCATGAGTTGTGTTAATGGAGCATAATAATGCTGTGTCTTTCATGAGGTCGCTGTAAGATTCAAATGACAATGTACATGGAAGTACCTAATAAAATTTAATAGGCTACAAATATAAGAAACATTTCTAATGCCCTGCAAGATTTTTAAATTGCTTTCTGAAATAGAGGAGATGAAATTATATTCAGCGGCGCTTTAATATTCAGGGAATTTTATTGAATTACAATTCTAGTAAATTGCTTTATATTGTAGCTTTCTTTAAAACATATTATCCATTTTATCAGAATACCAGATTTGTGCAACAGTGTTGAATAAAAGCACTAGCTGTGGAAAGTTTTTCATATGACTGTGTGTTCATGTCTGTCTATGTGTTTCTGTGTGTATGTACCTGTGTGCCTATTGTGGGAGTGATCTTAATAGCTGCTCATTAGCACCATTAGGTGAGGAAACACCCAATGATTTCTGCAAATTTTTATCATGCTGTTATTTTCTTGTGTCCTTTTTTATGACCACAACTCTTTACAACTAATAGGTGCTTAGTTACTGTTACTGACCTTGACTACTTTTATATAACACATCTATGTAAAATATACATGATTTTAGGTTATTTACACATACATGCACACACAGAGATACACATTCACATCTTACTAGGTAAAGTTTGTCATGATTTTTACAGGTTTTTTTTACATCACATTTTACATCTTCAGGAAGAAATACAAGGGAATCACTGAATCTACTGCTATTTTTGTCACTATTGCTACTACCAATTTGGTCTTCACTGTTATGATCACTGCCACTGTCATGTCCCTCTTTATGTGACCAGCTCACCCTAACTCTGCTAATGACAAAGATCAAAAGCAACTTTAATATAAGGTCACTAAAGAGAAGTCTCTTACTATGCCTAATGCCAACAACACTTGGGAACACGGCAGAGTCAAAACAGTTTATCTCTAGATGGCTTACAAAATGAGCCAAACTATATGCCTGACCTTCACTAAAATGAAACTATGAATCAAAGCCAATTATAGAATTGTCTTTGTTGCACTAATAACAACTTTTAATTTCCTGCATCACTGGGTGAAGTATATCTCCTCTGGCCAGGGTTTGAAATGGGTGCTGCATAAATTGGGTGGATTGAACTGCATATGTTTCATTTTAATTTTTATTGAATTCTACACTTTTTTGCTCCCCTCCCTGCCTCTCCCCCTCTCTTCCACCTTCCCTCAAAGTCCCCATGCTCCCAATTTAGTCAGAAGATCTTGTCTTTTCCAAATTCTAAAGATGATAACTTTCACAGTCTCCGATCTCCTGTTTCCTTTTCCAAAGTCAGTTATAGAAAGTAAAACCATTTATGAATTATAGTACTTTGACTTTTGCTTTTGACATCCCTTTTCCTTTATACGAACATTGGTGATTGTTTTAATCCAACACAGATAGTGTAGAGCCATTACTCAACTTATTTTTACAATTCATTAATTGTATTAGTTCTGTTACCACTATGACAGATTTCAATTATTATAATGCAGGACTCACTGAGGCAGGCTATTCCTCTCCTTGCTATAATTACAGACTTCTCTATGACATTGACTGGCACAAATATGGAAGATAAATTAAGTTTGTTTTCTTTGTTTTTTTAATTTGAATACCTTTTATGTGGTTCATAATTAAAATTAGATCAGACTGCTCCTGACAGTATCCCCATGTAAATTGTTCAAGAAAGTACATGCAGGTCTTTTTTTAATTTATTTATTTATTGAAGATTTCTGTTTCTTCCCTGCCACCGCCTCCCCTTCCCCCCCCCTCAATTAAGTCCCCCCCTCCTCAGCCCGAAGAGCAATCAGGGTTCCCTGCCATGTGGGAAGTCCAAGGAACCACCACCTCCATCCAGGTCTAATAAGTTGAGCATCCAAACTGCCTAGGATCCCACAAAGCCAGTACGTGCAGTAGGATCAAAAACCCATTGCCATTGTTCTTGAACAAAGGGGACAATGAGGAGTACATGCAGGTCTTAACTTGAAGCTAGGCTTTCCTTTTTGCTACATGAAAATATACTGTGTAGATTCTCCAATTTCAACCTTGGAAGATAAATCAAAATCAGTACTTATGACAAAACTTGAGACACTGTCTCCATTGAAACATTTCTCAGTGATAAATAGATAAGTTTAAACTGATTGCTCTGTTAACTGATGGTAAAGTCTGAGCTAAGGCAAATTTTGCACTTACTGAATTTCATGTAAAATTGACATGTAAACAAATTATAAGATAAATCTAGAAATATATCATTATACACAAACAAATGAGTCTCAACCAGATATACTAGCTGAAGCTCTAGGAATCAAGCTAAAAGTTGCCAAAAATATGATCATAAAATATTAATTTGTGTGTTTGTTTGTGTGCATGTGATCTACCTGTGTGTGACATGTTGCCTGCATGAGTAGTTTTGTGTGTCTTTACATAGGAGCAGAAGCCAGAAACTGACTGTCTCTCTCTCCTTGCTTTATTCCCTGGAGATGGGGTTTCTTACTGAAACAATGACTAGGATTGGGGCTAGTAGGTCCGGTCCCAGGAATCCTCCCATCCCCATTCTCCATACCACTAGCATTTTAGCCACCAGTGTGGACATGCATGACTTTTCATGGGTATTAGTTCATCACTAAGAAATTCATGCTACCTTAGAAGCACTCATACTCATTTTTTTTCTAATTTAACTTAACTCACATATTTGTTCATTTATTTTTATTTCTCCATGAAAAAGCTGGTCAATAGATCAATGGATCCACCAGAAAAGCAAATGTCTTTATATGGTAAGGATTTTGTTTACGTTTATGTAGGTCTATCTTCTATGTTACAACATGTGTGACCATGGGAAGAGAATGTGTGAGATAATATCAGCTCACATCTATTGGTCACAGTCAAGTATTCAACAGTTAAGACTGGTGCATCTTGATTTGGTTTACGTTTTGTTACTGAGAAGGATGAATTTAGGAGCTCAAATGGCCTGAAATTTATCAACTCACTAAAGAGAAAATGTTTATTTTTCTTTATTATTTATTTTTAACGTGAGGCAGAGTCTCCCTACACAGTTCTAGCTAGCCTAGAGCTTGCTGTACAGACCAGGCTGACCTGGAACTTACAGACAACTTCCTGGTTCTACCTTTAGAAGCCTGACATTAAAAGCATGCACTACCTATCAACTGGAAAGGTAAAAATGAATTTCTTTAAAGAATGAGGAATTAGTTTTCTTCCAGTCATTTGTTTCAGATTTCATAATTAGGTCTTCAATCCATGTAGAGTTAGGTTGAAGCAAACAGAAAGACACAGGTCCATTTTTTTCTTCTGCAGGCAGACATCCAGTTTTTGTAGCACCATTTATTGAAAATGCTTTCTTATCACACCATGTATTTTTTCAGTATTGTTTTCAAATATCAAACGACTAAACTTATGTTTATTTGTGTTTGGATCTTCAACTTTGCTCCATTGGTCTACATGTCTGTACTAATAGCATTTTTTTTATTTATCATTGTGACTCTGTATTGAAGCTTGAGACTTGAAATGGTAAACTCTCTGACATTGTTCTTTTTATGACAATTTATGAAAGAAATTTTGATTGGGATAATTAAAACTGAACTTGATGTCCATAATCTATCCATACAGAAAACTGTTCCTTCAGTCAGATACATAAGCACTCTCGGTGTATGGAAAAATTGGAGTCATTTTGACATGAAGAGGAAGCACTCAGGATGGAAAGTGAGTGCAATGCTCAGAAAATAGTAGTTTTAAATATAGCAGATTTTAACTTGAGGGACTAGAAAATCAGTATATCCTGCTGTCACTATTTAATATCTCGTATATCTGCCAAATCCGCACACAAATTGTCATATCCTAATTTGAAGGATAGCCAAATATGCTGAATATAGGAGAAAGAATCCTTTTGCTGAAACTCTCAAATAGCAGTGTGTCTGACAGTTGTAGGGTAACTCAGCTGAAAATGCCTTCTAAGAATATTCTTGTGTTAAGAACTTTAGGGCAAAAATAAATATGAGCATAAATTATAATATAACAAATTATTTAATTATTATTTTTTATACATAAAACATTATATTATAATAATCATATATACTATAGTTTAAAGACCAGTGATATAGCTCAACCTGTTCAGGGAACTTGCTGTCAATATTGACAACCAGAGTTTGATCTCAGAGATCCACACAGTGGAATGAGAGAACTTACTCCTACAAATTGTCCTCTGACCTCTACACACACACACACACACACACACACATGCACACACGCACGCACGCACGCATGCACGCACACGCACACACCATAGCAAACATTCATACACAGTCCAAACATAAACAGTTCCTAAATACAGTAATTTTAAGTTCAAATTCTATAAATGGTTCAAATAGTTTACAATTTCTACATACTTATTAAATTACAATTAAATTAAATTACAAATAAATAATGCAGATGGATATTAAGATATATATTACTTTTATATTAAAATGAATAACCCATGGAGTTAATACCATTATAACCAAATCCCATGAATATCTGCCTTCATTTTGGAAAACTAATTGAATAACAGAATTCCAGGAATTCTGTTGGAATAGTTTAAGATAATTTACACAATCTTAAAAGCAGCTGCACAAAAGAAAATTCTATGAATTCTACAGCAGTCAGTAAATTCTATGTTTCTTTGTAAAGGGGTTTATTGTTTGTTTGGTTGGGTTTTTTATTTAAATCAGTCAAGGAAGATTTGGAACTTTTTCCCAGGCTCTCATGAAAAACTTTTGTTTAAAATAAGTCTAAGGGCTTCTCTGTCTTAATTCACTGTTCATACAATTAAAACCTCACTTAGAGATGGCCATAAACAGAATGACCACTGTTCATACAATTAAAACCTCACTTAGAGATGGCCCGTAGACAGAATGACCTCAATTGTGGGGTAAAATATGATGTAGTAGAAAACTCCAGATTACAACCTAAGTTTAGGGCAGATAGATTGGAAATAGTAATAAAACTATCAGTTAGATTAACCTGAACAAGTACCTTTTAAAAACCATCATGTGTTATAGGTTTGTAAACGGCAGCACATGTCTATGCATTCACTCTTAGTATGTATATCATGATGTTAGGATAAACGATGCTGGAGACACTTTTATAAAATATCAGGATGCAGATTTCAGTAACAATATGAAGTTAATAGAAATGAACTGTAGCCAGAAAAGAAATAATACAGTATCCATGATAATAACAAAAAATATAACAATATATTTTGTTCTTTTTTAACAGTTGAAAGTGTTCTGAGACAAAATTTATAGAAAAATGTTTATTATTTTTGATTCATAGCTTGCAAATTTTGAGAAACATGAATATCAATTATCTAATTGCCTAAATAAAACTGTTAAATAGAAGTCTGAAAGCTGTAATTTTATTGCTACAATTATCCTTTAGGCACATATACACTATATATATGTGTGTGTATATATACATACACACACACATATATATATATATACATACATAAAAACATGTATGTGTTTGTATGTCTCTATTGTATACAAGTACATTTGCTCACTTTTATAGAGACAGAATATGGTAGGTGTTTTTTTCTTGTGTTTGACAGGTGTATGTCTGTGTGCGTGTGTGACTTTGCCTGAATTTGACATTAGGGTCACTTGGCATCTTACTAAATCTGCTTTAGTTACTGAGGCAGTGTAATTCAATTAATCTCAGAGTTTATCAATTGTCTATGTTCAGTGGAACTCCTTTCTCTATTTACAGTCCACTCTGATTACTGGAGGCTCACTATCATGCCAAGATTTTAGGTGGGTTATAGTGACCCAAATCAAGACCTCACTTATGCAGGGCATAAACTTTGTCTTCAAAGACTCCCCTTTATTATTTACCCATTTTTGCCATTCCCATTACTGCCACCTTTCTGTCACTGTAATCCTTAATATTCTATTGACTCCAGGTCTATGAATACTGAATTTATTATATATGTGTGTGTATTCTTTTTTTCCTTCCTCCCTTCCTCCCTTCCTTCCTTCCTTCCTTCCTTTCTTCCCTCCCTCCCTC
>NW_004949098.1:8657676-8661779 GCF_000317375.1 Microtus ochrogaster
TTCCTTCCTTCCTTCCTTCCTTCCTTCCTTCCTTCTTTCCTTCCTTCCTTTGTTTCTTTATTTCCTCATATATTTTAATTTGGGCAGTTGCTATTGCCAATTCTAATCCATGTTATGTAGTATCTATCTAAACACTGGTTTCATTCAGGGTATTTAGGTAATTTCTTTTATTGTTATGTATGTTTGATATGAATGTTAAGCATTATTCCTCCCTTAACACACACACCAGAGTCTAGGAAAACATGTGAAGAACAGTTTTCAGTACAGTTTGTACTGTTTATGTTTATTAATGATTTCAAAATCTCTATCCCTGGGCTTGTGATTTTTATATTACAATAAATCATGCTTTTTTTCTACTTATGCATTAAATTATGGTCACATAAATTAAAATTTTGACATTTTTCTCATATATTTGTGTGTTCTAACAATATTTCTGAACTTTGATAAGGAACATAAATAAATCATTTAAAACAGTTTGACATTTCTGGGTCTTAATTTCATCCGAACTTCAGTCATTAGTCTAAGGGTAATTTTTCCACACTATGGAGGCACTACCTATACACTTTATATATCGAATACTTGATCAAATGTATATTTTTAACCATAGAAACATAAACTAGATTTAGCTATGTTTGACTTCTGAGATATATTCTTTCTGTTCCTTTTTATTCTACATTTTTAAATTTTAAAATATGATATCTGACATATCTTAATTCATACTTATCACATACATTATGGATATACATACACATATACAATATATGACACATAATACAAATAGCATATATATGGTATAATTATATAATATATAAGGTAAAGTCACATATAGTGTAGTCAAGTAAATACTGGATTTTGGATGCTGTACAGAGGTTCACATTTCAGGTGTTTGGTTGCAGCACCCATGGTTCTATTAGGGGCCTGTGATACATGAAAGAGGTAAGATTTAGGGGAGATTTTAGGTGAGTATGAATGTGTCCTCAAATGGAATACTGGGTCACTGTTTTTTCCTATCTCCTTTTTATACTTGACTGTAAAATGGATTTCTCCATCACATCCACCAAGATGAGCTTCGTTACCAAATATCCAGTGCAATGAACACTATAGCTTATGGAATGCAGCCCCTAAAGCAGTGAGACAATACAATCTCCTTTAACATTATACTTTACTGTATATTAATTATTAATTATGACAATAGAAAACTAACACACCCGCCTTCTCATATTCTGGTATCTTTCTTTTCCTTGTTTATTTTCTTATTTTTATTTGATCTTCCTAATTATTAGGTAAATTTTCCATGTTTATTCATTCGCCAGGATTGAGCTGAAGAGGCTTCTTTGAAGAACTTCCGTGGCATTTTATATGCACCCAGTCATCCTTCTATATAGCTCGCTCCTCTGTCCACTCTGCCCTACGCTTTTCTACTAGTCCCAAAATTCTAGTGTCCCAGAGTAAAAGATATATCTAGGCTTATCCTTCATTCAATATGGCTTTTAAATTTTGAGAGGAATAATTTGAGGGTAATTATAAAACTATTTGAATTATTTAATTTTCATTAAGAATGCTATTTAACTTTTTTATTCCTTAACATCTTTTTCACCATGACCCTGGTTGGCATGTACATAGTTCGTGTTCAAGAATTGATTCACAAAACAAACACATAAACATATAGAGAAACCTCATGCTCTCTTAGGTAAGTTTGTTTTGGGTGCCACCCTGGCTATTCCAGGGTGTAATTAGCAAATAAACAACAGCTTAGATAGGTCAGGATTATAATTTTTGTTCATTTTTCTCCTTTTGGCCAGAAACTAAAATTGTATCACATAAAAGAAAGTTACAATTGTTTATCTTATGTAAATGTTTATGACATTGCTTATTACTGATAGATGTTTAAATATAAGCTGCGTCATTAAACTCTTCTTTGCACATATTTTTTTCTTTATCTGACATCAAATGGTACATGTTCATCTGTCCTCTGTCTTGTTGCTCAGTTCCATAGTAGCCATAGGGAACCTGTCAATACCTTCTAGTTTTATGTCGAGGCTGGGTGGCTTCCAATAATAAAAGGGGCAATGGAATACTTAAAAAATAAATGTCAAATGGAAAATAAAAATTTTAAAAAGTAACTTCTTAATTATCAGTTACTTTCTTTTCAAAATTTAGTGAATTGCAATAATGAAAATTACTACAAAATCTGTTAGAAAATATTTTTTCTGTTGAATACATAATACTGTCACCGAATCTAAAACTTAAATTATTTATTCAGAAATTTATTTCAATATTTATAAACTAAGATGAGAATTTAAGGAGATGGTACTTAATAAAATTCATTATTTTTGCAAGTAGATTCCTTCATCAAATAGCAATTTTTTGTTAACATCAGAAAAAGAATTTTTTCAAAACTTTAAAAAAGCTTGACTTTTCTGTTCCCATGATTCATAAAACACATTAAATTTGTATTTACTTGGAAAAAATAAAAAAATGTTATAAATAAATTTTCTGAAAATCTAAGTTAAAGAGATATACTCAATAGCGAATTGCAAAATAAACTATTTCCAGCATTAATGCTTGATGTCATCATGTTTATATTGTAAAGCAAACTTCTTATTCTGAAATTTATACAAACTTGCATTACATAAAAAGGTGCACTGGAAACATGATCAATATAAATTCTGGGTTGTACAAGCTTTTCCTTCAAGCAAAAAGTGATTCTAGCCTCACCTCTGCTGGTTATTCAATAGAGGGTTTGAAGAATTTATTTTTGGTTTGGAATCTCGGAGCTCTTCTTCTTCCTGTCAGTTATCCTCCCCCCCGACTCCCCCTCAGCCTTTCCACAGCTGTCTGCCAGGGTCCCTGGAGTACCTCTTACACAGGCACAGCACATTTTCCCAGCATCCACAAAGTATCACATGTGGATTCTTTTCTCTTCCCTTTAGTTGCTGTAACTTTCACAGCCTGAACAAACTCGGTAGAGTTTTTGACAATTTCAGTTATTTACCTATGCAAAAGCTTAGTACTGTAAACATTGAGGCTTGCGGGAAGAACTGATTTCTCTCCCCATTCTTCTATTTTCAATATTTCTGATTAGTTGAGAGCTTGTGCACCTCCTTCACAGTCCCTAGATGCTGTGGCAGTAATTAAAATCATTGAAAGCATCCTTGCCCAAACCCCCTTCAAAGATGTGGCTCAACATTTGCTCACTGTACCAATTTTTTAAATTGAGTAGGGTGGTTTTTCTGATCTTTATTGAGGGCTTGAGAAACAGCAATCTATACAAAACTTGTAAATCAGAGCCAAGATTTGCTTGGTTTCAAAAAAAAAAAAACAAAAACAAAAACATCTCACTGAGAATTTATTAAACAATTTTCAAAAGCACATTATATAGTTTGTGGTCGAGCTGACATTAATACAGGGAATTGAGTCATTAAGTCTATATTGGTATTCTCAGAGTGAATTTATCTGACTTGGAAAGAGGAAAGTTGACAACATTCTTCATTTTACCTTAAATTCTGTTATTTGGCTCTATTAGCGTATTTTGATTCAAGTAGATTATATTTGATTTGTGTTGACACTGGATTAATGAAAGAAATCACACAGTGAACTAAGATTTGGCATCTTTCAATATCAGCCATCTCACCCAAGATTTTCTTGCATATGCCTATTACAGAAGGTGTCTGATTTAGCTAATAAGGTGAAGGAAAGTAAGACGAAAGTGTGGAAAAGAGAAAACATGGAATAAATAACTTTCAAAATATTAGAAACTGAGGGAATGGAAGGATGATGACTCAGGTGATAAGAACAAACCCGCTGTGATGAGGACTCCTCAGGGCAAGTAAGCCCACATGTTCATGCCCCCCCCCACACACACACATAGTGAAAAATAGAATATCCAGAAAACCTTACCAATTCCTTTGCTTCTTGTATCTCTTTCACTTCTTCAATAATCTTTCTCACAACTTCTAAAACTTCACCAGCCTGTCCTCAGCAAAATTTTTGTTTTAAAAGTCTTTCAGAGCCGGGCGGTGCTGGCGCACGCCTTTAATCCCAGCACTCTGGAGGCAGAGGCAGGCGGATCTCTGTGAGTTCGAGACCAGCCTGGTCTACAA
>NW_004949098.1:8661879-8680390 GCF_000317375.1 Microtus ochrogaster
GTCTACAAGAGCTAGTTCCAGGACAGGCTCCAAAACCACAGAGAAACCCTGTCTCAAAAAACCAAAAAAAAAAAAAAAAAAAAAAAAAAAAAAGTCTTTCAGTCTTTCCCAAAGAACTAATAGCTTGTCTTTGAATCTCAATGTATAGCCCTCTGAAAATATTTGAATCTTGTATCTAACAAAGTTCAAGCATTCGGGCATAAGATGGACAGGAACACTCAAATGCATTTGTGATGATGAGTATATAACTAAGAGATACATGTGTAAAACCTGTATAAAATGGCCAACCTGAGCGACAGCTCAAAAAAAAGAACATGAGATAATTGCAGTACTTTCTGTGTATGGTAAACTTTTATCTAGAGACTTTTATTTTCATTTATATGCCTCAGTATGAGTGTGTTTCACAAACAAGCAAGTGCCTGCAGAGATTGCAGATCCCCCAGTGAGCTGGAATTGCAGGCAGCTGTGAATCAACTAATGTGTCTTTTGGTAACTGAACTCAGGTCTTCTGTAAGAACAGCAATGCTCTTAACCACAGAGCTGTCTCTTCAACCCCATAACTTCATTAGTGTTATTGCACAGAAGACAAACACTTTTAAAAATTTCATCTTAAAGCTGTTTTAGTTCTTCATTTTTGTATTTATATTTCCCCAAATTGCCACTTTACTCTCCAATCCAAACATTCATAGGCACTGATGTAAAGTTATTTGTGTTCTGTAAGTTGAAAATATATTGAATGAGAGTGATAATAATTTGTGATATTGCAACATTTATATGATAGTCTTTTTATCTACTTCTCTTGAAGGATTAATTTCATTGCCTGCAAATGTTCAAATGAGCAGTCAAATCATATTTTCCTCAATCAATATTTACTGAACTGCCCTATATGTAAAAACACAAGATAAACCAAATGAGACTGAGATAGCAGATCATATCAAATTTTTCTGTATGCTATATCTTCTCTTAAGTAGCTGCATGAGAACAGCAATACAATCTGAAGGTTAAAAAAAACTACTTTTTTCTTAATAGTTAGACTAAAAGCCAATTATTCAATTGAGGACAAAAGCAACACAGAAAAAAATGTCAATTTTTAATTTTACCATGAAATTATTCTCTTCATCTATAAAGCTAGATATTATACTTTGAATTAAGCATGTTTTTTCTCTTCTTTGTTCCAAGTTCAAATATAAAATCATTCATAATTTTAGTTAAAAATTAATGCACACACTACGATTTTAAAAGATTAATTCTAAGCTATAAATGAAATTGGAGATTTAATTTTAACCTTCCTGGCTCAAAGTTTTCAATGAGGGTAACAGCATGTGGATATGATGTGCCAAGCTAGCTTTTTCTGCAAGAAATCAAAAAATTCTTTATAGATTAATACAGAAACAAAGATTTGTTGGTTCATTTTGTTGGGATTATGGTCTTCATCCTGATCCTGCAGTAGAAAGAGATTTGGCAATACCACAGTGAACTTCAATTATAAAGATAATTAATAACAAGTATATGCATTAAATTTCTATAATTCTGGAGATAACAGACAGACAAGGTAAGGACTGAGACATTTCATGGGCTTTTTTGTCCCTCACACCAAATTTCATGTTTTAGTTGTAACCCCAAGGGTGTATGTGATTGTGTGTACATATGTTTATTAGATATTTATACAGTTGTGTAATCATTGCTAATCAAATCTATTTAAAATTCTTTGGCACTCCCTGTGTTCCTTAATAATATCACCAAAACAGTAAATTAATAACAAGTTATTGAAAAAAATCACAATATATGATGAAGCTGCATGATGAATGACCACATATATTCAAATTTGGATAGAGTGGATTCAAGAGACAAAGACTAAAGTGAAAACCTATCACAACAGGTGAGGGCATCTTTAAATATCTTAGTAAAATGGCTTCAGATATCAAAGTCGGATTTATTTTCCATTACTATTAAATATACATTAATAGTCATTTATGCAATTGTTTTTAGTATGAATCATGACAAGATTATTATATAATACCACAATCTAACAGTATCTCCAGAAAAGCACTCATTAGGACACAACGGTGGGTGACTTTGATGGGTTTTGACTCAGGATACTTGGAGAATGTGAATGTTCAATAAAAGCATACGTTTTCAGAAACTAATATCTAGGACATCCAAGGCAAAGCACATTTATTCTAGTACCAAGATGAACTTTCAGATACTCAGATATATTGGAAGCCTGTGGTATTTCTCAGAGAGAATAACTGAAACTAATTTGTGATTCACTTAGAAGAAGGTATGAAAACACATGTTAGACAATAGTCCTTGAAATTACACATGATTCTCACATGCTAATTTTGGAAATATCTGAATTAAATCCATAATTTTAAGAATATCATTCATGTTTTTTCTTGTTCAGTTAACGTTTGTAGTGTATCACTGCTTATATTTTCCTTGAAATACATCTGGTTGATTATTCTTCAAACAGTTTACTACTGTACTTCCCTTCATGCATACAGCAACCACTGAATTCTATGAATTTATGTAAAGGTTATACTACCAATGGTAATACTCCAGATTTTAGGTTCTTTTTCTTTTTTATTACATTTATTTATGTGTGTATATATGTTGTCTTGCATATGCCATGGGGTACATATTGAACTCAGAAGATAAGTTGCAGATTTTTATCTTCTTCCATGTGTGTCCCAGGAACCAATCTAAGGTTTTAAAGTTTAACAGAAAATCTGGATTTAGATTCATGACATCCTACTGTACCCAGGTTTTGGTTTCTAAATAAATGTTCTTGTATATTAAAAAAAATAGAAATTTCTTAGAGAAGTTAATTTTTCAAAGCAAGTAGTAGAGAAAGTATCAGAATTGTATGGACCATAACTTGCTGTCAGAAAATAAGGAATTTTAAGACATATGTAGGTGTATTTTTAATTCACATTGGATCAAACTTTTGTGATTCAAGACTGGAACAACACAAAAGCTCATCCGTGGAATAGATGATGTTAAGTAAAACAATATCTTTCCTGTAACCGCCATAGCATCAGTAAATAGAGAAGTCACTCAAAAATACCAATATAAGTTATTAGATACATGACAAGTGGAGTTACTACTCACCTTAAAATATCTTCTCAAAATTCACCAATTCTAAAAGAGAACAAAAGCCTTACAGTGGACATTGTGGGAGATATGACCCTAATCTTGTGATCACAAATTTTCCAATAATGCAATGTTTGTGTCATGTGAGTCCACATAGGGTACAATGATGAATGTTGCTTGGCATTGTCTAAGCAATAAATTTCTATTCACCCTGAACAGAAATGATGCGGAGAGATTAAGAAGAAAGGTTATATTCAAGTCCTGGTTGTTGAACAAGTGAGTTTATTGGGGCTACTTATAGGATCATGAGTGATGAGGGCACCTCTGTTAATGAAAACCCCACCACAACAGAGATCATGACTTACAAACCTGCATCACTATAATTAGCTGCACAAAGTTTGGGTAGGTCAAAGTATTCACATTACTAGCAGTGGGTTAGTTACCACTTCTGTAACCTCAGAGGAAGAGGCTCTTCATTGTCTTAAATTCCTTTTCAGTTTCAATTACCTTAACAGCCTTCCTCTGTCTCCAAAAAGAAAAGAAAACAATTACACAACACAAACATATACAGGCGCACACATCCTTTTTTATAGTGTCTGAATTATTTTCACAGAACATTGGTGTGTTAAAGTCAGTTATGAAAATTCCACAATGATTGAAAATAAATGTAATCCTGCAAAATCACTGTATTATTTTCTTCAAAAACTGTGATCAGAGACTCAGTATAGCCAAAGGACTCTATCAAATCTACAGATGTTAAAAACTGATAAGATACTGAATGTAATGCGTAGAATTATAAAGCACGCGCCCATGCTATCACCCCACACACAAAGAATGAGAATTAATATATTTAGAATTATAAATTGGACACACATACTGATAAAGAGAACCAGGATCAGAGAAGTCTGACAGCTTTTCTGAGTTTGTGATCATCCCACGATAAAAGTAATAAAAGACTGATTATTTAAAAAAAAAAGATGGAGCATTGGCAGAAGCATCTAAAATTTTGAGAAATAAATCATAAAATACTCTCTAATTTTAACTACCTTATCTTATTTTTTGTTAAAATACCAAAATGAACACAAATTACAAATGAGTAATTTAAACACCTGTGACCTAGAAGTGTAAATTGAAATGAGCCCTTTCATCCCCAACTTGCTTTTAGTAATAGTGTTTATCACAGCAACAAGAACCTTAAGACACACACAGTGTCCATAAGGAAAGGAGAAAACTTTTTCTTTTGGTCTCTACAGTGCCTTACCAGTTTAAACTAATTTTTATTTCTTTTCTGTTTATTACTGAAATTGACTAAAACTCCGCAACATAGAAAGTTGCTGTTAAACACAAATGAGAATGCGTGATGATATTTTCTGAACTTTTTCCCAGTAACAATTAATTGGGAAGTTTGTTTCTTGCAGGTATGAGCTCAATCTGTGTTTTGCTACTTTGGCATATAGTGCAGAGATCACAGAATTCTTATGCCCACAGAACTTGTTTCTTAATGCTAGGCTAACAAACCAAGATAAAAAGTAAACTGAAAAAAACAAAAATACATCCTGTAATTTCTTTGAGGTGGTTTTGGAGAAAATGGGGAGAAGGTAGAAGACAATTTCGTGGGAAGGTGATGTGGGAATGTCATATATCAATCTGTTGATTTCATTGGTTAAGCAATAAAGAAACTGCTTGGCCCTGATAGGTGGGAGGAGTAAACAGAACAGAATGCTGGGAGGAAGAGGAAGTGAGCTTATACTCAACAGCTCTGCTCTCTGGAGCAGAGACTCCATGCTCCCTGCTCCCGGGCAGACACACGCGATGAAGCTCCGTCCCAGAATGGACGTAGGCCAGAATCTTCCCAGTAAGCGCACCTCAGTGCTACACATTATTGGAAATGGGCTAGTCCAGGTGCAAGAGTTAGCCGAGAAGTGGCTAGATATAATGGGCCAAGCAGTGTTTAAAAGAATACAACTTGTGTGTTGTTATTTCGGGGCATAAGCTAGCCGGGGACGCAGCCCCGCCACTCCTATTACTACAGGAAGGAAGGGTTCTCAGAAAACTATGAAACTTTACCTGGGGATCAAAGTTCATTCAAGCTTATTTGTTCTATTTTTCTCCTTTGTTTATTTAATCATTTATTTTTAATTTATGAGATTATAATTTAATGAAAACCATTTCCCCTCCCCTTCTCCTTTAAACCTTCCTATATATTTCTCCCTACTCTTCTTCAAATTTTTTGGCTTTTTTCAATACAGTTATTGCATAGATATTTTAATGGTTGTAATTTTTTATCCAAGGAGTAAATAACCATATCTTCATGAACTTATATAAAGTTTTTGGAAACCCCCACCCCCCGCATCTCAGATTCTACTTTTGGATTTTAAAGGCTGTTCAGATCTGATAAGCACTCAACTGAAATAGCAAATTCTGTTATCACAAATTTAAATTTACAGATGCTGCTGGTACCTAGCCTGAGCTCCTTCAAAGCACTCAGACAATTCAATAATCACAGCCCTGTCACTAAAATTTCTGACATAAAAAGACCAAAACCACAGAACACTGTGTGTGTACATATGTGTGTGTATGTATGTGTGTACAATATATATATAACACATGAATCACAGGATATATGTATATGTGTGTGTATCACAGTATATATATATATATATATATATATATATATATAAAATCACAGTGTATGTATTTATAGACACATGCACATATACATACATACATCCACACATACATAGATGTACAAACCAAAGTAGGCAGAAATATACTACTTTAACTTTAACCTCTTTACCCATTTTAACATAACCGAGGTACATATTTTTAAATTCCTGTTCTACATTATCTCACTTGACTTTCTACTATTTATTCAAATACTTAACATTGTTTTTGAACATTTCATAAGTATAGCGCATGGATCACTCATCAGTTTGCAAACTAGATTTTGGGATCAAATCTTTGAGAATTCTCAATTCTATAAGAATGATCACTCACTTTAACTGTAGTATACAGTTATTTTCTTAGTTAATCTTTTATTCTTCAAAATGATAAGGATTTTAGAGATGATGCTTATATTTGTGGCATAGGTCTTTGCCAGGAATGGCATATCACCAAAATATCAAGTTGTGTATATTTGAATGTGTAGCTTTTTGCTTCTCAATCAAATCAGGGAAAAAGAAAAATGGTAAGAATAAAATAGCTCATGACATCCAAAATTATTTTATAATAAAAATCCAAGTATTCATGTAAAAATTGAGAACTTTAGCAAAATAAAAAGAAAAAGAATATCTTTACCAAATGTCAAGTTCTCTTTTTTTCAGAAAAAAAAATGAAGTGTCTACCTTATTTTCAAATTTACTCAAGGAAGTTTTCATCAGATTAAAAAACAATATAATTTAATGATAGCTATTATAGCGAAGTCAATCTAGTAATTGATTGTTCCATGCTGTCACAACATAAAGAAAAGACAAGAGCACGAAGGACTTCTAATTAGTTTCAGAACACAAACTATGATGGTTAAGATGAGAATGGCCCCCATAAGTTCATCTATTTAAATGTTTGGTTCCTGGTTGGTGAACTGTTTAGGAAGGATTAGGAAGGAGATGAGCCCTTCTTGGGGAAGTCTATCACTGTGGGTGGACTTTGAGATTTCAAAATTCTAAACCAGGAACAGTCTCACTTGGTCACTGAACATAAGGTGGGTGTTTCTTCTACATGACACTATCTAGTTATGCCAGCACTATTTGCTGAACATGTTTTCTTTTTTCTATTCTATAATTTTGGCTTATTTATCAAATATAAGGTTCTCTAAGTATGCTAACTTTTGTCATAGTCTTGGATTCAATTCTATTGATTCATCTATTTTTATGGCAATACCAGTTGCTTTTTTATTACTATATCTCTGTTGTAGAGCTTAAGATCAGGATTATTGATACCACTGGAAGTTCTTTTATTCTACAGCATTGTTTTAGCTATCCTGGGTTTTTGGTTTTCCATATGAAGCTGAGTATTGTCCTTTTAAGGTCTTTAAAGAATTGTGTTGGAATTTTTATGGGGATTGCATTGAATATGTAGATTGCTTTCAGTAAGACAGCCATTTTTCTCATGTTAATCCTACTGATCGATGAGCATGAGAGATATTTCTGTCTTCTGATATCTTTGCCAATATTTTTTTTTTCTTCAAAGACTGAAGTGCTTGTAATACAGGTCTTTCACTTCCTTGGTTAGAATTACCCCAAGATATTTTGTATTGTTTGTGGCGATTGTGAATAATATTGTTTTCCTGATTTCTTTCTCAGCCCATCTACCATTGGATAAACAATGTCACAATACCCAGACCCAGAAGCTAGGTAACAAGGAGGTTCTGAGGAATAGGGACACACAAGATCCCCAGAAGAGATCTCCTAGGCTGACTGGGGCAAGTGGGAATGGGAATTTGAGGAATCTCGTTAGGGGCTGGCTGGGGGGGGGGGAGTGCTGAAAGAAATGATTTGGAAAGGGGGCACTTTGTGGTCAGATGGAAACCTGTTGCAGGAGAAACTCTCAGAAATCTACAAGGATGACTCTTAGAAGTAGTGGATGAGTATTGTAAAATGCATATCTCCTGTGATCAGACTAGTAACTACCCCAATAGTCATTAGAGAGCCTTCATCCAACAACTGATGGAAACAGGTGCAAAGAGAGGTCCACAACCAAACACTAGAGCAAACTTGGGAAATCCTGCTCAAGAAAGGGAGGAAGGATTATAAGTGTCAGAGCATTGAGGACATCACAAGACAATCCACAGAAACAACTAACCTGGATCATACAAACTCACAGAGTCTGAACCAATAACTAAGGAACACCGCACGGGATAGAAGTAGGCCCTCTGCATATACATAACTGTTTTGTAGCTCGGATTATTTGTGGGATTCATAACAACAAGAGCAGGGGCTGGGCTGCCTCTAAGGCCTTGGTTGCTTTAGGGAACCTACGCATTCTGGATTGTGTTTCCCAGATAAAATATAACGGGAGGTGCTTTGACTACAACTTGATATGCCATGCTTTGCTAATGCCCATTGAAGACCTGCCCCTTTCTGAACAAAATTGGAGGAGGGAGGGGTGGATTAGGGGTAGGGAAGGAAATGAGAGGAAAAGAGGGAGTTAGAATTTGTAATCAGGAAATTAATTAAATAAATGAATAATAAAAAATGTGTGCTCTCAACTACAGTCATGCCTACCTGCCTCTAGCCATGCTTCCCACAGTTATGTTCATAGAGTTTGAAATATTCTCAAACTGTAAGCAATCGTATAATGTTTTTTTACTCCTTTGGCTTTTTTAGGGGCCCATCACCTAGCTCCATGGTAAACACACACAGAGCATTATTCTTAGTTATGAATGTCCAGCCTTAGCTTTGCTTATTTCTTCCCAGCTTTTCTTAGCTAAAATTATTCTAACTACTATTTGCTTCTGGGCTTTTATCTTTCTTACTTCTTTAATCTTACTTTCACTCTTACTGGGTGGTCGGCCCCTGATGTCCACTTCCCAATGATCAATCCTTGCTTCTCATTCTTTTTTTTTTTCTTCATTCTCCTTCTACTTATACTCTCTGCTGGCCATCCCTGCCTATTCTTTCTCAGGCCTCACTATCGGTCATTCAGTTTTTTTCAGGTTGTTTTCGACAGGCAAAGAATCACAGTTTCAAAGTTAATCAAATGCAGGATAAACAAAAGTCACACACCTTGAAATAATCTTTCCCAATAAAATACACTTAAAAATTTTTGAGTCTCTTTCAGTAGAAATATATATAAATATATATATATTTAAATGACTCTCCCTTAAGAACTACACATTCCAATTTACCTGGATATGGTGTATAAGAAGTTGATATTAATTTCTGAAAAGTCGTACATCTAAATTTATGATTAGGCAGAGAAGTATTGCCCTGAAATTTACAAATCTAAGAGTGATGCATCCTGATAGATAAATAATTTTGTTTTAAACATAAAATTATGGGGCTACTTGAATCGAAAACATAACAATCTGAGAAGTTTATAATGCCTTTTGTTCTTCATAGATCTTAACAAGAGGTAGTGCTACACTTTTAGTTTCTCTATAAAATACTAGAGTCGCTAATGCACTTTCTAGTTGAGGGAAATATTATAGGCTTGAACTGAACACTTCTCCAGTAAGGAGGACAAACAGAACCCCACGGTGCAAGACTCTCACAGCTCATTGGTTCTGGAAGGTCACCTCTGCTAAGAAAAATTGAAAGTATTTCGAGCTTCCTTCACAGCACCTCAGCTCTGAGCTCCACCCATCTCTGCTTTTGCAGCTGTCACAGTGAAATTCTTTAGTAATTTACTGTGACCACTGCATTTCAAGGTTACTGGTTTGATGCCTCTGTCTAAAGCCCAAGAATGAACACTAAATGATAAGAACTGCAACCTGAAGAGAAAAAAATACAAAAGACATTTCCAATGATCTTCATAGAAAGTCACAGAGGAAACCATGTGGGCTGTGTTAATATGTTAACCTTGTACTCTGAGGGAATTAAACTCTTTGACCACAGAAAAGTATAGTATTTATTTTCAGCTATAGACTTTTTCCTATGTTTAATGACAAGGTGATTTCCAAAATCTTTCCCGTGTCAGAGATAATGAAGATGGGATGCAAGATCCCCTGAGATTGTTACCTGAGAAGCAATTGCAAAGATTTCAACTCTGAGTTTGCTTATTAGCTCATGGACTTATGATCTACAGAGTCAGGCTATTTATTCAAATCCAAACATGTAATATACATGTGTTAATACTAATGAATTATTTCATATAGTTTCATAGGATGTTTTAATGTTGTTTTTAGCAATAAAAATAGTAATTTAAATATATCTACTTATAAAGAGAGAATGGGGCCTTTTATTAGTATTGAGTAAATACATGTATAATATTCAGTCTTAACCATTTCAATCAACAAAATTGTGATTGGGTTCAGCAATGAAAGAAATCATAAATAGGCCGGGCGGTGGTGGTACACGCCTTTAATCCCAGCACTTGGGAGGCAGAGGCAGGCGGATCTCTGGGAGTTCGAGGTCAGCCTGGTCTACAAGAGCTAGTTCCGGGACAGGCACCAAAGCTACAGAGAAACCTTGTCTCAAAAAACCAAAAAAAAAAAAAAAACAAAAAAAGAAAGAAATCATAAATAATCCATGTCATAAAATGTTATGTACATGATGTGAGTACCAAATAAGTATAGAAGTCCTATTTAGAAGCAAATCCATACAACATACATATACACATTTATTTAAATTTATAATTGTAGATATTTACATCATTTTAAAGGTTTTAAATTTGTTTTTAACTGAAAAAGAATTGCATCACTTTCTGTTCAACCTTTCCTTCTATCTGCTCTTGATCAATTTTCAGCTATCTTCTCTCAACCCTCTCCCTCGTCCTTATACTATCAAGTAGATAGTCTATTTTATTATTATTATTAATTAAATGTGCATGTTTATGTATGTATGTGTTTGTATGTGCATTCCCAGATTCATATGAACATATAACAATCTGAGAGAAATTTAATTTTTCCCGCACAGTTTTAGGTTCAAAGAAAAACAAAGACAGTGGTTGGAGATATTTCATATCGCCCCAGAATCAGGCAGGCTCAGTTGTTCTCCACATTGTGACTACTTTCTACCACAGCCATCAGTTGTTATAAGATTTAAAAAGGACAGAAAATAACTTCATACTTTATTCCTTTCCATGGCCAATACTAGACTTTTCACTGTTTCCATGATTTTGCCTTTTTAAATTATGTTGTTTGTTGGGTGATACAATATTTATCTCTGTTAGATTTGACATAATGTACCCCCCAAAATGGAAAAAAAATGTGTAAGCTCCTGCAAAAATACATAAACTAGAAAAGAAGTTAGAGCTGGGTGATGGTGGGGCACGCCTCCAATTCAAGTACTTGGGAGGCAGAGGCAGGTGAATCTCTGTGAGTTTGAAGCCAGCCTGGTATACAGAGTGAATTCCAGGACAGGCTCCAAAGCTACAGAGAAACTCTGTCTCAAAAACAAAAAACAAAACAAAACAAAAAATACAAAAAACAAAGCAAACAAAAGAAGAAGTTAGAAGTTCTGAACTTGCATCCTCCTTTAATTTTCTTATTTAAACAATACATAATAGCTATATAATGATAAAAGAAAGCTATGAATTTTAATATAAATTTTCATTTTCTTCTATGTACCTATAAAAAAAGTACTCAAAAGATTTTGCTATCATGCTTTACATGAAAAAATACAGAACTACATAAACACATATGTTTATATTGCATCAGTCATCTGTCGATTAGTAAAACACTACTTGCCTTATTGAAAAGAATACCAATTTGTTACAAATTTAAATGTTTTTCAATATAATCTCTAAATTGAAACTCTGTGTTATTGTGAATTCTTTGCCAGTCCCTCTGTGGTTTCATCTTTCATTTGTGAAGTATAACCATTAAGCTAATCGGATTCTACATACCTCAGATCATGGTGCTACATCTTATTAACGTCTATTGTAGCTGTTATGCTGTACAAAGAAGTACTTTGCAAACAAATATTTCATGCTTCCTTTAATTAATACCCATGGTGGCAGAAAATATTTTATTTTTCTCCCCTTTGTGCATATATGCATCGCCTATGTGATGTATGTACGTGTGCATGCATTGTGTACATGACTGCATGTGTGTTGTGAGACCAAAAGAAGTAACCTGGTTTCTTACTCTATCACTCTCTACCATATTCCCCCAAGACAGAAACTATTATTGAATCTGTAGCAATGTTTGTGTCCCCCAAGCCCCAAAGATCCTCTTATCTCCACATTTCCTCATTCTATATGCTTGTGAAACATCTGAGTGTTGTGTGAGTTCTAGGTATTTGGGCTCTGTCCTATGCTTCCATAGCAAGCTCTCTCCATTAATGAAACATTTCTCCAATATAATGGTGAAATATTTATAGTGATATATTTGTCATGATTTGTTGGGTTATTGGGTTGGAGCATCAGAGACATCTACAGAATGCCGCTTGGTGGAAGCCTCATGGACCTGTATGGGAGCCTATTTGGTGGCGGCCTCACAATCTCCCATGGGAACCAGCTGAAATTTTATGGAACTAATTTTTAAAATAGGTTAATCTGCTATTATCTGTATATTTTAAAAACATGAAATAAGGTGACTGAGAAGATAGTTTGTTCAGTAATGTTCTGTTGCATAAGAGTGAAGACTTTTACAGCACCCACCTCAAAAGTCAGGTGTGCCCAGAACCTGGAAACAACCTAGGTGCCCCTCAATAGAATAATGGATAAAGAAGGTGTGGCACATATATACTTTACAGTTCGACTCAGTGGAAAAAATGCAATGATATTTTGAACTTCTCACGCAAATGGACGGAAATAGAAAACACTATCCTGAGTGAGGTAACCCAGACCCCAAAAGAGGAATATGGTATGTACTCACTTATAAGCAGATTCTAGCCATAAACAAAGGACATTGAGCCTATAGTTCATGATCCTAGAGAAGCTAAATAAGAAGGTGAACCCAAAGAAAAACATATATTTATCCTCCTGGATATTGGAAGTTGACAAGATCATCAGGCAACAGTTGGGAGCAGGGGGGTGGGAGTAGATTGGGGGAAGGGGAGATGGGGAGAGAGGAGGGAGAAGGGGAGGATTGGGGAGAGCTTGGGGGAATGGGATAATTGAGATGGAGGAAAGGTGGATATGGGAACAGGGAAGAAGTTATCCTAACCAAGGGAGCCATTTTAGGGTTGGCTAGAATCTTGGCTCTAAAAGGGTTCTCAGGTGGCCAAGGAGATATCCCTAGCTTGTTCCTTGGGCAGCAGAGGAGAGGGTGCTTGAACTGGCCCTATCCTATAGCCACACTGTTGAATATCTTGCATATTGCCATAGAACCTTCATCTGGTGATGGATGGAGATAGAGACAGAGACCCACACTGGAGCATTGGACTGAGCTGCCAAGGTCCAAATGAGGAGCAGAAGGACGGAGAACTTGAGCAAGAAAGTCAGGACCACGAGGGGTGCCTCAACCCAATGAGACAATGGGACTGATCTAATGGGAGCTCACCAAGGCCAGCTGGACTGGGACTGATGGAGTATGTGATCAAACTGGACTCTCTGAATGTGGCTGACAATGAGGGCTGATGAGAAGCCAAGGACAATGGCACTGAGTTTTGATTCTACTGCATGGATTAGCCTTGTGGGAGACTAGTCTGTTTGGATGCTCACCTTCCTAGACCTGGATGGAGGAGGATGGACCTTGGACTTTCCACAGGGCAGGAAACCCTGACTACTCTTTGGACTGGAGAGGGAGGGGGAGAGGAATTGGGGGGGAGTGGGAGGGAAGTGGGAGAAGGGGAGGATGTGGAAATTTTAAATTAATTAATTAATTAATTAATTAATTAAAAAAAAGTCAGCTGTGTGGCTGTAATAGTTGAATTGGAAAGATAGGGATAGGAGGAACCCTGAGGCTTGCTGGCCTGCCAATCCAAACTCTCAGGAAACTTGTTTCAGCAAGGAAACTTGTATCATTGAATAAGGCAAATTTCAATGAAAGAAAATACCTTAATTCAGTTCCTAGACTCTGTCTTGCAGTTGTTCTAGTCATTGTGCGGAGTAAAATAATTTGATTGCAAAAACAAAAACAGCAATAAGTCTTATGACTTACTATTTTTCTTGAACAGCAAATTTTACAAAATAAGTCAGTTTAAGAAGAGTCTTTAACATATTTCCATCTGGAAGACCACCATTCCTTATATACCTAAAACAGTTTATCTTTGGTTCTCTCTATACGTTTAGATTTGGAGGGAATTTCATATTATACAAAGTTATTGGAAAGTCAGAATGGGTAATTTTGGATCAATGAGATTTCTTTTCTTCTCTGAATCCACTCTACTCAGAGGCAATCTTTCCACATATCTAATTCCTTTCTCTTCCAAATGCTGAACTTGGACCAGACAAATGAAGTGTCCTAAGCAGAATGGCAATGGCACAGACAGGGCAAAAACAAGTCAATTGAGAAGTATCTGTGAGCAACAGAGTATTCAGACAGAAAACCACATTTAGTTTTTACTGTATTCATGAATTATGAATAGTATGGGTAAATTTAAGAATAAATTTAACTATAAAACAAATTCCTTTGGGCCATCTCAGAAATTTTCTGAAGTTGTTCATGAGAGGAGACCCAGAGTTCTTCAGTGGAAGTACATGAGACTAGGGTCTAGCAGGCTTCGGACAGGTCCAAGATGTCAGAAGTCAGCCTCAAGAGTTGCCGGATAACCAGTTACCAGGTTACAAAGATATCTCTGACCCAGGTATGAGCCAGTATAAATGTGGTAAACACCTGTAATTCTAGCACCTGGACAAGGAGCTCTCTAACTCCAAGCTAGCCTGGACTGATTTGAGGCAGTGTTCTTTAACCACTACCTGCCTTGGTCTCCAGATGTCTTTCCTCTAGGTTGTTTTTACCCTATAAATGGGGGGGGGGGGGATGGAGTAGGGCAGTTTCTGTTTACCCCTTGTGTTAAATATTTGCAAACAATTGAAAATCTTTAAATAAAGAATTGCATCTCCCAATGGGGCAGTGGAGGCGGGGAGAGTTCCAGGTAAACTATATGAAATTGATTCTGTAGCAAGTATTTTATTTTGAAAAAGAAATAAGGCTATTTATTGTGAGAATCAGGACATTGGTTCAATGCTAGTATGCTCTGTCTCTCATCTTAATGCTAATATATTAGTGTGTGCAGTCCATATAATTCAGAAGCTGGAATTATTTCAAGTGCATATTGTTAGGAATATTTCCTAAAATGAACTCTCCGGCAACACAATTAATACCAATCAGACCAAATCAAACCAAATCAAAAGATATCCAGGTTTGCAACAATGAGGATCCTAAAGAGCCATACATATATCTCGTAGAAAAGGACAAGATCTCCTGAGTAAATTGGGAGCGTGGGGACCTTGGGGGGGGGGGTGAATGGGAGGAAAAGAGGCAGGAATGAAAATGTAGAGCTTAATGAAAGTCAAATAAAACAACAACAACAAAAAAGATAACCAGGTTTAATTGGACTCCTGCACTCCCGAGTAGTCCAAGCAAGGAATGACAGCTACCCACAGGACCACCGAAGAGGAAGAGGGAAGACCATGTGTTAATTTTCTGGGGTGCAATTTAAATAGGCTGTGGGAGTGGTCTTGACCTTCCCTGGGGAGGGATCAAGATTTGGCAGGCTCCTTTGACCCTCCCCAAGGGAGATGACAAGGTTTGGCAGCAAGCCAGTGGCTGAGATTACATTCAGACTCTTTGTATAAGGGGTGACACTAAGGTGATACTTATGACCAACATTTTAGGCTCTCTTTGGATAAACGGGCATAGATTCAAGTCTGACTACTTCCTGTGGGCATGGGATAACGTGGGAAAGGGGAGAGCTCGGGGAGAGGTGTGGCTGGAGAGGCATCCTGTTTATTGTCATCCCGGAGATGCCAGGCATCTGTTTCTTGAAGAAGATGAGAGGGCAAGTGACTAGGAGAAAAATATTGTTATTGCCCATCTTGTTTGTATCAAAAAAAAAAAAAACAAAAAAACAAAAACAAAAACACCAGGATGATGAGCAGATAGGCCCTTTATTGTGATATCTTGGAAAACGGGAGGTAGAAGGTCTTAACTGCTGGACAGACCACGTAGGTGAGTAGGTGCCCTCTTGTGCCTGGAGAGATGGTACCAGCAGGGATATCTCAGGATCGTGACAGCCAAAGGGGTGTTGAGGATTACTGTGTGAAGTCCTGTCCATTGAGGTTCAAGAGACCTAAAAGCTAGCTGTTTGTTCAGTAACCAGGGCTTGAGGGAGTGGGGGGAGGAGCCAGTGCCTTTGGATGCATGATCAGGTGGAATTATCAGGATCCCAATTCCCAGATGGCAGGGAATCTTGCGCTATGACCCTAGCCACCAAAACCAGTGCTGCAAGACACAGGCCACTGAGGAAGGGGCGAAAGCTCAGTGCCCAGACGTATGAGACTTCTGTCCATTTATCCCCATGGCAACAAAACTTTTCTAGGTCTCAGGGTGGTAAACTCAAGAGTTACCTCTGGTGGACACCATGTCCCATTGTCACAGTCGTATTAAGGCCAAATCTTAGTGCATAGAGAAATTAGCCTTTTAGGACAGATGGTGTCAGAGAGTCGCAATTTATAAAGATTTTGTAGGACGTAGCCCAGGGGCAATAACAGATCTGGCTTCGACTTCAAGCGCCCATTTTAAAAGTCTATGTCCAATTATGGAGCTCCAGTGAATCAACTAGGACAATCCTTGAGCCAAAACAGGGTTGTGAAAATTGAATGGCAGGCGTCTCTCACCACGCAATTTTCACCTCAGCTAAGCCTGGCTCAGCCGCTTCGATTGGACATTCATGGTGATGGCGACTTTAGCGGAAAGCCCAAAAATCAACAAAAGTAAACGCAAATGGTCCCCCCAAAACCCTACCACATAGAGCCAAATAACAGGAACTCACTGAGACAAAGCCATTCCAGCCTAGAAGCCGATTTAGCTTGGCAGAGAGGGTAGGGATAAGGGCGTTTCCAATACGTGGCCTTGAGGCCATGGGGAAAAACAGTCCCTCCATGAGACCTCCAAAATGTTAGGAATATTTCTTAAAATAAGCTCTCTGCTGATGCAATTAATCCCAATCAGACCAGATTAAAAAATATCCAGGTTTAATTGGATGTTTATGCTCCTGGGTGGCCCTAGGGGAAATGGAAAACTGTCAACAGGACCACCGAAGAGGAAGGGGGAAGACCACGTGTGTATTTTCACATCTATTTATACATGGCAAACCAACAGAAGGAAAAAAGACCTAACAGAGGGCAGAAGAACCAGAGACCACTCATTCACACATCCAGGAGTCCCTTAAAAATACTATAACACATATGCAGAAGACCTGGGACAGACCTGTGTAGACCCTGTGCTGCTTCACTTGAGTGCCCTTTCCAAGTGATTCCATTGTCTAAACATCATGTAAGAAACTGCTGTTTTCTGCTTCTTTCAGGCAGTTGGTCTTATCCCAGAGTCTTTTCTGCACCTTGGTTTTGCTGTGTCTCAGAGGAACTCCCACTTTTTATTCCTTACTCTGGCAGAAAGGAGCCTAGTGAATATGGTCGGTTAAAGGGACTTCCTAAGGCTGTTTTGAGCTGTTTACCTTTCTGCTTAAAGATCTTCCTTGCAGGATGGCTGTTTCAAACGCAGAGGAAACTGTTGCACAGCAGGTAATGAACTTAAGAGGGCAAGCCATCTAACTGATTCTGCAGATGAGGATGCTTCATCTCTTATTTTCCATTGTTTCCCTTAAAAATTTCAAACACTAAGAAATACCATGAGCTTAGCAGACAAAGAATATTACCCAAAATAAGTAAAAAAAAAAAAAGTATTAAAAACTGGGTGAAATACAGCACTAATGATGGCTTAATTTTCATTTTTTTCATTAACTAAACAAAGGAAACAGTGAATAATTAACATAAATTATAAAATGCTTGATAAAGCTCTTGGGAATTTTATTCAAGAATAAATTAACAAGATTGTTATTGTGATTAAGATGATTTGGCCCAGGGGATTCAAATTTGGTACAACGTGTGAAAACTGATAAATGTAATAAAACATATAAACAGATTTTAGAATAGAAACTAAATGAGTCTACCAATTGATGCCAAAAAAATTTATTTAGCAAAATTCGGATTCCCTTTATCATTAAATAAAATCAATAAAGAAAATGGGAGTGGAATAATTTTGTCTCAGTATATTAAATTCCAAAAAGGATTATTGCATGATGTTCATTGGGAAATTGGATTTTAGGTTATTTTTTATTTGTTTTGTACTAATACAATTTTGTTATTGGGGCAATACTGGTCTTGTGGTACGGTTTGTAATGGTCTGTATCACATCATTTCTTGGAAAAGATCCATTTAAGTCATCTAATATTCATTTCTTATTCATGAATATTCTCTTATCAATCAACATGTAGTGGTCTTCTTTACCTCTTCTGATTGGTTTTGGTTTGAGATCTTCCTTCTCATATAACATAATACCTATGTAGAGTTTTGGATCTGACTTTCCATTGCTTGATATCCTTCCACTCCATGATCTCCAGATTCTGAATTTTGTGTGTGTGTGTGTTTGCATAAGGGAGATTATCTTTCTCCTCTGTTTTTTATTATTTTTAAAATAGCATCTACTACTCCAGCTTGGTTAAAATGAAATTTTCTAGTTTAGACCGGTATTCATGTATCTTATAACTTGGAAAGTACTCTAGGGTATTTGATGACATCTTCTGGACTCTGTACGTGGCATACTTATGTAGACACAGACACAAATTAAAATTATCTCTCTCTTTATATA
>NW_004949098.1:8680490-8708988 GCF_000317375.1 Microtus ochrogaster
ATACACACATATATATGTATATATATATAAAGATTGTATATGTGTGTGTATATATATAATTATATGTATGTATATGGTCACACACATAAATACATGTGTGTGTATGATAACAGTCCTCTTAACAAGTATTTGTTTCTAGTGCTTAAAATATATCATTCCAAGATTTCTTTGATTTTAGGATGACTAAAGCTGCAGTTTATGGCATTAAGATGAGGATGAACCTCTCACATTGTTATTAATATTATTTCTTAGTTTTTTATTTTGCCATGTTAAAAAGACCCCTGTGTTTTAGAGCTATTTCCCTCCGATCATAACTCCTGTGATTTTAAATTTTACTTTTATTTGAATATATTTTTCTTCTTTATCTGGAAAGTTTTCTGCTTTTCTTCTCAAATAGATTATTTTTATTAAATCTCTATCTCCTTTCTTTCCTCTGAATTGTGGATTCTAAATGGTTCAGACTCTTCATATTATCCTAGAATTTTTGAATAATTTGTCCATATTATTCTTTTACCTTATTGATATTTGATATTAGTATTTTCCTGACATTTTCTTCTATTCCTGTTAAATTATTATTTGTCTGATCAATTCTATTAGGCATGCTTCTATTAAGTTTTTGTTTGCTTTTTAGTTTAAATTTTCTAATATTTAATTTTTAAAAATATTACATTTCTCTCGCTTGATCTTTCTTCTGTGTTATTCTCTTTTCAGTCATGCATATTGCATTTATTCTTATCCTTTTCATTAACTTACTTTTCTCCACATTGCTACTTTTCTTCTCCAGTGTTTTTATTAAGTTCATATGACTATGTCTTGTTTGACACCTTTGATAATTTTGACTATTATTTTCTTTTAAATTTAGTGCTTTAATTAATTATTTCAATACTATTTCAAAATTTTTTTACTGATTATACATACCAACCACAGTTAACCCTCCCCCTTCCTGCTTTCCCCCACCTTCCCCCAGTACATTCACCCACCCACTCTTCAGAAAGGGTTTGGGTACTCAAGAATGCCTGGCTCATGAAGGTGAGTCAGGACAAGCCCCTTCCACTTGCATCCCACCACAGAGAATAGGTTTCAAAGAGTCAGCTCATACATCAGGGACAGGTCCTGGTCCCACTTCTAGGAGCCCCACAAAAGGCCAAGCTACACAACTGTCACCCAGATGCAGAAGGTCTAGGCAGGCTCCCTAGCTGTCAGTCTATAATCCAAGAGCTGCCACAACCTCATACTAGCTGTTTCTGTGGGTTTTCCCATCAGGATTTTGATCCCCCTTGCTCATACAATCCTTTCTCCCTCTCTTCACCTGATCTCTCAGAGCTTGGCCCAGTTCTTGGCTCTGGATCTCTGCTTCTGATTCCATCAGTTACTGGATGCAGGTTCTTTAATATCATTAAGATAGTTACCAATCAAATTACAGGGAACGGGCAGTTCTGCCACAGTCTACACTCTAGCTAGGAGTCTTAGCTGGAGTCATCCTTATGTGTTCTGGAATTTCCATAATCATAATGTTTCCCTCTATCAACATATCTTTTTCAATGCTCTTCTTCTCCATCCTTCTTCTAAGCTGAACATCCAGTTCCCCCATGTCCCTATTTTCTATTCTCTTCTCTTTGCCCCACAATATCCCATCACCCCTCCATTTCCCCAGGAAATCTCATAGATTTCCCCTTCCTAGTGCTATCCATGAGTACCTCTTAGGATTCTCTATGTTACCTAGCTTCTCTGGGTCTCTTAATTGATCATTTGCTTTACATATGATGTTCACTTATATGTGAATACATACTGTGTTTGTTTTTCTGGGTCTGTGTTATCTCACTCAGAAATATTTTTTTTATATTTCCCTACAGTTCTCTACAAATTTCATAATGTCATTGATTTTTATTGCTGAGTAATACTCCATTGTGTAAATGTACCATATTTTGTATCCATTCTTCAGTTGAAGGTTTAACCAAAAGGGAGAGAGAATATTCAAATGAAAAAAATCAGAAATGAAAAGGGGAGCATAACAACAAACACTGAGAAAATCCAGAGAATCATTAGACATAATTCAAAAGCCTGTACTCCACAAAGTTGGAAAATTTAGAAGAAATGGACAGTTTTCTGGATAGGTACAAAATAGAAATAATAAATCAAGATCAGATAAACTATTTCAAAGATCTATTGACTCCAAAGAAATAGAAACAGTTAAAAGTCCCCCCCCCCAAAAAAACCCTCAGATTTAGATGGTTTCAGTGCAGAATTCTACCAGAATTTCAATAAAGAGCTAATACCAATAGTGTACAAATTGTTCCACACAATAGAAAGAGAAGGAACACTGCAAAACTATTTTTATGAGGCTCCAGTTACCCTGATACCCAAAACCGCACAAAGATTAAACAAAGAAAGAGAGTTACAGAACAATCTGTGTAGATAGAACATCCATGTAGAAATACTCAATAAAATATTGGAAAATTGAATTCAAAAACACATCAAAAATTATCCACCATAATCAAGTTGTCTTCATCCCAGAGCTGCATGGATACTTCAGAATTTAAAAGTCTGTTAATGTAATCCACCATATAAACAAAATGAAGGAAAAAATAAAAACCCACATGCTCATCTCATTAGATACTAAAAAAGCCTTTGACAAAATGCAACACCCCTGCATGTTAAAAGTCTTTGAGAGAACAGGGATACAAGGAAAATACCTAAACATAATAAAGGCAATATGCAAAAGACAACAGCCAACATAAAAATAAAAGGAGATAAATTCAAAATGTGATTCCAGTAAAACCAGGAACAAGACAGGGCTGCCAATTCTCTCCACATCTATTCAATATAGTACTTGAAGTTCTAGATAGAGCAATAAGACAACAAAAGGCAATCAAGGAGATACAAGTTGGAATGGAAAAAGTCAAGTTTTCACTATTTGCAGATGATATGATAGTATACACAAGTGACCCCAAATATTCTACAAGGAAACTCCTACAGCTGATAAATATCTTCAGTAATGTGTGATACAAGATTAAGTAAAGAGGATCAGCAGTGCTCCTATGTAAAAATGACAAATGGGCAGAGAAAAAAAATCAGAGAAACATTACCCTTTAAAATACCCATAAATAATATGACATATCTTGGAATACTCTCTATATATATATACAAGTAAAGACCTGTATGAAAAGAACTTTAAATCTTGGGAAAAAATTGTAGAAGATATTAGAAAAGGGAAATATCTCCCATGCTTTTAGAGAGGTAGGATTAAAATAGTTAAAATGGCCATTTTATCAAAAGCAGTCTACAGATTCAATGCAATGACCGTCAATATCCCAACACAATTCTACACAGACCTCAAAAGAAATTAGGGGTTGGTCCACCCACTGAGACAGTATGCCTGAGCTAATGGAAGCTCACCAAAGCCAGCTGGACTGGGAATGAACAAGCATGGGATCTAACTGGACCCTCTGAATGTGACTGACAAAATTGGAGCAGACTGAGAAGCCAGTGATAATGGCACTGGAATTTGTCTCTACAGCAGGTACTGACTTTTTGGGATCCTAGTCTATTTAGATGCATATGTTCCTAAGCCTGGATGGAGGGGAAGGGCGTTAGACTTCATACTGGGCAGGGTACCCTGCTCTCTCTTAGGACTGGAGGGAAAGGGAAAGGGTGAGTGGAGGAGCAGAAGGGGAAAGGGAAGAGGGGAGAAAGTGGAAATTTTAAATGGTATTATTTATAAAGCAATAATAAATAAATAAATAATTCATATGGAAAAAATTTAAAAGGTCATGATATCTAAAACAATCTTGTTAAATAAAGGAACTTCTGGAGGCATGACCATTCCTTACTTCAAGCTCTACTATAGAGCTATAGCAGTAATAACTGCATAGTATTGCCCTAAAAAGAGACACGTGGATCTACGTAATAGAATTGAAGTCCCTGACACTCATTAATCCTCACAAATATAAAGACCAAATTTTTGATAAATAAGTCAAAATTTTACATCAGAATAAAAAAAGCATCTTCAACAAATGGTGCTTGGCATGACTAGATGTTGACACATAGAAAAATACAAATAGATCCATATCTAAGCCCATGCACAGTATTCATTTCACGTGGATTAAAGACAACAACATAAATCTAGTTACTTTGAACCTCATAGAAGAGAAAGTAGACAGTAGCCTTGAAGAGCTTTGAACACATTGGCACAGGAGACTGCTTCCTAAATATAACATCAGTATCACAGACACTAAAAGTAACAATTAGTAAATGGGTCCTCCTGAAACTGAAAGATTGATGTAAGGCAAAGAACATGGTAAATAAGATAAAATGGCAGCCTAGAAAATGGAAAAAGCTATTTCAGTATACTTAAATTTAGTCATGATTGATGAGTTACTGTCTTTTGGAGAGGTCACATTTCCTGGTTTTTAGTACGTCTTGATTTTTTTATTTTGATTTTTGCCTTTACTGGTCTAGATAATTCTTTCAGTATGACTTAGCATGCTGCTTATAAAGTAGGCTATGTTTAGAGAATTTATCCACAATGTTAGTAAATGAGAAGAAACGAACTGTTTTAACATAATGATATCAAACCAAAAAGAAATCTGAATGTTAGTAAAAACTCTTGAACTCTATTCATACAACATCAGGAACTCTAAACTGGAGGTACTAGGATATGGTTATTATTCTAGATAAATATAAAAATAATTCATTAAGATTAAATTCAGCTCCAATTCTTGTGTTTGTTACTCAAGTCAATTGTTATCAGGTACTGGATAATTCTGTATCAAACAGTAGTTTTCCTCTCAATAGTATTAATGAACCCCGTTCTCCTACACACAGTGTAGGAGAACGGGGTTCATTATTATTGTTGCTACATCTATCAGATTGATACTTCTCTCTAAAAAGGCCAAACTTCTTTAAAGTTTGTAAATGGTGTGAACTCTTATACCATGCATGGTTTCTTGGCCCACCTTTGGTAGGACCTTCAACTTCTCTTGCTGATGATACAGAACCTGGATTTTCTTCTGTACATTGTCCCTTACAAATAGTGAGTATTATGTGTATTACTTCCCCTTTAAAATATAAATATTACTTTTTAAAATCGTTTACACATCTAAAACAACTTATACTTCCCTGCAGCTAGACTCATATGTAGGTAAATGTGAGCTGCCCATTGTGGTGATAGGACCATAGTGTTACAACCACTAAGTCATCTCTCCAGCCTATACTTTCTGAAAATAGTATACAGATAAATGAGATACTGACAATTTTCTAATAAATTATTTTAACCTCATGGCATAATTACTTAAGTAGAGAACATACATAAAGTTAATAAAACTGATATATAAGTAAACAAGAGAAATGCTAAAGAAATCTTTATTTCTGTACTTGTTGTTCTTTGCTCTGGATATTTTATGGTATTTTAGTTTGCTTTATTAGGCTGTGTGTTAGCAGTACTGACAACCATATTTCAGGTGAAGGAAAGCAGACACAAATAATGTTTGAGTACTGAGATGTAATGATTTTAATTGAAATGTTTACTTTTCTTTGTATTTCCAGGTGGATGGTGATAAATAAATTTATCCAAGTGGGTGATAGTGGTGCACACCTTTAATCCCAGCACTTTGGAAGCAGAGGCAGGTGGATCTCTGTGAGTTCAAGACCACCCTGGTCTACAAGAGCTAGTTCCAGGACAGGTTCTAAAACTACAAAGAAACCCTGTCTTGATAAAAAAAAAATTATAAATAAATTTATCCAAATGAAAAGCCATTTTAAAAACTTTATCAATATTAATTTTAAATAGAATGAGAACACTCACTTTTTTTGCAGTTGTAATACCTTATAATAAATTTTTCTGCATCCTTCTATCAATCTGATGAAAGCTCATCCAACTCATTTCTTATTTACCCCAATATAAGTTTCCTCTTTGTATTAACAGTTAAGACACATTCTAGATATTAAAATATTTTGGTAACAGTATTTTCATCCCTGCATTTTAGCTTGTACATGAACTTTGTAGTGCTTTTTCATTTAAAAATGCTATGCATGAACACTGTTTCCTCAAGGGATGGTGTTATCATCAGTAGGCTCTTAGTGTGAGAAGCTATTTGCTGTTTTTGAGGAGAGTCATTTATAACTGGGAGAATCTGTGCAGCTGTGTTTGGCTCCATCAGATGTTTCCTAATAAACAACTGACAGTGTTGCATATCCACATGTGTTTTGCTGCATCCGTTTCTTTCCCTTAAAGCACAAAGATAGTTTAAGAGGTTGACATTTCACCTGCTTGTTAATATAGAAACATAAACATGATTTTCTGTCAGTAAATTATTTTGAGTGGGCTATGGCTTATCTTTTTCTTTTTCATATAACAGGATGTCTCTGAGTAAATAATCTAAAACCAGAGGATTCAAGCCAGGACTTATAAAGTCTCTGAAATAATGTGCCTCTATTTGCCAATGATAACAAGGACAAGAAGGTATCAAGTCATTTGTCTCCTAGGTGACAATTAGTCCTATGATTACCTTGATCATGCTTATACTACAAGCATGCATGACTTTAGAAACATTATTGATTGCATTACAGTCTATCCATGCTTCTTTAACTTGCTTCTGACCCTAAAAAAATCTAGGAATTACTTGGATGTTGCTGGATATTTGAATTGCTTTAATTTAATCACACAACTTGAGTAGGTTTTTAAAATTTAATCATTAAAGTTATTTTAACACCTTATCTTGATCTTCATTTGTAAAGTTTGGACACATATAGATGATTTCAATAAAGTAGCTCAGAAAGGAGTATAATAAAGGTTCCTTCATTGTTGGGTAGACTCACAGATCAACAATCTCCTTCACCAACAGAGAACAGGAACTGAATGAAGCAACCATAAGAGAATGATGCAAGCTTTATGTCTGCATTTATAGTACAAGAGACCATGCCCAAGTGGGCTGGTATCTTAAAGGTTATTGGCTGAAGGAGTTCCCACACCACCTCCCCCTTTTGTTCAAAATAGGAGAGTTCCAAACCCAATAAAAAACTATATACAATAAAAAACAAACATTAAGTATTAAAATTAGAATTATAATCAGCAAAAGCAATATCAAACAAGAAATGCTAAATGTTTCAACAATTATTCTATCCTAAGGAATATAAGTCTTGTATTAAAAATGACTTGGCTAAGTCATGAGAAAAAAAAAGTAACTATGAATATGTAGTCTTCAACCACATCGAAGACCTGAGAAGAAAATAATATTACTTGAATAGATAGGAAGTGCAATCAAATAGCTTACAAAATATGCAATAAATAACAGATACTGATGTGGGAATGATTTCTTATTAATAAAGAAACTGCCTAGGCCCATTTCATAGGCCAACCCTTAGGTAGGCGGAGAAAACAGAACAGGATGCTGGGAGAAAGAAGCTGAGTCAGTGAGTCGCCATGGTTCTCCCACGCCAGACAGATGCAGGTTAAGATCATTTCTGGTAAGCCGGCTAGTGGGCTACATAGAATAATAGAAATGGGTTAGATCAATATGTAAGAGCTAGCCAATAAGAGGCTGGAACTAATGGGTCAGGCAGTGATTAAAAGAATACAGTTTCCGTGTAATTATTTCGGGACATAAGCTAAGCTAGCCATGCGGGCGGCAGGGTGCTGGGGACGCAGCTTTGCTGCTCTTATTTCAACACAGATACAACTTGCCACCTGGGCAATCACTTGAAGTCTCATTTGCAATGTTGGAGCACCCAACTTTGGCTATGGCCTAGAGTAACCGACAGACCATTTCAGAGGGCGGAAAATTTTCAAAACTGTATTCTCTGTCTTGGTGTTGGAGGTACTTCTGTCAATGTGTTGCTTTTATTGGTTAATAAAAAAAAAGAAACTGCCTTGTCCTCTTGATAGGTCAGAACTTAAGTGGGGAAAGTTTGAATGCTGGGTGAAGGAAGGCATGGGGCCACTGCCAGACATGCCGAAATTTTGTTGATAGGCTACTGCCACATGGCAATATATAGACTAATAGAGATGGGTTAAATTGATATGTAAGAGTTAACCAATAAAAATAATAGAGCTAATGGGCCAGGTAGTGTTTTTAATGATATAGTTTCTATGTTATTATTTTGGGTCTAAGCTAGCTGGATTTCTGGGTAATGCTCTAGTGCAAACTTCAACTCTTTCAGGCAGGAGGTCCAGTCCAGAACATTTGGATGGGTTTTGTGAGCAGAATGCTGCAGGTGTCATGGACTGAGAGTGCCTGAGAATGGGGCTGTGTGTGGCTCTTATAAGGGAAGCAGTGAACAGCTCTGCCATGCTGGACTGGGCAGGCAATCAGAGAGTTCTAAATATACCCTAATAATGGCGCAGCTTAAGTTTTAAGAAGCCCTTGGCATTTTAAAAAGCACTCCTGGACAGTAAAGAATTGCAAATATGCAATAAAGACAAATCCAGATGAATCACAATGTTTGATAAATGTACGTAAGCTTGGGAGAGGAAAGAAAAAGAATATATAGAGTCATAAAATAAAGTTAATGCTTAAAAAAAAACTTTTTAAAGAGACAGAGTACTGTTGCAAGGAACTACTTATTCATCCCAGCTGCCCAGAACAGAAATAATGACAAAAAAAGTCTATATTAATTAAATCACTTCTTGGCCCATTATCTCTAGCTTCTTATTGGCTAAATGTTATATCTTAATTTAACTCCTTTCTATTAATCTATATATCACTATGAGCCATGGCCTACCAACAAAGTTTCAGCACATCTATCTCCAGTGGCAGATCCATGGCATCTCCTGACTCCACCCTTCTTTCTCCCAGCATTCATTCCAGTCCTCCCTGCCTACCTCAGTTCTGCCCTGTCAACACGCCAAGGCAGTTTCTTTGTTCATTAACTGTAATCACAGCACACAGAGGGGATTCCCACATCACCTCACCTTTTTTGTTTAAACAAAAAGGATACTTTAACTTTAACATAGTAAAAATTACATATAACAAACAGGTATCAAATAAAAATTACAGCTAAAATATTTATATCTATTTTATCTTTTATCATAACTAAGGAAAATTATTTTATTACGATCTATTCTTTAACTCCATCAAAGACTCCAGAAGGATATAATATTACATAAGTAAACACAAAGTGCACTGTAAGCAACTTCCAAAACTCTAGAAATGCCAAAGACATCTCACTGCCTAGACAGTTACCCAAAGGTCCTCTGTACAATTGGGGCATCCATCTTCAACCTACTGTTCCATAGTATCCAGCAGATTCTTTCAGGAAGTAGGAAATTTTAGACCATTCTTCCTATATTGGCAGTTTCTCAGTCACTTCTTTTGTGTCCTGCAAAATGTGTGGCAGACTCTTTCATGAAGCAGAAATGCCAAAAGATTGTCTCACCTTTAGACAAGTTTAGATGGCACTGTGCATGTCTTTCAGAGTTGGTGAGCAGCTCTGCCATGCTGGATTGGACTGAGCAACTGTGCTGAGTGAGCAGGCAATACCATATACATTATAGTAATGGCACTGCTTCAGTTTTAGACTAGGCAGGCAAACAGGAAGTACCACATATGTCTTAATAATGGCACAGCTTAAGTTTTAAGAAGTGCTTAGCATTTTATAAAGCATTCCTGGACAGAAATAATTATGTATATGCAATGAAGACAAACCCAGATAAAGAAGACCTATAAATGGAGCATAGTATTGGATAAATATATATAGGCTTGGAAAAGAGAGGAAAAAAGAGTATAGAGAGTCATAAAAAAGAGTAAGTCTTTAAAGAGAGAAAGTACAGATAGTCATAGATTAAAAAGAGTAAAGAAAAATAAGCCACATAAAAGTAGAAAATTCTCAGAGAGTCTGATTATGTATATTATGTATATTGTACTTTCTTTGATTTTTCTACTGTGAAAGAGCTAAGCACAGGGAAACATTTTGTTGTATGGACTGCTAAGTTAAACAAATGTAAAGTTATCTTGATTCCAAAATTTGAGTCAAAGGATATGTTGCTTTGGAAAAGAGGTTCTTTTGGTTTTCACAGAAGATTAGAATCTGTGGATTGTTTCCAGTCCAATATGATTTGATGGAACAAAACCCTCTGAAATGTTTCTGTAAACACACACAAAAAGAAAATTTGCCCCAATGACAGCTGGAAGTAATTCTAGAAGACGATGTCCCTTCTCCCAACAAAGTTTGTCCTCAGGGTTATGGACATCATTTAGGGGTTGATTATAGTTGGTATAGGGTTAGGGGTTGGAGAGAAAATTATGTAAGCTCAGGGATATTTTTGAAAAAAAGAAGAGAAAATTGGATGGGATAATAGATTAGTGACAGCTTACTCACACTAATGATTATAATGAGTAATAGAATGAATACTTGTGAGCTATTATTTATAGGCAATTATATTGGCATTGATTCTAATATATTGATACAAACTTAAATTATATTGAACATGTTTCTATTTTTGTTCACTATATTTGTATATCTAGGCAATGTTATTTTGTCATATTGTATGCATGAATGCTTCTACTTCTGCTTAAAATATTTTTTGTAAATTGATACAATTTTAGGATATATTTATCATATGGCATTATAAATTTCTACCTCTGATCAAGGTACTTATACATTGTATACATTTTTAAGTCATTGTCCTAAATTGTTGCACAGCTGTTTATTCTATAATATTCTAATATGAAGTCTTAAACTTTAAGTTATATAGATATTAAGAAACATAGATCAATAGTCATTTATGTTTTTCATACTTATAGTTAGACAAATCAGGATATTTAGATACATAGAGATTATATTCTGCATAGATAGGTAATCTCCAACCGCTTCAAAGAGATGTAGAATATGGTATTCAAATAACTTAGGTTTCTGTTCAAGTAAGACACAATTGCTCCTGGAAGTACTGATCTATTCCCAAGGGAATGTTGTGTACTAAAGACAGACCATTTGGAGCCTGTTTACTTCTTGGCAAAACTGGCCTTTGGGCAAGGAACTGCTCATGCCTCAACCACTGACAAGGTACATGGTATCCATAAATGGATAAGCAGAACACAAGGAAAAAGACGGTCAAATCTTGCCAAGACAGGGTAAGACAGTTGTGAAAATTTTCCTGACTCTCAAAATGGTCTGTCTGTTACTCTAGGCCTTAGCCAAAGTTGGTTGCTTCAACGTTGCAAATGAGACTTTCAGTGATTTCCCAGGTAGCCAGTTGTCTCTGTCATTTGTTGCACATTTTGGAATTTGCTTGGTTACACTTCCTGCTTACTCAAGTAATATTATTTCCCTTTTCAGATCTTTGATGGGTTGAAGACTAGATAGATGTAGTTACTTTCCTTTCATGACTTGGTCAAGTTATTTATTATACAAGACTTAAACTCATTGGGATTGGGTAATTAGTGAATATATTTGTTCTTATTGTAAATAATTTTGTATTAGGCTTAGAACTCTCTTATTTAAACAAAAAGGGGAGGTGCTGTAGGAAATACTATAGCCAGTAGCCCTTAATTTACCCACGCAATGGGGTGTGGTCTCTTAAACTATTTATGCTGATGTAAAGTGTTTGCCTGGCCTCTTCTCTGGCTTCAGGATTTGGTTACTGTTCTCCTTTCCAGCAGAGGATATTTATTTGTGAGTCTACCCCTAAATAAATAACCATCTTTTATTCTCAATTTTGAGCTAGTGTGAAATTTCTTTTAAGCATCCTTCTTTAGAGTACAGACAATCATAGATGAAAGGAATAATGATAATAAAATAAATATTAAAAAGTAGTAGAGTAAAACTATACCACATAAAGATGAAATGTGCACAGAGAATCTGGATTATGTATATTATTGTGTCTTCTTTGAATTTTTTGACTGTGAAGGAGCTAAGTAGAGAAAGAGATTTCATTATATGGGCTGATAAGCTTAACCAGTATGTATATTATAAAGGTAGCGAGAGTGTAAGGATATGTTGCTTTGGAAAAGAGTTTCTTCTTTTGTTATCACAGAAGTTGAAAACCTGTAGATTGCTTCCAGACCAATATGGTTTGATGGAACAAGACCCCATGAAAGGTTGCTGTAAACATGCCCACAAAGAAAATATTTCACCTAATTAACAGCAGGAAGCAGTTTGGAGAAACTACACCCAGATTCCTAAATATTGTTAATAAATGTTTGTTTACCTTTAAAGGGTGATCTGATATAGATATTAATGGTTTGTATTAGTTTAGATCTTGGTTTATTATAAAAAATTAAGGTCAATATTGTTATAATATTCAAGCTTATATCATGTTAGTTAGGTTTTCTAGATATATGGAGGTATATTTCAGTTAGGTATTCTTCAAATCTTTCAGAGACCTTCAGAATATGGCAGGAAGAATGCTTAAGATTTAAGATTTTTCATCACGGTGAGACATATCTGCTCCTGGCAGCACCAGTTACTTCAAGAGGAAGATTTGCATGCAAGATCCAAAAAAAAATAATAATAATAACTGCTAAAGTTGCCTAAAAGTGAGATGATCCCTCAACATTCCTGGTTCATGAAAGAGTCTGAGAGACATTCTGCAGGGTATAAAAGAAAGTGACTGGCCAATATAGGTAGATATGTCTTTGAAATTTTGTGCTTCATGGAAAAGTCTGTTAGATATTATGGGCCTGTAAGCTGAAGGTAGATGACCCAACAGTACTAAAAAACTTTGGGTGACTGTCCAGGTAGCGAGAAGATCTTTGTCAATGCTATAGTTTTGGAAGTTGCTGACAATGCACTTCCTGTTTACTGAGGTAATATTATATCTTTCTGGATTTTTTGATGGTATTGACAAATTTATAATTATAGTTTTACTTAGTTATGATAAAAGATAAATTAGATATAAATATTGTAACTGTAATTATTGCTTGATACCTGTTTTGTTATATGTAATTTTACTATGTTGAAGCCTTCTTTTTTGTTTAAACAGAAACAGGAAATGGTGTGGGAGGTTCTTCTGTTTATATATTGCTTTTATTGGTTAACGAATAAAGAAATTGCCTTGGCCTGTTCACAGGGCAGAACTTAGATTGGTGGGGAAAACTAGACTGAATGCTGGAAGAAGGAGAGTAGAGAGGGAGAGGCCATGGGGCTGCTGTCAGAGTCAGACATACTGAAATTTTGCCAGTAAGCCACTGCCACATGGTGATACACTGATTGAAGGAGATTCATTAAATTCATATGTAAGAGTTAGCCACAAGAAGCTAGAGCTAATGGATCAGGCACTGTTTTAAATAATATAGTTTCTGTGTGATTATTTCAGGTCTAAGCTAGCCCAGTGGCCATAAATGTCCAAACAGGTCCTCCTCCAACATTGTCTTGGCACAATTTGGCAGTCTTTTTTCTTGTATCCTGCTTGTCCAGTCCAGACACCTTGTACTTTGTCAGTGGTTGAGGCATGGGCAGTTATTTGCCCAAATCCCAGTTTTGCCAAAAAGAAAACAAGCTCCAAGTGGAGTGTCCTCAGTGTCCAACATTCTCTCAGGAATGGATGGGTGTTGCCAGAAACAATTGTGCCTCACGTCAGTTAGAAGAACCCTAAGTTATGTAAATATCATATTCTACAGTTCTTTGAAGTGGTTGAAGATTATCTATCTATGTGGAATACAATCTCTATGTATCTAAAGAACCTGACTGGTCTAACTATAAGCATGACAAACATGGATGACTATTGACCTATAAGTCCTAATATCCATATAGCTTAAAGAGTAAGGCCTTATATTAGAATTTTAAACACTCTTTAAACAACAGTGTAACAAATGAGGACAATGTCCTCAAAGCACAATGTATAAGTATCTTGAACAGAGGCAGAAATATATATTGCAATATAATAAATATATCCTAAAATTGTATCAATATACAAAATTTCTTAAAGAGAAGTAGAAATATGCATGAATACAATATGAAAAAATAACTTTGCATATGTGTGCAAATATTGTAAACAAAAATAAGAACATATCAATATAACAGTTATAATTTCTTTTAACAACATGCATGGATTTAGAAACTGATAGCCATTGTCTAAAACCAAAGCCAGCTTTAATTTTTAAGTAGACATATATAGATGTTCAGGAAATGAAATTTTACCCTGTACATGGTATGTCATCCTAAGTCAGATTTTTTTTTTTTTTTTTTTGCTTAGCCAACCTTTCTGGATTTTTTTTCCTTTAAGCATCTATATATTTAATGTCCTCGATATTTTGAAGATGAGTATTTTTCTGCAAAGACAAGAACAGAACCCCGCCATAACCCTTATAAGGTTTTCTTACCACCTTTATGATCGTCATCTCTGTGGATTAGCTATTATCTCTCTGTCTCAAGAGGTTTCTCTTTTTCAAACTGAATCTTTATTAATTTTGATGATAACCTTAACTTTTATTCTCCTTGTAAACAAGAAGAAAACACCTTGCCCAATGTAGCACATGTCCTGGTTTTCATTCTGAGGTCAATACATCCTTGAAATACATCTACTGATTTAATTCAGAGTTTTTTTCTATTATCCTATGTCTCTCTGCTGCTGTTGTTCTTTATCATTAGAATTATGATGCAAAAATCTAGCTTGGAATACACTAGAGTCATTAGCCCTACATGTTGCAGTATAGTTTCTGTGTGATTATTTCAGGTCTAGACAGCAGGGAAATAAGTCTTTTACTACAGATACATATAGTCATACTACAATACAAGCCTGAGAAAATCACATGAAATAAAGGAATGTGATCAATAACAAGTGTTTTCCTTACATATGAGTGAATGGCCAGCAATGCTTAACACAGAGGGTCCACACAGATGCTTGCTGCAATGTTGCTATGAGAGATTCTTTCACATGAAAGATGGAGGAAATGATCACCAGTGAGTATCTTTTCCCCCCTTTATACATGTATGGTCATCAGCACTTATTACTCAAGTGCCTGCAGTTTATTGCTTGTGGAAGAGATCATTTATTTTGTCACCTATTTCTCAGATAATTACAAAGCATATACCATCATTATTATGAGTTATATGATAAATTAGCAAATACATTTGAAGATAAACTACAATAGGAAAATCCAGTGGAAAGTTCTCTAATTTTCAGTTACAGAAAAATCAACAAACAAGCGAAACTATGCAGAAAGATATTACACCTGCTGATGTTGTTTACTTTAAAAATAAAAAGTTAATAGGTAAATGTTGTACTTGAAGCAGAAGAAAATTATGAATTAAATGAGTTGGCAACAATAAAACCTTACAAATCTACACAAGAACACTTTGTTTAAAAATTTTCATAAAACCTCTGGTTAAAGATAATAGAAAAAATGTTTCTGCCTGAAACATATCTAGATGCATTGATTTCCAAATCTAAGTTCTTTAAAACCTTGGAGAAAATAATTTTTAAGTAATTAAAATTTTGGTGAATTTAACTGTAGTAAAGAAAATTGGCTTGCCTCCTTTTGTTGAATTTTTATCCCTAAAATTTAAAGCAAGTTGATAGGATAATCTTTCATGCAGCAGAGATTCAAGAAAGCTCTGGTTGATTTTAAATTGTATCATTTTAATTTAAAGTGCAAGGGAGAAGGGAAAATGTGTTTATTTTTATAATTATTTCAATAGAAGTTTGCTTTTAATTAAAAACAAGTATGTACATATTCACAATGAAATAAAAAGCATATTGCCTTTCTGTATTGCATGTTGAATTTTGTAGGAAATGTTTCTGAAGAACAAAATCTCATGGAAAATATTTCTGTGTATGTTTGTGTATTAATTAGGAATCTGCATTGATAGTCCAAATTCTACATCCAAGTAAAACTTTCATTATATAATTTTGTTGTGCACACAATTTGAAAGGGGTTGATACACACACACACAAACACACACACACACACTCATCTGGTAAGGAAACACAGTAATCTCAAAGAAAAATATAAGATAAAGAATAAAAAAACTCTATTAACAACAAGACACAACAAAACCCAAAACATTTTGTTTTATTTTATAATCTATAGCCACTATATAAAAATGAGAGACAAACAAAACTTTTAAAAAGTATAATATATTGTTGACTACATGAGACTAGATATTAAATAGATTCAAATGTATGCAATTTTTAAAATGTCTTTTTGAACTATGATATCTTTTTATAGCCTAGAAATAAACTGAAAATGTAAAATGTTTTTAAATTTCTAATGAAATGAAAGAAAAATGCTTCCTAAACACAAATAATTAAAACACAATAATTCATTTTGTAAATCATACTTGCATGACCAAGTGACTTATTTGCTGTGTTTGACCTCAAAGGACAAAGAAAAAGAGAAGAAAACAGTATGACAACCTAAGTAAGACCTGAATAATGACAACACTGGTTGACTTAACATAGGTTGGGAAACTTGCACAAGTACAACTCTGGGTGAAGAGCCATCGGTAATTAATGACTGCTAAGAGGAAGATCAATTTACCCAACAGATGAAATCCCTGATTAGTTTTCAATTACCAAGTGGTGAACTCTAAAATCATACAAATATAAGGAACCCAAATATACTCAGAAAAAAATATATAATATAGAAAATTTTATATAATATTTTATGTGTTACATATTTTATAAATAGTATTCCATATTTATATATGATTACATGTTAGTGTATAATAAAAATAGTTACAGAAAAGGTTACCATGATTGTTCAGGTGTAAGTTCCATTCTAAGCTGCCTACCTTGGGAATTGCCTAAGTCTAGACTCCACACCTGAGAAAGCCTGCCAAAAGATGACCTCCCTCCAGAGATGCTCAAGACCTCTCCCACAGGGTATTTAAACAGCACCCAAAGAACACCCAGCACCCAGAGAAATAACACATAGTTTTCCAATCTTCCTTCCCCGGCTCCACTCTGGGGGGCTGGAAATCCATTCGAGAGTGTTGATATCTATTAAACCTGGGCTTTTTCTAATTCAGTTTATTTAGTCTGATTTGGATTATTGCGTTAGCAGAGAGGCTTACCAGGGTGCAGAACCTTTTCAATGATATGAAAGAAAGAAAGCAATATACACTAGGATTGTAGGGAAAAAAAAGGAAAGGTTGTAAATACAGTGTGTGTTTGTGTGCATGTGTGTGTGTGTGTATTTTAAAGTACATAAGAACACTTAAAAGAAAAAGCACAGGAATACATTGAACTACAAAGATGAATAAATGTACACTAATTATAAATCTCAGAAAGGAAATAACAATAGAAATACCAATTTGATATTCCTAGACTGGCTAATCTACATGGAAAGACTGAACTATTCTAAAGGATAAGGATAAGGAGTAGATAGGTTTAAGTTGGAGGAAGGGACTGGGAAGAGATCAGGAAGAGAGGGGAAACTGTGGTTGTACTGGGAAATCTAATTAATGATTTATTTAATTAAAAATAATGCTACCAATGTTTTCAGTTAATTATAGTATTAATGCATTTTAAGAGAATGAGACAAACTGAAATATTACTTTTGCTTAACACAGTGCTTGAAAGATAAGCAACAGTTAAAAAAGAAAAAAAAATTGTGTTGTGTAAACTTTACTGCAATGTTATTAAAATTAATTTTGAACCAATATACTTCCTGTGTTGAAAACTTATGCTAGTTCTTTTATCAAATTTGTGATCTCAATAATTTAAATTCTGACACATTAGTGATATTCTACAATATAATTTTAAACTCAATGAATCTTAATACCTTAATGACTTAAAATTCATATTGACACTTACAAGTGAATATTAATGTCTAATATTCACCTTGTTTATATTTTATTTATTTATTTATAAAATTTTATTTATTTTTTGTGTGTATGTCTCTGTGTGTGTTTTGTATGTGTTAAATTTAGAGAACAACAGTCTGTGCAACATGTGCCTTTATATGCTGCGATATCTCTTCTACACATTTTTACATTTTTATTTCCTACACACTATGATTTAAATTGTTTTATGGTCATGGAATTTTACCCATGCTAGGCAATTTATCTTCAACTGAGTCATAACAGAAGACTTTGCACAAATATAGCATACCAACTCATGTTTTTAAATGTATTAATTGCAATATTTAGAAACAAAATATGCTTGTGTGTGAATTTATGTATATACATATATTGTATTCTAACTAGTAAACATTGTAAAATAAAATACAGATTATGTATAAATATAATTATATGTTCTTACCAATAACAAATCAGCCTCAGTTGCAGGAAATTTTGTTAATAAACACTTATATTTAGTTATACTCTTCTCAAATATTGTACCTTCTGAAAGCAATATTTAAATGTAAAGAACAGCATATATTTAATGTAGTTTCTAATGATTTATTAATGGATGAAAATTATGGATGAACATACATTCTTCTAGAATGAATAAAATGAATTATTCACTTAGGTGCTTTGTTTACTTTGATACTTTGATTTTATTATTTGTTTGTTACTTTGTTTTTGTTTGCATGTGTTTTTTTTTTGTTTTTTGTTTGTTTTTTGTTTTTTTTTTTTTTGAGACAGAATCTCTCTTTGCAGCCTGACTGTCCTGAAACTCATTCTATGATTTAGACTGGCCTCAAACTCACAGAGGTTCCCAGAAGTGCATCACCAGTGCTGGGCTCATTTTAATTTTTCTGAGGAAAATTTTTGTTACATAAATAGGCAGAAGATAGAAGATATTTTATCAATTGAGTAGGTATTCAACCTTTTTCTAAACTACCATAACTCTGTCAGATACGTAATTTAAAATTATTGAATGACAAAATCTAGAATACTTGGATTCTTTAATTAAACTGTAAGTAGAGACATACATGCAAAATCCGTTCTTACTTTGGGAGCATTTACTATGTTTAATCCTTACTGATGTGAGATTCTCCGTTGTATGCTGTGAATGCCATTGATTAATAAAGAAACTGCCTTAGGCCTGTGATAGGGCAGCGTAGAGCTGGGGGCGGGGAAGGGGGGGACACACTAAACTGAATTCGAGAAGGCGGCAGAGTCAAAGAGAAGCCATTTAGCTGTTGCTAGAGACAGACATGCTGAAACTTTGCCAGTTAACCACAGGTTTGGGGCAGTACACAGATTACTAGAAATGGGTTAAATTAAGATGTAAGAGTTAGCCAATAAGAAGTTAGAGCTAATGGTCCAAGCAGTGTATTAATTAATACAATTTCTGTGTGGTTATTTCTGGAGTCTGGGGAGCCAGGAAATGAACAGGAGAACAAGCAAGGTTCATACAATTCAACACTTTTCTTCTTCAGATTGTAGCACTTCTTGACCAGAGCTTTACACCAAAGCCAAAATTCAGCTTAACACATTCTTTAGTCTGTGTCATAACAAATTCTTTAGTCTGGGCATTTGATTAAATATTTTATAAGCAATTAGAAGTGTAATTATTTTTAACACAGCCAATATAAAACCATTAATCTGAAAAAAAGTTTGTTTTTCACTTTTATATACAGAAGAGCTGAAAGTATTAACATATGCATCAACTCTATGCTGTATAAATGGAAAACATGTGGCAAAAATGTAAATACATTTATAAATATTCATATAGCAAAATATTTCATCCATTCATGAACCTGATTTCTGTATGGAAGAGGCACTTTGTATATAATTCCAGCTATGTAAAGTGAAATTTATTGAAATAATTTGTTTGTTTACAGTATTGGGGAGAAATTTATTATGGGAACGTTTATAGTATTGATAAATTTGCTGTGAGAATGCTTATAAAAGACTACTCAAATTTTTCATTCTATTAATAGGAAAAATGGGGTAAGTTGCTAACATCTGAAAGTTTTGTGCTCCAGTGTCTCTAGCATACTATTTGCTTAGCAAAACATTATAGATAAAAGTGTTGTGGCTGGTTTGTTCTGTATATTTCACTTTTTAAAGTGTGCTGTGTACCTTCCTGTAATAACAGTGCTAGAACATAGGGGTGATGGCTCTGTGTACATGCTTAGTGCTATGTATGAATTTGTCTCACAGAATCACCTTTACTGTGTCCCATTAAGTTTTTATATCTTGTGTATTTCATTTTTATTCAATTCTAGACACTAAACAATTTCTTTTTAATTTCTGTCTTGATGCATTCCATTTGATAGAGAGCCATTCAGTTTCCAAGGTTTTCTAAGCTTTCTGTTTTTTCTTTTATTGTTGACATCCAGCTTTAATACACAGTAGCCTGATAGAATGCAAGGAGTTATCTAAATTTTCTTGTATTGAAGCTGAGACTTGCTTCATTTCTAAGTATGTGGTCAATTTGGAGAAAGTTCCATGAGGTTATTAGAAGGTTTATATTTTGTGTGTGATTGAGTGAAATGTTCTGTAAATATCTCTTGGATCCATCTGATTTACAACTGCAATTAGCTCCTGCATTTCTCTGTTTATTTGTTGTCTGGGAGGCCTGTCTACTGGCAACAGTAAGGCATTACTGTCATATATTCTCAGTCTGTGATGATTAATCCATAATTTTAGCTGTAGCCATGTTTCTTGTAAAATATTTGTGTGCACTAGTGTTTGGGGCATAGATGTTAAGAACTGAAACATCCTCTTGACTGATTTTTCTTTGATTAGTATGCAATGTCCTTTCAAAAGAGAGATGGGTCTCTTTTGATTATTTTTGGTTTAAAGTTTATTTTGTTAGATATTAAAATGGCTACCCCACCTTGTTTCTCTGTTCCAGTTGCTTGAAATATTTTCTTCCACACTTTTGCCCAAGTTTAGGCCTTTTTGTTTGTTTGTTTGTTTCAAGACAGGATTTCTCTGTAGCCTTGGAGCCTGTCCTGGAACTTGCTCTTGATGTTAAGGTGTGTTTCTTGGTTGCAGAAGAAGAATGAATCCTGTTTTCACATGATTTCTATTAGTCTCTGTCTTTTTAATTGGGAATTGAAACCATTAGTATTGAGAGACATCAATGACTAATAATTCAGTGCTTTTTTTCTGTTGTTGTTGTTGGAGGAGGTAGTGGTGGTTTGTGTGTGTGTATGTGTATATGCTTCCTTCTTTTTGATTTGCTCATCTGTGTTGTGGGAACTCCTTAACTTATTAGCCTTTAAGATATTGGCCCACTTTGGGCATGGTTCTGATGTAGGTGAGTCTTCTGTCTATGTGTTACTTTCATTGGTTAATAAAGAAACTGCCTTGGCCTATAGGCCAGCCCTTAGGTGGGTGGAGTAGACAGAACAGAATCCTGGGAGAAAGAAAGCAGAGTCAGGCAGTCGCCATGATTGTCCGACCCAATACAGATGTAGGTTAGGATCTTTCCTGGTAAGCCCCGACCTTGTGGTGCTACACACATTAAGAGAAATGGGTTAACCAAGATGTGATAATTAGCTAATAAGAGGCTGAAACTAATGGGCCAGGCAGTGATTAAATGAATACAATTTGTGTGTTGTTATTTTGGGTGTAAAGCTAACCATGCGGGAGCCAGGTGGAATGAAAAGCAGGCCTGCTTGCCTCATCAGTACATGGTTCCATGTGCTGAAAAAACAAACAAAAAGTGTACATGCCCTTTTTGCTGGAAAACAAGAAAGCAGTCTTCATTTACACATTTGAGATTACTTTTGGGTATAATTAATCTCTTTTAATTTGGGTTTTCCTTGTAGCATCTTTTTTGGGGGTGAATTTGTAGATAGATACTGCTTAAATTTTGCCTATCATGGAATGTCGTAATTTCTCCATCTATGGTGATTGAGATTTTTGCTTGGTATAGAGTTTGCGATAGCATATGTGGTCTATTAGAGTCTGTAAAACATCTGTCCAGGACATTCTGGCTTTTAGAGTTTCCATTGACAAGTCATTTGCAATTCTGATATGACTGTCTTTATTTGTTACTTGTTCTTTTCCCTTGCAGCTATTAATGTTCTTTCTTCATTCTGTATATATATTGCTTTCATTATTATGTGCTGAGAGGTCTTTCTTTTCTAGTCCAGTCTATTTGGTGTCCGGTATGCTTCTTGTAGTTTTAAAAGAATCTACTTCTTTAAGTGAGGGATTATTTTCTTGTATGATTTTGTTGAAAATATTTTCTGGGCCTTTGACCTAGTATTTAATTTTACTTCCTCTATTTCTGTTACTCGTAGATGTAGTATTTCATAGTGTCCAAGGCTTCTTGGATATTTTTAGCTAGAGGGTTTTTTAACATAACATTTTGTTAACCAATGCATATAATTCTTTTATTGTTTCTTCAATGTCTGAGATTCTCTCTTCTTTCTCTTGTAATTTTTTTGGGGGGGTTAGGCTTTTCTTTGCAGTTCTTGTTAAAGTTCTTAAAATTTTCATGTCCAAATTTTACTCAGTTTGAGTTGTCTTTACTTATTCTATTTCACTAACAGTCTTGCACTCTTTTATTTATTTCTTGTTACTCTTTATTTTTTTCATAAATTTAAGGCCTTTTTAAGGGATATTTATCATCCTCATACAGGCTGTTATAAGGTCATTCTTTGGTTTTCAAATAGGTTAGAATACTAATGACTTGCTATGGCAGTTGTTGGGCTTGCCTCTCTTGGAGATATATTGTCTTGGTTGTTATAATTGCCTTTTACAGTGGCATCTGTGCATCTGGGATTATGTAGATTAAAATTCTAAGCACTGAAGTCTGCTATTATTTTCATTGGATGAATGTTTTGTTCCTTGGTTTCTGCTTCTTCTCTATTTCCTATGCTGGTGTGATGGGGTCTTGATAAATGTGGCCACTGTGAGTACCAGGTAAAATGTGTTTCTCTGTATTGGAACATGAGATTTTGAAATGTGGATGGTCTTGGGCTATTGGTCAGGCTTTATATTGGGGAGGGGGAGGAAATCTATGTTGTCTACTAGTATCTGCTTATTTCATTCACTGATAATGGGGATGCAGATTGAAATGAAGGCACAACACAAAATCTTCTACAGAGCTGAACATGGGGCTGGTGAATTGAACTTGTAGAAAAGGAAGGAGAGATGAGGATTTAGTCTACCAACTTTCCTTTCCAGGAGTTGTCTTTGGTTTCCCAGGGAGTGTCTGTCAGAGTTGGGAAATGAGATAAAGCAAAGAGTTGGAGATGAAGACCTATGGATTCCTCTAGAGATAAGATTTGTACAGGTGCTTTGGTGTTCTGTTGCAGAGGTGAAGATGGGACTGGGGAACAGAATTAGGAGGACTAGAAAGAAGGTGAGGATCTGCACTTAGTCTTCCTGCTTTCCTGGCAGGAATAGCCTGTGGAAACCTGGAGAGTCTAAAGTATATTTTTACTGGGAATAAGGTAAAGCAAAAGCAAATTATGTTTGTAAACAGGTAAATTACTTCAACTTTGGAAAAAAAATCTGTCTGATTTGCTTATTAATTAAAAAATATAGGTCTAAAAGAGCTAGTTCCAGGACAGGAATCAAAAAGCTATGGAGAAACCCTGTCTCAAAAGAAAAAAAAAAAAAAAAACTAAGGAAAGTCCCACCCTGTGACCTAATTTTTAAACTTTTTTATAAAGCATTATATAAATTCAAAATCCTGTAGAAACTATTGTGGTTTTAATTCATTTCAAATTCTAAGTACAGTTCACCTCCAAAATCATAAGCACTGTTCCCTTCTCCAAAGTCAGTCTTCAAAAAATACTTAAAAATGATCTCAGAAAGTACAAATGAAAATTAGATAAGAGAAAATTGCTATTGAGCAATTCATTATCTACTTTCCCACATGATTCCATTGCTATCTTATTAAACAATGTTCTTATAGCTAACAGCATGTGATACTGTGCTTGGTAGATTTTTGTCAACTTAACACAAGCTGGCTTCATATATAAAGAGAAAACTCCAGTTGAGAAACTGCCTACATGAGATGAGAGGTATCCAATCCTGTGAGGAATTTCCTTCATTAGCAATTGTCTTGGGCATGCCCAACTCTTTGTGGGCAATGTTATCCATGAGCAGGGATCTCAGCATGGAGAAGAGAGTAGGCTACGGAGAAACCCTGTCTCAAAAGAAAAAAAAAAAAAAAAAAAAAAAAAAAAAAAAAAAACTAAGGAAAGTCCCACTAAGCAAGTCTTGAGGAGCAAATAAGTATGTTCATGACCTCTGCATCAGCTCCTGCCTCTAGATTCCTTTCTTGAGGTTCTTCCCTGACTTTCCTCAGTGATGGAGTGTAACCACACAGTTGTGAGCTCCAAGGAATCTTTTGCTTCCCAAGTTGCTCTTGATCATGTTGTTTCATCACAGTAGAAACCTAAGTAAAACAGTTACCTTTAGCTTAACGACAGTTATCCAAAACTTTCCATTTTGCAAATTATTTTAAATTTTGATTTAATTCTATAAACAACAAAGAAAGACAAAATTAGTCTCAATATTGAAAGTTTTTCTTTGTTTTTGCTGTTTTAATAAATAAAATACTGACTGCCAATCTGGGTATGGTGGCACAACTTCAAAACCAAATTTTGTGGAACTCCATAATTCAATGATAATCTGATATATATTGCATATTCAGCACAAACTGAGTAAAAAATTATTTCATTGTGTATATGTCACTTTAAGGACTTTATTTCCAACAGAAAATTATAGTCTAAAATGTAGACAGTTCAAATAATTACAAATATAAAAAAATAAGCAGTCTAATCAATACATATGTTAATAGATTGTATGTCTATTACATCTTTTTCTTTTTTCTATGAGAGATTGCTTTTTTATTTTTTTCCGTTTATTAATTTATTAAAGATTTCTGGCTCCTCCCCGCCACCGCCTCCCATTTCCCCCCCTCCCCCAATCAAGTTCCCCTCCCTTTTCAGTCCATAGAGCTATCAGGGTTCCCTGCCCTGTGGGAAGTCCCATCCATTTGCATGCAAAATTCAAGAAGTCCTTGTTTTTTACTGCTGAGTGGTACTCTAATATGTATACTATTACATCTTTTTCTATAGATGAATTGTAAATAATAAAAAAAACTATTTGATTATCTTCTCAAAAACAACTATATAAAAGTAAGAAAATATAATGTTTAACCAATATGGATTCACAAGGGAAATGTTGTCTTATTAAATTAACATCAGTTTTACACCTATTTTCTAACAAATGATTATTTGCTTTTCCTTGTTTCTATAGTTTATTTGAAATATTTACAAGAGTTAAGTTGTTCTCTAGGGGAGACAGTTACCAGAGGCAACTGTCTCACATCTTACTTTGTTCAAGCACAAACAAGGGCATGATCTTTAAGTATCTTATAGTCTTCCTGTGTCTCTAGATGAAAACAGCTCAGTAACTATGACCATGATTGAATGTCTTATTGAACGCATATTAAAAGCCCAAAAGCTTCACTGTCTTCCAGTCTCTGTGCCAAAAACATATCTGTATAGTTATGGATGGTTGCTCCATTTTGATACTAGTTTTCATTATCATTTCATTGATGAGGCCATTTTAGCTACTATTATTGCTTAGGTATTATTTGTTTGGTTTTGTTTTTTGTTTGTAGTTCCGGAGATCAAATGAGGAGTAGATCTCATACATGTTACAAAAGCATCTGGCCACTTTGAAAACACATAACACATTTTGATCATAATTTTATTCTCCATATGCTATTAAACTAAAATAGCTTTGGCGTTTTGGAAGAAATACTAACTTTATTAGGAAACTGACCCATGAATACAAAGAGCACAGGAAGCTACCAGAATATTTAATCTATAATCTTTTAACCTTTCACTATAGATTGTTATAAATAATTACCTAATGCCTTCTCTAGGTACCACAGAGGCAAAAACAAAGTAATCAAGTTAAAGGATTTTTGCCCCTTTATTTACTCAGATTTTAATGCCATTCTTTAAATGCCAAATCAAGCACAAATGCAGGTTGTTTAATAAGTGAAAAAGTTGTATTTTCTCCAAGACCTTGAGGTACTTTCTTAGATCAGTACATTTCACTGACTGAAGTTCTGGGAAATAGAAAAATATAACCAAAGAAACTATCTGAAGGTAACTTCGTAACTTCTGAGACAACTTAGAAACTAAGGAAAGAACATGAGATGTTTTATAAATCTCCAATATGCACAAGAATCACAGGCAGAATAAAAGATGGAATCTACATCAGAGGGATAATAAAGAACACCAAAGATAAAGCACAGATGCTATGAGCTGCCAGGAATGAAAGCATAGCTTCGAGGGGTAACATTTGATGGATGATTTCTTCCTGTCACAGCGAATGCTGTAAGACAGAAGTATGACAAGGACAATATGCTATGGAGCAATGACTGTCAGTGGGTTCACTGTAACCAGCACAGTCATCTTTCAAAACCAATGCCATATAAAGAGATGGTGTGCCACACCACAGGCTGATATATTTTGAAGAATATTTGCATTTTCTTCAAAGAGAAAAGGCATCTGTATATAAAGAGAAAAGGCAAATCACAGTGTGCTAAATATATAGATAATTAAATATATGTAAATTGTCTAAAACAATGAGAAGCTCAAGGTTCCAGTACAAAAATAAAGAAAAGAATTAAAATATGCACAAATAACAGTACACTTTTAAAGGTAAGAACTGACGTAGATTGTTTTACCACCTGGATTTTGTCTGTATTGTTTAAGAACATTAAGGATAAAACTGTTGCCTAAGGTTGGGCAGCTGGTTCAGTGTGTAATGGGGATTGCTGAACAGCTGTATGTAAGTTCAAATTCCCAGCTCTAACACTGATATCCGTGTGTGTTTGTTTGTAACTGCAGCCCAACCTTGTGATTGGAAGCAGATAGAAGGTCACATACTTTCTATTGTCAAGACAGCCTAGCTGCTGGCTCAGTGACAGACTCTGTTTTATGAGAATACTGCAGATAATGATAGACAGTAACACTTGACATTCTTTTTTTAATCTCTATATATGCGTGAGGCCCACATATCTTCATGCATGCACACATACAAATAAACATAGATAAGCTAATATAACTATATTATTATATTAATATTATTTCTTACTACTGAATTTAAAGAATTATTAAGTAAAAGGAAAACCAGTCCATGAAATTATAGTCAAATTACCATGACTACATAAATGTTCTGAAAATGTCATTATTGATAATTTCACTTCAAAATAAACTCAGGTACTTGAACTCTTGGTCCCCAGGTGGTGACTACTCATAGGGAGGTAACAGACCCTTTAGGAGAGGAATCCCTGAAGGAGAAGGATGGCAATGGCAATGGCCCGAGGCTTTGAGGGTCTGCAGCCTTTCTCTATTTGCAGTTCATGACATCAGACAGCCCTATATGCTGTCATACTTGTTTTTGTGGATATGAACTCTCTGGAACCATAAGGCAAAATTAACCCTTTCTTCATTAACTTGCTTCTGGTCTTAATATTTTGTTCCAGTCACAGAAAAGAAATTCATGCATTTATACCAAAAAAATGGATTCAATTATAAATGTGTTATTTTAAAGTAATTCCCACAATAAATATTTAAAGAATGCTGTTGAATAAAATCAAACACAAAATATTATAAACACAGCAGATACTTATTCCATCCAGTAAGTACTGTTCCCTGAAAAAATCACTGTCATTACGGCTTGTAACTGCCTAGATCATGTCCTGTGCCTGTAAACGTTATATAAACCAGATTTAAGTTAGTAGCCTTCCTTGTATTTTGCTGCTTTTGCTGAACATTATGCATATTGAATTAAGCCATGTTATATAAGTGGTCTGGTTTGCTCATTTTTATTTTTCTGGAGCATTTCACTGTGGATGTCATTCACACAATAGACTTGTCTTTTCTGTGGGCGAATGCTTGAATTTATTTTCTGCTTGGCTTTGTTGTGCCTTTGTTGTTTTTGTTAACAAGAACACTATTCATACAGAAGCCCCTTTTGTAATTGTTTAACTCAGGCCCTTCTTCTGCAGCAGGCTTGGTTCAAACTCACCATTCTCCTGCCTCTACATCTTGGAATAGTGGGATGACCGGTGTTACACCATCATGCCTAAAATTTCATAACGTGAACTAGTGGCTTATATAATGGAATTATAGTCAACTTTATAATATCTCCTACAGACGTTTTTATATCAATATATCTGTAAAATGAGGAGATTCGAGTTCTGATTTTACATCAGCTACTCTGGTCTTATAAATTTGTACTCTTCACCAGAATTTAAGGCGTCCTTTACTTACTCACTAAGACCAGTGCATGTGAGATACACATTTCTTTACTATCACAAAATACCAGACTTAACACATATAAAGAGAAATGTTTTATTTTGACTTACCATTTTTGATAATCTGGTTTGTGATTCACTATCCCATAGCAAGTCAGTTTTTCACTGTACATTATTTGGAGATCAGAACATATGCATCTCAATGCAGAAAGCAAAAGAGAAAACAAGGAAGACACCTTAAGCCTTTTTATGTACTCAGTGACCTGAGGATCCACTGCTCCACCTCTTTTTTTACATATAATAAAAGGTTATTTATATAGAGGAGACTCACAGATCACTTTCCTAGATCACAGCCCTCTGCACAAATGGGGAACAGGTTGGGAGGCAGAGGCAGGCGGATCTCTGTGAGTTCGAGACCAGCCTGGTCTACAAGAGCTAGTTCCAGGACAGGCTCCAAAACCACAGAGAAAC
>NW_004949098.1:8709518-8722635 GCF_000317375.1 Microtus ochrogaster
CTCGAACTCACAGAGATCCGCCTGCCTCTGCCTCCAGAGTGCTGGGATTAAAGGTGTGCGCCACCACCGCCCGGCTTTGTGTTTAATATTTAAATACCTTTTGTGTTTGTAAACATCATTTAGAAAGGACTTATTCTGAGCACCAGACAAATTTGTTCTAAACAATAATTTCTGCATTAATTAATTTTCTCAGTGGTATAAAAATATGCTTGAAGAGGAAGGTAGGTGGGTGGAGTGTGAGACAACTGATCGTATTGTGCTTGTAGTCAGAAACTGGAGACGCAGGCATTCTGGCGCCCAGGGCTCTTCACATGGGATTTTTCTATCCACAGCTAGAATGCTTCTTACTGCCATCTTTACCTGACTAAAAATAGCTACGTAGGAGGGTTCAGGGGTTGGTCAGCTTAGGTGATGCTAGATTCTGTCAATTTGGTAAGCAATGTTAACCATCACTATTACCAACTGGTACTACTACTGTTGACCACAGAGTGATTCTCAGCAGTCAATGTCTCTTTATTCTTTCTTTGGTAACTAAAGTGTATCATAAAGAAAGTAGAGGTCAGTTTCATTTTCAAGATCAAGAAAATTTGGCTGAGGAAACTACCTTCAGCCCTCAGTTCTGAACTTGTCTCCAACCTAGGCTATCGTTAAAAAAAAAAAAAAATACATGTAAAACTCAGAATTTTAGAATTGAGTATATTTATTATTGTTAGATTATATTGCTTAATTATTATTAAAATCTTCTAAATTCTCCATATTTCAACCCTAACTTAGACAGTGCTAAGAGTAGGAAACCATTAGAAACAGAAAAGATACCAGAGAGCTGAGATTTTTATTCATGTATTTGACAATGACAATGTTCCCACAAAACTATAAGCCCAGTCTTGCAGTTCTTAGCACGAAATGTCTATTCCCTACTCTCGTTCTTTGAGAAACAACGGTGCTTTTACCACTGTGACCCTGTCATTGTGAGAACTTTAATTAGTATTGAGCACAGCCTGCCAAAATCCTAAGTATTTGTGAAGCTACATTAGCTCTTTGTTCCTGTGCTCCAGTGACTATGAATTAAGGGCAATATCAACTTCAAGGTTTTTTCTACTTCTAAATTTTCAAGAACACCATTAGGTAAATTAATTTCTTTTTTCTTAACTGCTACTTCTTTTTCTTTTGCACTACATCCTGTCTCTCAATACCTTACTTAGCCCAGATAAGAAAAGATTGTTTCTTTGTAGCAGTGTTTACGATTAGTCTGAGCCTAATTTCATTTATTCTTAAAATATAGCCCCTCATGGGCTTTATTAATATTACAAGGTAACTCTCCCTCATTACCCAGTTTGTGTTCTTTAATGATGCTTTTAACAGGAGAAAAAACTTTAGGTCACCCAGAGAGCATGATACACAATGCATTAAATAAATTAAACAGTAATGTTTCTAGAGACCTCTTGTGTGGCCATGTTATAGTTCACTCTCCACATGATGTTTATAGTAATGATTTGCAAGGCTACACAAATATAATTATTTAGCAATTGTACAATAAAAATGATGAAATTATATTATTGCAGAACTTTTTTCTTTTTTCAATAAAATATTTATTTATTTGAATATGTCCTTTAAAATGAGTCTGAATAAAATGTGCTACCTTAATATGTATGCAAAAGTGGAGAAGTGCCATGTCTATTTCAAAATGTAGTCAAGCTATCTAATGATTTGTTTAGCACAGGATTAGTCCTTGTGCCTTCTGTTCCTTTTCCTTCAGATGAACTGGCATGATGCTGTTGACTTCACTCAGAGATACACATGTCCTTTCCTAGGGGTTTCACCTGCAGCATTCTGAAAAGAGGTGTGGTAGAGAGACATACATCTCTTTTCTTCCATTAAAGAATCATAATGACTCCTGCCCCTCTGTCTGAGAAGTGAATAAAAAAGACTGTTTTCAGGTTATTTATGTCCACAGTGCATCACTATTTTGCAAATAGTTTTCTTGGATAATTCAAAAGAGAAAAAAACAGCTCCCAAAGATGTGAATATTACATACAAATACACCCATCATTCAAGTCAATCCCCCTTATTTCTTTATCATAGAAAATATAACACCTGTCAAACATGTTACTTTTCATCAAATTAGCTTTATTGTCTTTAAATATTCTAAAGTTCATCAAGATAATAGAAATTCAGAAGTCAGCACAACCCATATCCTTCCATCTAAAGTTTGAAATGTATTCAGGAAAGAAATGTGAGTTGTTAGGTAACTTAACTCAAGCTCATATTCAACTACACTCTGGTTCTAGTCTGGCAGTCCCTCCCCTACTCCATTGTCTTGAAGTTATTAAAACTCTACAAGTGTTTTAAATTTTCATTTACTTTTAATTTATAAGTGGCTTTTGTATGTGCATGTTTTTGTGTGCCTGTCTGTGCATTGGAACATATGTGGGTCACAGCTCATGAATGGAGGCCAGAGACAAACAAGCAGCACTCTTTCTTTGTCTTCTACTTCTCATTACTGTTTCCAGACATAGAAATCAGTTGGTCAGTCATGGTGGAAAGAAACTTTACCCTCTGAGTTATCCCACATGTAACCTGGATGGGACCTGCTTGTTCAGTTTCTGTCCTGCCCGGTTCCCCACAGAGGGCAAGCCCCAAAGAAAATCACACAGAGATCTCTATAAGTTATAAAGCTGACTGGCCCATTAGGTCAGGCTACTGATTAGCTTTTGTAGCTTATATTAACCCATTATTCTGATCTATGTTAGCCATGTGGCTCAGTACCTTTTTCAGTGGTGCAGATCACATCCTGCTGCTTTGGTGGTCTGGGCAGGAGTGGAAGGAATCAACTTCCTCTTTCCCAGAATTCTCCTGTTCTCATTGCATCATTTGTACTTCCTGTCTGGTTTTCCCGCCTATACTTCCTGTCTGGCCAATCAACATTTATTTAAAACATGATTGACAGAATACAGAAAATTATCCTGCACCACCACAGGCCTGTATAAAAGTTTTGCCTGTAAATGGATATAATGCTACATAATGTCTATTATTGCTGTGGAATTTACCATACAAATAAATGGTTGTTCTTAAAATGTGCACGAAATTTGCTTTGGAAATAATTATTATTTGATAAAGGCTTCATTGGGTTAGGGGAGAAACTGAAACAGGAGACTGATTTGTTAAGGAAAGAAACACCAGAGGGACATTTAAGGTCATGGAAAACACTTTACTGGGAAAATTGTATTTTAGCTTAAACATGAATGGTTCTTGCAGAAAGAAGAAAATAAAATTCCAAAATGTTTTCTACTATTATGGAGAAGAATGCCATGAACATGAAATGTGTGTGTGTGTGTGTGTGTGTGTGTGTGTGTGTGTGTGTATTTGTATGACTATATGCCATGAGTGTGAAGGTGCCTTCAGAAATCTAAAGAGGGTATTCAATCCCCTAGAGGTCAAATTGCAGCTCATTGAGGGATACCCATTGTGAACTTAACTCCAGTTCTCTAAACTGTCTCTCCAACCCCATGTGTCTTCTTTTCTATTCAGATCATTATAGATTTGTCTTCTTTCGTCTTCTTTCCCTCATGCTGTTATTATCCATAGTCTGAAGTATATATGCCATTGAGGAGTCTGTGATTCCATGTAAAAGTTTTCCCACGTTTGTAAATTGCATTCTACAATGTTGTTTATTTAGAAATCCTTTCCAATGCCTTCATAATTCACACTGTTACTTTGCTAAAAGAGCATGCTTCTAATTTCCAGTTATCCATAACATACCAGTGTTCTTCATTTCCTTTGAGTTCTCTTCTACTTGAAGGTGTTAATTTATTGAATTTAACCATGGGTTCTTAGTATTGTATGACAGTTTAGCATTACAAATATTCTTTTACATGCATTGACTGTATAATGCCTGCTTTCCACAATGTTCAGTAAGAGACCAGCACTTTATAGATGAACAGACATGTTGTCATGAATTAACATCACCATTCCTTCAAATTGAACAGTTCAGAGTTTATTTGTTTATATTTTTTGGTTGGTCTCATTTTTAACCCTTTGACAGGAAGTATTCCCAAGTTGCAGTTCACCAACCATAATTACATCCTGAGGCAACTGCTAATTTAGTTCATTAGCTAAGACAAAAATCACAACATGACATTCCACTAGCTATCATTAGTTTAAAAGACAAAGACGCTGACTCCAAATTCTAGAGAGCTGACCTTTCAGAATGCTCTAATTGGAAGAATCCCCATCCATCCCAGAAACCTCATATTTAGCATCTATAAATAATCTACAGAAACTTTTGCCAATATCAGACACACTGTGAAGTCACTTCCACTTAGTCTGATCCCCACATCTTATCACATTCATTACTTGGCTTGAAGCATTTAAACACTATCAACCTTCTTCCCCAATCAATGGTAATTATTTCCAGCAGTTTTTAATGGATAATTCAATTATGAGACCTTCAGAGACTTACCACTTTTGGATGCAATAAAAACAAACAACTGGAAAAAATGGAAATGATAGCAGCAGTATACTTACAAGACAGAAGGATTTCTGGTTAGCCTTAGCTGAGGCAGCATTCTATATAGTGTGAGACTGAATATAAAAACTGTTCTTTCCCTTTGACAGGACCACTTGAGCAATGTTTATAAACGCTGACTGAAGAGTGGTTTTGGCTTTTATTCTCCTTCAGAACTATAATTTGCTTTGTTGCATTGACAGTAAAAAAAAAATCTCACAGACATTTGGAACTTCAAATTAAAATAAAAAATTACATTTTGATTCAGTAGATATTTCAGAGATTATGTGCAAAGAGCTCTGTAAGGGATAAGAGCATGTATGAAAATATATCCTCAAATAAGGCCAGAGTCAAAGTTTTATGACTGGATCTTCAAAGTCAGCAAGCATGTTCATTGTGTAATGTACAAAACAGTAGCACAGCCTCACCTTACCAATATCACATGATGTCCTGTAAAGGACACTTAAGTTTTCAATTGCTGTAACACCCGATTTGGTGTTACACCCTCGGTACAGTTCGCGCGCCACTGTACCAAACGCAAGTCGGGCAAGGGCCTGGAGATTGAAAAGAACACACAGAGAGACCAGGGTCATTCGAAAGGAGATCAACGGAATGCCATTTATTCAGCCTTGGGGAAGCCCTTATCTACCTACTGCAGCACAAGGACCCCCACCCAGGCAGGTGGGGAAATTACCATATCTCAAATAGAATGAATGCCCTGCGGCTAACCACCAGGCGGGGCAGGAGGAATATAGGAACTTAACCAGGTGGGGCAAGGGGAAAACAGGAACCAACAGAATGCTAGTCATCTGACTAGAAACTGAATGCGTTCCAGGAATAAGGGTTAAATGCTTAGTCATGCTGACCAGAAATTGTCCTCGAGAAGCACTCCAGGAATAAGGGAGGCCAGGGCCCTACAAATTGCTTTGGAGTATATTAAGTTCATCAAAATATTAGTAAGTTTACAGCTGTTTGAGTTCAGGTATGATGGTAGGACACATCTAGTTTCTCTGTCCTGAAGTCTGCTATAAGCTTGAGATCAAGATATCACAGGGGAGGTCTTTCCTGAAGGTTTACTGAGGGCATATTCACTTCCTAGTTCACTAACTCTGAAATTGGCTTCATGTGCATTCTTCCCCAAATAGTTTACCAGGATTAAGGCCTAAATCTGGCAAGATGGTGAAGTCATCCCCATGTCACTTGTAGCTTCTTTCATTTAAGATATATTGCTGACTCAGGTTAAACATGAGAAAGAGAGAGAAATAGAGCAAGAGAATATTTCCTTAGCCTTCTGTTTGTTAGAAGGAAAACACTTATTGTGTTTCACATTCAAAGGAATGAACAAGTTTAGGACCAATGAGATTTTCAAGTTTTCATATTACAAACTAATTTTTTATAATTTTCCTGCACCTCTAAGATATCAGGCTTTTGATTCTTGATTGACTTCTAACATTATTTAAAAGTGTGTGTGTGTGTGTGTGTGTGTGTGTGTGTGTGTGTGTGTGTCTAAGTGTCTGTGTGGCATACAAAATCAAAATAAGATTCTAACACTGGTCTGAATTAATTTAAGCTTAGGCTTTAGAGACAAACAAAAGACACATAAAAAGTAGAGATACTTAATCTTGTATGTTTTACATATTGCAATTATGACTGTTAACATGAATTACAAATACTTTGGCATTGTGAGTATTATCTAGAGTGATCATTTTTATAGGACCATGATTCTAGTGAATTTTGCATCCTCTCATGAGAAACACTATGAGACAATAAAATAATGTAATATTCAACTTGTACACATATAGAATATAATGTATCTGTTGTATAAGAGCTCTTAAAGTGAAAATACAGTACTCAATAATCTGAAAAAGATGTGTTCTTCAGGATTGTTTTGTTTTTTAGTTGAGTCCATTTTTTTTCCCAACAATGATTTCTGATTATGGTTTCCTCTCCCTCAACACCTCCCACATTCTTTCCACTTACCATCTACCCACCCATGCCTTTTTTCTCTCTTTCTTTAGAAAACAAACAGGCAGAAAGAAAGAAAGAAAGAAAGAAAGAAAGAAAGAAAGAAAGAAAGAAAGAAAGAAAAGTACTAGAAACACGTATGAATACAGAGAGAAATTTATCTTTGTTAGCTAGGATGATATATCTGGTGATAGACTAGAAATTTTGAATATTTCAAAGATAATTAGATGAGTACACCATTTTCACATACAAAGTTTCTTCAGAATCCATTTTAAAGGTCCAGATGAAAGCCCTGCCCTTTTTGGTCATTTATGAATTTTAAAAATAACAAAAATATAAGATTAAGAATGAGGAAATCCACATGTCCAATTCTTCATTTGGTTTGTTTTCAAATTAAGTTATAGATCGTATAGAACTTGTACGTTAGTGCCTGTTCCCAAACTGCATTTTTACATTAATAGTTCCAAAATGTAAGACATAGATAAGATTGTATTTTATTGGTCTCCTGCAAATAAAGGATTACTCTTGACTTCATGCATTATGAATGAGCAAGATTATGAGAAAAGAGAATAATATATTTTAAGAATGCTTACCATTTAAAGAAAACATGTTTAAAACCTTCTATAGCTGCATGTGCATTTAATTCGATAAATTAAGTGCTTTATTGATAGGTATTATATATTTCTTTACTATTGACTTGATAAAATACCCTGGCAAAAGAAATTAAGTGAGAAAGGGTTCATTTGTCTCCCAATTCTAAGGTACAGTCCATCATTGCAGGAGCTTGAGGAATCCTGTCAGATTACATCCTCAGTTCTGAACAAAGAGTGATGAATCAATGAATTCATGCTAGTGCTCAGCTCACTCTTTCCTTTCCATTGAGTCTAGATCCCAGGCCATGACACGTTAGTTTCTACAAGGAGATGGGACACCCCATTTCTATTTACCCAGTTAATATTCTTCTAATCATGGCCATAATCAAACTTTGGTCATTCAATTCTTCCATGTGTTTCTAGGTTGAAGAAATTGACAACTGAAACTAATCATAACAATAGGAGACAGAATTTGAAAAATGACACCTTTAGTTGAAGTGTTATATTTTTATTTATTTATATATTTATTTATTTATTATTAAAAATTTCCACCTCCTCCCCACCTCCTCTCCCTCTCCCTCTCCAGTCCAAAAAGCAGTCAGTGTTCCCTGCCCTGTGGGAAGTCCAAGGTCCTCCACCCTCCATCCAGGTCTAGGAAGGTGAGCATCCAAAGAGACTAGGCTCCCACAAAGCCAGTACATGCAGTAGGATCAAAACCCAGTGCCATTGTCCTTGGCTTCTCATCAGCCCTCATTGTCTGCCATGTTCAGAGAGTCCGGTTTTATCCCATTTTTTGTAGATTAAAAAAAATGCAATTTTTAGATATGAAGATTAGAATCAACTTTGGCTCTAATCTTTTCCTTATTTTGTGATTTTGAAACTGCTTCAAGGAATTTGTTTGGTCTGGAGGAAAGAGGGCACAGCTGCTATGTCATATACTGTTGCACCTTTTCTGGGTTACCTCTAATCCTCAGGCTAATTGTGGAGCACATGCATTCATTCCCAAGAGGAAGTCAAACTGTCAGACTGTATATATATCTTCACCATCTTTTTTATAGATATAAGTTTTTTATGACCACTGCATCCATATAAGAGGCATTATATCAGCTTTAACATTGCAGTTTTAAATAAAAGAATTAATAAATAAAAGAAAGTATCTTCATTTATAATGAGCCTCTAAAACAAGAAAACACAATGAGATTCAAATATTTCATTATGAACCACATCATTTCCTGTAAGGAAGTCTTTATGCACTTACAGAAGAAAACAGTGTTAGGAAGATAAGTATATGTCAAAATCTATGAAGCAACAATTAAGCAATCACGACAGTCTCTAAGCAACTTTGACCTTTGAGGCAATGTTGCTTGTACTGTCTACACCAACTTGATTGATGTAGATGGAGAAAAAATACTAAAAACCCATAGTCCAGAATAATTAGGCAATATTTTTAAGCAACAGGCGATACTAAATGACAAATATTTTCCAATAGAGCTGTTCAAAACTTAGAATTTATTTTTTTTCTCATTGAGTAGTACTAAACTAATGGTAAATAATGATAGTGAGAGTTCCATGCTAATAGAGATGACAATTTAATATTTTTCATTGATGCCATCCTAAATTTTAAATATTAATTTTAAGTTCTTCCAAATTCTCATTTGGATCAACTAAATTTTTTATAAAACATTTTTAGAACAACTAGATTGTACTTTTCCTTCATTTGAATTATACTCCCCAAGTCTTTACCATGAACTAAGCACACTAGTGCATGTAATTATGTGTTATGTCTTATATGCAATGTATATCATTTTATACTATATGTATAAGATATAGTATATATTATAATTAATATAATTACTTATGTTAACACACTAATGTAAACATACGGTAAAATGTAGCTCATCATAACTTAAATCATAATTAATGTGTGTACAAGATATAATACATATCATAATTATGTTGTATTATATTATGCATTTCATATACTACATGTATATTGTATATGTATATATTAATATTATACATACAAGATTGTTTTCATTGGCTGCTTGTTCATTTCCTGGCCACCCAGACTCCCCAAATAATCACACATAAATCTATATTAATTGCAGTACTGTTGGACAATAACTTTAGCATATTTCTGGCTAACTCTTATATCTTAAATTAACCCATTTCTATTAATCTGTGTATCACTATGTGGCTGTGGCTTACTGGCAAGTTTCTGGTGGGCTTCGGCCAAGGTGTTTGTTTCCTTGGGAAGCTATATGGCTTCTCTCAGGTTCTGCCTATTCTCTATTTATGTTTATAGACTCTGACTCTTTTGGGAGGTCAAGCTACAGAGCCTTTAAATGAGGTTTGTGAGCAGAGGGGTACAAGTGGCTAAATGCCAACATAGACACACTGTGTTCCTGAAAGTGGGGCAATGTGCATGACTCTCAGAGGCAGTGAACATTCCTCTGCCGTGTTGGACTGGGAAGAGCTAACAGGAAGGAATGCAGAGTTGATCCTAGCCATGCCCATATAGCATTTAAAAGAAAAAGTGTTCCAGGTCAGAAAATAATTACAGAAATGAACACAATAAAGAAAAATACAGTGGAAAGAACCTCTGAATGGGTCACAGTGTTGGATAAATGTATGTATGCTTGAAAGAAAAAGGAAAAAGAATAAAGTGACAGTAAAAGTAATATATAAGAATAAAGTTGTAGAAAAATTAATAGAGTAAGAAAAATAAGCCAAGTAAAGATGGAATACATACAGATAATCTGGGTTATGTATATTACTTTGCTTTCTTAGAATTTTTTTGACTGTGAAGGAGTCAATTACAGAGAGACATTTCATTTTATGGCTGCTAAGCTAAACCAACATATATACCTTAAAGGTATCTTGACATCAAAATTTGGATCTCAGGTTATGTTACTTTGGAAAAGAGGTTCTACTTTTTTTTCTACAGAGGATGAGAAGCTGTGTATTCCTTCTGGATTAATGTGGTTTGATCAAACAAGATGCTTGGAAACAATGGCCCAGGTGTTCCAACATCCATGTCAGCTTCAGAACTGTTGGCTGAGATGGATCTACCACACAGGATGCCCTAGGACAGACCTGATTAACAGTGCCACCAATCAGCAGGAAGCAGTTTGGAGAGAATGACACCCAATTCCCTAAATAATTATTTACAAATATCTGTTTCCATTTAAAGTTGGATATGATATAGAGATGAATACTTTTCACTCGTATGGATGTTGGTTTATTAATAAAAAAAATAAGGTAACTTTTGTTATATGTATATTTCTGCTCCTTATTAAGGTATTGTCTTTGTTCAACAAATTTAAAAATGTCCAATTAAGAAATATAGGTTAACAGATAGTCATCTATAATAATCAAACTTGTAGTCATATTAGTTAGGTTTTCTAGATGTACAGAAACATATCTCAGTTAGATAGAAACTCTTTAAACTTTTCAAAGAACTATAGAATATGGTAAAATGTTTTAAGAACTTAGGATTTTTTTTTGACAATGAGACACAGTTTCTCTTGGCAGCCCCAATTTATTTCAAGGAGATGATGGGCATTGAAAAGGCTCCTCATGGAATTTGCTATCATTTGGACAAGAAATTGCTCTTGCTTCGACTGTTTGATCCTATGTTGTATAAACTGGACTTGCAGGACCTACGTAAAACGACTCCTGAAGCTGCCTAAAGAAGGTAAGATAATTCTTTGGCGTTCCTGCTTCATGAAATAGTCTGCAAGACATTCTGCAGGGCACAGAAGAAAGTAATGGACAAACTGCCTATATAGGTGGAGTTGTCTTTGAAATTTCCTACTTCGTGTAAAAGCCTGTTGGATATTATAAGCCTGTAGGCTGATGATTAGATGCCCCAATGTTACAGAAGAACTTTGGGTGACTGTCCAGGCAGTGAGATGCCTTTGTCAATTCTAGAGTTTTGGAAGTTGCTTGCAATGCACTTCCTGTTTACTTAAGTAATATTATATCCTTCTGCGATCTTTGATGGAGTTGGAGAATAGATAATTATAATTTTCCTTAGTTATGATAAAAGAAAAAATAGATATAAATATTGTAACTGTAATTCTTGTTAGAGGTCTATTTTGTTATATGTAATTTTACTATGTTAAAGTTCAACCTTCCTTTTCAGATAGACAGAAAAGGGGAGGTGATGTGGGATTCCCCCCTGTATACCATTGGTTAATAAAGAAGCTGCTTTTGACCAATGGCTTAACAGAATATAATGAGAATGGTAATGATATATACATAGAGTAAGCAGAGTCAGTGAGAAGACATGTAGCCTCCAGAGGATAAAGATGCAAGCCACTAGCTGGAACCTTGCCAGTACACCATGAGCCACGTGGTAAAATATGAAATAATAAAAATGGGTTAATTTAAGATCTAAGAGATTGCTAAATATGCTAGAGTATTTAATTAAGCAGTGTTGTAAATAATATAATTTTTAGTGATTATTTTGGGTCTGGACAGCCAGGAACAAATGACTGTTCTTTGACAACACAAAATATAATTATATTTGCAAGATATAATATATATTGTAATTAATATAATTACCTATGCTAACACACTAATGTAAACACATAGTAAAATGTAGATACATCATGATTTCTAAAATTTTAAGGAGTAGCAGAATTGAATTTCTTATAACTTAAATGAACTTCATCAATGTCAACTCCATATATAATTGTCAGAAGTTAACAACAATAAAGAAATCATATTTTACATTCCAGGACTGGTTTTATCAGGTCTCTATGATCTATCACCTAGCTACTTTGTAAAAGATCCCATTATACACTTTCATGGTCTTTTTCATAACCACTCTGAATCTATCACAATATTTCATTTGTAGATACCTATCCCTCAAAATTTCTAAAACTTCTTTCCTGTGCTATTTGCCCAGATCTGCTAAAACATATTTACTGTGTAAAATTTTAGGTTGACAGACTGTCTGGATGGATGACTTATGGATATTGATGAGTCTCTCTAAGGTCTCAAAGGCTGTATGTAGAAGAAGACAGTGTAATGACAAATGTGTATATTACTAAAAATTGACCCTTTGAGAGAATTATTTGGTTTGAAAGTTATCATCAGTGCAGTGCTGGTTAAAATATACTCTAGAGAATACTGTGGTTCAAAATGTTGAATAAAATCCACCTCTTGTTCATAAAATTACCTTTATGGTACATCAGGAAAGATCCTTTGAAAATTAATTTACAGACTAGAATAAGATAGTGTGTGTGTGTGTGTATGTGTGTGTGTGCTCATTATTGTTATTATTGTTGTTGTCACTATGAATCAAATTAGTATAACCTATGAAGAAGCAATCTCAGCAAAAATATTCTTCCACCTGATCGGCTTGTAAACAAGTCTGTGAAACAGTTCTTGTTTAATGCATAATGAGGGCATTGCCCGCCCTTGGACAGGTGGTTCTAGGTTTTAAAATATATGAATAAGTTATGGAAAGAAAGCTTATCCTTGCTTTAGTTTCTGTCTGTAGGTTTTGGCTTTGGATTCCTGTATGATGAATTAGAAACCAAAATAAACCCTTTTCTCCACTAAGATACTTTTGATTAGTGCTTATCAGAATAGGAAACAGCAAATAGAATATATATGTTTGTAATTGTTAATATTATAAAATACATTCAAAGTTTTGACAGAAAGGATATCACCAAGGTCTTCAATGGAACCCACACCTAAGTCTTCACTCCTTTTGCATACTTGTTCAATACCAGGATTAATGAAATAAATTAAATTAAGAACAATTTAAATATGAATATTATTCAAATAGTCATAAATTCAGTATTTTCATAATGTAAAACTTCACAGGTATTAACACATTAGACTTAACTTAAACCCTTGATCTAGTGACTAAGTCTCCCTGTAAAGAACTTGAAAATAAATTCCTATGTTTGGATCCTTGACTGGAAGATGACCAAAGGCAAAAGAGGAAGATCACTGCAATCACAATAGAAGGGACCACTGACGCTGGGTGCGATCTACTCAGGAAGATCACTGCAATCACAATAGAAGGGACCACTGA
>NW_004949098.1:8723040-8779791 GCF_000317375.1 Microtus ochrogaster
GATCTACTCAGGAAGATCACTGCAATCACAATAGAAGGGACCACTGACGCTGGGTGCGATCTACTCAGGAAGATCACTGCAATTACAACAGAAGGGACCACTGACACTTGGGTGCGATCTACTCAATCCATGCACTTACGGAGTTTCCAAGGAAAACAATATCAAGAGTTTGAAATATTGTAGGGACCAAAGGAGTTGGGGATGCTTGCATAGTGATTATTTGCAAGATTATTTCCTTGGACTAGTCAGCTAGTTTTTAACAGGGTAGTTGGAAGTTGAGTTTGTGAACTCCAGAAAGTCTTAGAACCCCATTTTAATTTTAACCTGCAGTGCCACTGTCTTCTCCAAACCCTGTGTGTGAAAGTGAGTGGTAAAGGAATTTTCTGAGGGGAGAAAATAGGAAAACAACAGCAATAAGCACAATAAGAAGAGATTTGTTTTAAAAGCAGCCTAGGCTGCAAGAATGTAGAAGGTCTCAAATTAATTAAGCACTAATTAAAATGTAGTTACTACAGCTTAAACACCATCTTTAAATCTTGAATTATAGGACATTCATAGAGATGGGGGAAGAAGGCTTTCCTATTCTATGGGACATAGTGAAAGAAATGATTTGTTCAGAAAAATTACAGACTACGTTGTCATGACCTCACATTGGAATGGCATCTGTCCCACCTTGGGGTCTCATGTTGGGGCAACACCTGACAGGGTCCAACTTTGATGAGTTCATGTTCTCCAGGGTAGGGGTGTGTGGATTGGAAATGTTAGGCAGATGAAATAGAGATAAAGAAGAAATAGACAGAGCCATGGAATAGAGTCTGGAGGGCAACCCAGTGAATACTGAGTTTGCTAACTTTAATTTCCATATGCTTTATATACCCTCAATGCAAGAGGGAGGAGGAGAATACAAAGCCTGCTTTACCATGATGGAAAGAACAAACATCAGTATCTCTTCAATACCTGAAACATCAAGTAACTATATATTAAATTAAGTATTAGGCAGGACATGCAGTGTCCAGATGTTAGGGCAAGCATGTTGTAGGCAGTCGCACTCTGCCTCAAATCTCCTGTCATAAGCGTGAAGAAGCAAGAATAGGCTTGATCTCTCTGACCTTTGTTCAAAGTAGAATGAAGCCACATCCATGGACTCTGGCACTATTTGTGCTCTGCGTAATTTATCACATGCAGATGCTGAATTAGCTTCTGTGGGATTTAAGTCCCTAAGACAGTTGTCCTAAAAAGAGTTGTTTTCTGAAAACTGACAGATAGAACACATTGCTGGGAACAATATCCACATAATTTATTGAACATAGGGAGATTGAACTGGTGCCTGCATGGATCCTTGACCCCTGCCTTCTAGTACCTTTGGTGCAGAAATGTACTTTACAGGCTGAGAAAAGGAAAATGTGAACACAAGCCCAGCAACAAAAATCTCAATCTGCTATAAGCCCTATTTACACAATATGCTGGGGCAATGGTGGCACAGAACTTGTCTCAGAGTCAGAGGAAACAGAGGACATCAGGAGGAAATGACACACTGCATTAACTAAACAGGGTTTCTATGGGTTCACAGAGACTGAAGTGGTAAGTGCTGGGCCTTCAAGGATCTATACAAGGTCCTCTGAATATGTGTGTGTGTGCACATATATATGTGTGTCTATGTATGTGTGTGCATATGTATATATGTGTATGTATACACACATAAATAATAGCCATTACCTTATTTTTTTGCGGTACTCCTCACAGTGGGAGCATGTGTGCCTCTGATTCTTTTGCCTGCTCTTGGGATTCTTCCTCCCATTGAGTCATATTTTCCTTGATGTGAGGGCTTTTGTTTTGCCTTATTGTATCTTTGGTCATGTTTGATGGTTGTCTGTTGGAATCCTGTGAATTCTCTGTAGGGAAACAGAACAAAAATAGATATATGAGAGAGGGGAAGTCGGCGGGGACAGCTTGGAGGAGTAGATGAAGGGGAAATTGAGAGAAGCAACTATTACCAGGAAAAAGTTATGAAACCGTTCTAAAAAAAGAGAAAGTTGTCCTATGGTTTGCTGTGCAAGGGCAATTCACCATTATAATTTATTTCTCTACTGTAAGTTCATAGTAGTAAAGGAATGTTTTGTCTTCATATATCCAATGTACTCTCTTGTCAACAATACTTGAAGACTATAGGTAATTAATATTCTCCTCCATGTAGTTATAACTAGAACAAAAGCAGTGGTCAATCTAGATTTGTCACAGTTAGTATATCTATGTTGGTCCCACTATCAGTTTGCAACAAAGATTAGATATAAGTATAGCACAGTTGTCAAAGTAAATTGTCATTCCCTTATATATACAGACAAGATAGTAACATCTCAGGGGCCAATAGTTTCTCTTGAGTAATTTATTTTGATTCACTCTATGCTCTTCTAAATATTTTCACTAATATTTTGAGATTAATTTGTTCTTAAAAGCACTGTTTATTTCAAGGTATTAGTAGCATACATTTTAGTTTATTAGCCACTTAGAAATTGCTATATCCCTATGAAATTGTTGTTAGGTATCCATTAGAGAAGATTAATTGAACACAGGTTCAAGTCAAAAGAAAGCTTTTATTAGCCAGTTGATGATTATACTGGGTATTCAGGTCACCAGTACAGTCGAAGAGTTTATCACATTTTTTAAAGCACAAAATTCATACCTCAGTCACAAGAAAACTTTATCCATATTTGGAATTACAGAAGCTAAAAGTAAGGTTGATGTATTTAGGAGATTTCCCAAAGTTATGGACTTTGATGGATTAGGTCTTTGTTCTTGTTTTAATAGAAAGTGCTGCCTACATGCTGGGATTCATGGTCTGAATGGTACTTTCATCTTTATATCAGGTGTACTAATGTCTGGGGTCCACTTACAAAATTCTTAGAGTTTTGTATGGGGGGTAAAGAATAAGAGATCTGACTTCTGAATTAGGTAAATCATTTAAAGTATTTTCAAACTGAGAATTATAATAACAATGTGACTTTATAAATTAAGTGCTTTGGAGCTTTGAATGATCTGATTATTTTCCAAGTTAGTGAATCATGGCCAATTATATTTGGATTAGAATCAGTGCAAATGCTTAGCTCTTTCTATTTCCTATGTTAATACTTTGTGGTGTTTTCTGAGTGCTGTGTGACTTCATATTATCAAACCACAGAATCTCACAATTTGTGAAAGAGAACATGTCACCCCTGTCATTAACAAAAACCCAAACACAATTGGCATATGAAATATGGATCTACCTTAATTTTTTCTCTTTGTAGAGCATAAAATTATAAAATTACAAGTTTTATACTTGTTAGAATCAACACAGTGTCCATTTATCATGTTCTTCCTCTGAGTATGCACATTAGCAAATGGGTAGTATAAATTTATCCTACATTTTTATTTTGCATAATAAAATTGTGATAATTTTCTTCTTTTTACAGTTTTGCAGGCAGAGTAAGATTTTTTTCAGGCACACAAAATGAATAAGTATAAGAGACTCATTATCATTGTTCATTTTAGCCCAGTATTCTTGTGTATTTGGGGAGCACATTAAACCCTAAGCTACTTTACAGTCTTTCTCATTTTCCATCAAAGCCTGTTTTCCTTTGAGTCACATTATCACTCTGTTTTAAGCTGAAGTGGTTTTAATTCAACAGGAGTATTAATAATTAGTAGTTATCGCAATGCATCTAATACAGAAGTTTAATATAGAACAAAGAGATAAGGAGCAGGTAAGAAACAAAAAAGGATAGGAACGAGGAAGCTCTTTATCCAGAAAACCCTTCCAACACTCATGAAAGAGTGGGTTATTCTCACTATATCCACTCATTATTTATCCAGATAATAATTTCCACAAAGTGACTTTCAAAGTACAATGAAGCCCTTTTTTATTTGCTTTGAAATGGCCTATTTCAAGTTTTTAAAGGAAAAGATGCTACAGTTTCTTTGCTTTGGGATTTGTGGAAAATTTTCATTGTCTCCAAGATCCTGATTCTTTTCTGATTTATACAGACTCTGGTTACGTCCTTTTCATTTTTACAATCCTTTTTTTTTTTATTTTTCCTGTTTCCTGAGTGGATGAAATCATTGTTATATAGCTACTTACTTGCCAAAGATAAAATTATTTTGCATGTCTGGACAGGCTATTCATGCAGGAATAAGCACCCATGATCTAGATTTGAGGTATGATCACGGTTTCAAATAACCATCTTCATGTAGAGGGTTGAGGCACGTTGGAATTTGAATGGTAGTACTCATGTGATGCATTTCTAAAGTCTGTTCCTGTGAGAATCAGTGTCTTACCCATAAGCCAGGATTACAGGGTCTCACTTTTCTTTCCTCTTTGAGTGAAATTGTGTGTTACCCTAGTTAGTAGTCACACGAAACAGTGAGTCTCATTATGACATTTCATACATATACACCATCATATCTGCACTTTGCTAAATTTAATTGTATCATATATTATCTATTATTACTAATGTCTACCCACCTATTGATTTACTTACAATCAAGCACATATCTAATTGATTCCTCATTATATATTCCTATGTTTTCATGATTCTCTTCCACAAAAAGCTACTCTGTAAGATTAGAGTGGTAAGTGGTATGAGGCAGAAGTGATGTGGTTCATCAGTAGGGATCAGTGGTCTTTCTTTTTCACTGTGGAAGTGAATTATATCTCCTAAGACAAAATTGTTATGGGCTAGACATGATGACTAACTGGGTAAATGTACTTGAAGTCAAACATGATGACCTGCATATGGTCCTTGGACAGAAATATCTCTGAAAGAAGAGCTCTCATCAACTTATTTTCAACTTTGACGTTCATATGCATTTATAGCCAAGTGTGTTCCCTCTACATTCACACACACACAATAAATAGATTTTAAAACTGCTTTCAATAGTTTTTAAATATTGTATCATTCTGAAGTAGGTTAGCTTTTTTATAGTCTCTTTTTTTACACACACATACACACTTGCACACACACTACTATTTAAGATTAATGACCACTAGTCTCTACTAGTCAACAAAATATCAGTTTCTTACTCTTGAGCTTTCAAAATTAATAATATGGGATTATCTTTTCTTTATGAGTTTCCCAGGCTTGTTTATTTTGTTACATCCAAAGAACATGAACTGAAATATGTATATTTATTGAACTTTTAACAACCAATTAAACAGCAAGTATATTAGAAAGGAAATTCAGATAATGAGACTCAGATTATGTTCTTTATTAATAGGCAAGACATGGCATGATCTGGCAAAGTAAATGGACAGAAGTTTAACTAACAAGATCTTTGTTATGAATAGGTAGGTTTGGGATGGTCATGAACAGGAAAACATTAGAAAGAAATGACTGAGAAAAAACATGAAGCATATATTTATTGACTTTGGACTTATTCAAATATGATAGGTATGCAGAAAATATTTGATTAAAGCTTTATTCTGACAAAAGAGTAAGTAAAATAAAGTGAAAATACAGTAGATAAAATATAATAGAGAATAGAAATAGGGTTAGGGTTCCTGCAATAACAGCAACTGAATTATAGTTTCCATGCCTGTTTCTGTTCCATTAACATAATGTTTTTATTGCCATGTGTTTGTAACAGATCTGAAGGTATGGAATTGTTATCCTTCATTGCTATTTTTGTAGAGGATTGTTTTGATTATGCAGAATCTTTTGAGATTCCGCATGAATCTTAAGGTATTATTTTTTTTTTCTGTGAAGCATGAGATGGGGATCTTAAGTGCTGTTACACTGAATCTGTAAATAGGCTTTGGTTAAATTATCATGTTCACAGTATTTACTATAACAATCAATGAAAATGAGACATCTTCTGATTTTCAAGTGTTTTAGTGTATCTTTTCCTTCAGAGGCCTAAATTTTTCCTTATAGATGCCCTTTACATTCTTAGTAATTTCTTCATATTTTATTTTCTTTAAAGTCAAGTAAAATGGGAGTGTTTACTTGGCCCCATTCTCTGTATTGTCTTGTTAGTTTATGGTAAAGCTATTTCTTTGTAAAACGTTTATTCTCAGTCCAGAAAAAAATCCTGAATTTTAAAAACAATATATAGAAATTTGCTGGTAGACTATTTGGGGTCTCTAATGTAGTCTGATATCCTCTGCAGAGAGGCAGAGTTTAATCTCTTCTTTCCATACTTTTATACCTTTAATTTCCTCCTCTTACCTTGTCACTCCAGCTAGCTTTCCTTCTTTTTTAACTTATTTATTTTGCTTTCTCTGTGTAACCTTGGCTGTCTGGGAACTTCCTCTATTGATTAAGTTGGCTTCCAACTCACAAGGATCCCCTGATTCTCTTGTGCAAATGCAGGGATTAAAGAAGTGCTCTGCAGCCACCACCACTGGGCTCAGTCTTCCTCAAAAACAATATACTAACTTACTGGATGATTTCTGTGCATTTTCTAAATTTACCTCTTTTCTTTTCTATTCTGCCCCCATTCTTACTTTCTTTTTAGTTTGCCCTTTCTGAGCTCTTATGTGTTTTTGTTGTTTTAAAGGCTAGTCAGCTGTTACTGTTTCTGCTGTAGGACTTACACTTACAGAAATTGTTCTTATTGTCACTATTGACCATTTTGCCTTTCTATAAATAAGGCAATCGCTTCAAATGTTTCTAATTTATTTCTTTCATATAAATAACATTTTTCTAAGTGATTTATCAATACTAATACTTAAGTTTCAAAGTTTTGACTTTATTTGTGTCTTGTCCATTACTTGAACTCACTACAATGGGCATAACACACACACACAAACATACATACAGAGAAAGAGAGAGAGAATAAAAACATATATTTCAATCTCTAGTTGTCCCAGCATAGAATGCATGCATTTGTGTTTTAGCTAAAAGTTTAAGTATGCATTGGTGTTGTTTAGGATTAGACTTTGACAATATACACTAAAACACTGTAAAATACTTGTAAATCTGAACCACATTGAAGAGAATTTATGATATTACAGTTTTAATTGAGATATAATTACTAAATTATTGCAAATTTAATATAAATTTATATTTTCTATCCTTATGAGAAAATTACAATAGATCATTTTCACTTTCATGTACAATGTACTTATCAATTTTTCAACAAATTTAAAAATGTAGTCATCACTCAAGACCACAAATATTGGGTCCTAATTGTAATGGAAAAATTCAAGACTTTATATTTGAGACAATTATCCTTTTCATTCATGCTTCATTATATTTAACACACACACACACATATGTATATACATATAACCTATATGCTATAAAAGCATTTCCTACAAGCTTACTCTTTTCATTTATACCATTCTCACTCACTCCTCCAACTTACTCTTTTACTCCTAAACTCTTTTTAATTGTTATTATTGCATTTACAATTACACAGACACATATGAGTTCATTTGTATACACACACAAATATATGCTATTAAATGTTTGCCTCCAGGGATGGGGCCTATCTGCTGCATTGATGTTTCAACTGATATTATTATTCAGGTCTTGTTTAGGAGACCATATTGTTGACATTCCATGGAGAGAGATAACTTCCTTGTGCATTTTTTTTGGTTCTCATTTTCTCATATGGAGGAGGGATAAAGTGAATTGTATGACTTCAGGTATTGATATGAAAACCAAGTAATTTGTACACTATAGAATGTAACATATATTAAGTGTTTCATATGTTAAGTATCATACTGTACCTTGAGTTACAAAATCCACAGATAATTATGTTTCCATTCTTTTCTGAACTTAAGAAGTGTATAACACAAAAACACATAAATAGCAATACAAATAAAGAATACTATGATATAATATGATACCTGCCCAATATAAAGGATTACTTCTCCTTGTGCATGACCTCTTCTGTTTCAAATTATTATTGATAGCTCTCACCTAGAGGTTTTATAAAATAGATTATTCTCAAGGCACAATGGGGTGACCACAGCCAAGGACTATATATCTAGGTTTCCCAAATACAGGAATATTTATACTAACAGAACAAAGAAAGATATAAATCTTACTATAATTTTGATAATTTGATTTCAGTTTCTATCACCACATGTAGATACTTGTGTAGCCTTAGGTTTACAATTATTCTCTTCTAGTAGTAAAGTTTGTCCTTTAAGGACCCAGCATAGAAGTTCTGAATAGGTATGCTGGTACAGGTGATGGAGGAAGGAAACAACCTCATTCTAGTCAAACCTATCAGATCACTCTCAGGAATCAATGTGCTGTTTCTTGCTTAAGCTGGAGAACCTCAAATCTTCCCTGATATCTCCTTTGGACATTTGTCTCTTCATCACAGAATTATTTGTGACAAAATACTATCTTGATCTAATGAGGGGTTAAATGTGGAACCAGAATCAGACTCATATACAGAATTAAACCATTTCCATAAAAAAGAAATAAAAAGAATACAAAAGCACTGAAATATGTAAAGATTATACTGTTCTTACAGTTAAGATCCCCAGGACTCTTCTGCTCTGTTTGTTCTGACCCAAGAACAGTTGAACCACATTGGTAAATGTCAAACAACAAGTCCATTTTCTCTCTTTTTGTCCTAATAGCTCTTTGGTCTATCTTGAATTATCTAACCTCATATCATTATTCTGCTTCTAAACCTGTCTAGCTTTTATACAGTGTCAATCTAGAGAATTGTATGTAGCCAGTAGACCAGCAAAAATGATTTTGTAATATACTGGGCATGAGTTTACAAACTTTGGCATCTAACTTTCACTGTGTGTGGAATATAATCATACTACATTTCAGAAAATTATATTTGTTATTATCAAAGATTATTGTGAAGAGCAAGACCTATTTATACAGTAGGGTTATGTTAAATAGTTATGTATAAATTGCTAGGGTAAATTCAAAGTTGTGAAATAATACATATCAGATGCTTAATTTTTTTTAAGATAAATGATTAAATTTAAGGAATGTCTATGATATACTTAAAAAGGTTTGCTTTTAAGTGAATTTCAGAATATGAAATTCTTTCATTCTAAAGGTATTATTTTTCACAATACATATTTCTGTGTAGATTTTTTTGTCTAGGTGTTTTAGGTATAATTGATTACAAGTGATGGTGAAAACCACAGGTGTCAAATTCCTTAAAGCTGGGGTGTCAGGTATTGATGAGACATCCACACGGCTTCTGGAAACAAATCTACTCTCATCTCCCAGAGCAGTACAGGTTCTTTATTGCTGATCATCTTCCTAAACTTTAAGGGTATAACCATTGCTATAAAATATAGGCAATAACACATCAAGTCGGTTTCTTCCATGTACTGGGATTCTCTAAGCTTTTTCTAAACTGTATCATCCTGTTTCTTAATTTGTTAATCTAACTACAGGCACTCAGACACAAAGAGCCTGCTGAAAAAGAGATAGAACATATAAAAAGAACAGCATGAACTATGTTAGGAAACAGAAGTCCATGTACATGTTCTGTCTTGTTTTCTTAGCACTTGTCTGATTCTTTATCCCTCTTAATTGGACCAAACCTCTCCTGATCCTGACTGATTTTCCTACTTTTTCACAATTGTTGCAGCTTGCTGTTTTCAACCAATGGCAAAGTTTTCTCACTGCCATATACTTCAAGTTAGTTTTCAAAGAGGTCATTTCATGTGTGTAATCATTAAATTAGTGGTGACATCTCATTTGATTGAGCTGACATCCTATTTCAACCACAACATTAAAATGGAAATAAAACCATTTTACTTCTAAAATAAATCAGAATCAGAAGAATTTGATTCTGGTCATATATTTTCAATTAACTAACTCTTGACCTCTAGTAAACCTCTTAAATATTTAATGAACTGTATTTTAAATGCACACTGTCATGACATACTAAAATTGATGAAACTCTTCTCTGCCTCCCATATGTGTGTGTGTGTGTACATATTTAAAATCTTGTTTTTTATGAAAGAGCATATATAGAGAGGAGGGATAAAGTATTTACGTATATACTTTTTCTTACCTATGACAAACCTGGTTTATTCATAACTTTTATGTCCAACTCTTTCTGAGAGACTAGTTATAACCTATATTTACTACCAAAGTGTGACACAAGTAGAATGGAAACCATTTGAAAAAGACTCGGCAGATCATGTCTTATCACCAAATGAAACTTCCAGAATTGGACTTGGTGACATCTAATTGAGTTTTTGGACAAATAATCCAGGCCATTGTTAAGTAGATAGGTTACTGTTTACAAACTGATGGAAAAGTGCAATGCTGAAGACAAGTACACAATTCATTTTCATGGAGAGGTTAAAGTGTAAAAGGGTCTCCTTTCTATGTGTTGCTTTCATTGGTTAAATAAAGAGACTGCCTTGGCTTTTTGATAGGACAGCAGCTTAGATAGGCAGAGTAGACAGAACAGATTGCTGGGAGAAAGGAGGCAGAGGCAGAGAGCCGCCCACCATGAAGCTGCCAGTTCAGACATGCTGAATCTTCCCCGGTAAGCCATGGCCTCATGGTGACATACAGATTATTAGAAATGGGTTGAATCAAGATGTGAGAGTTAGCCAATAACAGGCTAGAGCTAATGGGCCAGGCAGCCATTTAGTTAATAATGATCTCTCTGTGATTATTTTGAGGGTTAAGCTAGCTGGGTAGCTGAGACACAGCCTACCGCTCCCTCATTAAAACAAGGTTGAGCTGCTGCCAACAAACAGCTTTTACCCAGACATTCTAGCATCGTCGATACTGGAAAGTACTGTGCATGTTACCAGTAGAACAATGCAAAATTCAACCTACCCCAAAAGCCTTTGATAAACAAAGGAGTCCTGCTTTCAAGATATGCTAGTGCAAAGGTAGCACAAATTTCATGCAAGTAGCCAATCAATATCTTTTTTGATTTAAGGCCTATATTTTGAGATAGAACCTATACACAACACTGCTTGGATGTCCAAGAACCAAAGACTCGATAGCCCAAAGATCTAGGGTAAAACCAAATACTACTGATCTAAAAGAAGCAGCAATAAAATGACCCCTAATGACATTCTTCTATACCCATAGATTATGAGAGAAGCTTCCTTTTTCAATAGAGAGAAAAATTTATAGAGAACCACAACAAAGCATTCTGCCTTGAGTGAGAAACCTTGGAACATTCAGTCCTAAAGATGTATCCATACAGTCCCTACCCTCGGGCCTCAGAGTACTTCAGGGAATTGGAAGCAAAGCAGTGTAAGAGCCAGAGGTGAGGTAGCCAAGAAAACAAAATCAACTAACTCAGCATGATCAAAGCTAATATGAAACCTCAGTGAGTGAGGTGGCATGCGCAGGACTTGTAGAGGTCAATAATGGGTCCCTTGTATACATTATGACTACAGTTTTACATTTCTAAGGGATTCCCGAAGGTTTGAATGCTTTTCTCTCTGTTTCTTTCTTTTTATTTTTTTTTTTAAAAGAAATCTATACTGCCTCACATAACTTTCTGATGTTTCTGGACTTCAGTGAAGAAGTATAACTCAACCAACACTTGAGTTTAGGAACTCAACAAAGCCTTATCTTGTGTGGCTTAATTTAAACAACTCTTAGTAAAAGTTTAAAAATATGTTCTGGGAATGGGGACATGATTCACTGATTAAAAGCTCTTGATTTTTTTGAAGAAGAAGAGCTGAGTTTGAACTCACATGTCAGCTTACAACCATATATAGTTCCAATTTCAGTGTATACAATGTATTCTGGACTCTGTGTACATCTGACACACCTATAATATACATACATACATGGACATAAACAGGAAAATTTATCATTCTCATAAAGTAATAAATAAACATTAAAAAGCAAGTCTTTGTATGGTTTGAAATTGAGTTTAGGATACCCATTTTCAAATCAACTTGAATCACAAGTTCATCTGAGACCTGAAAAGAGAACAAGCAATTACTTTATTTATAAGTTTAGTATTTTCTTCAAGCACCAGTGATGTTATCTTCTGCTTCAAAAGTAAGTGTTTATCTTCTTAAGATGGTTTATAGGATTTATTGCTGTCTTTTTAGAATATTAAAGGGAAATTTAACTAATCACACACATTTAGATATACTTAAATGGAAAAATTATAATCATACCTAAGTTGAAATGCTTTGGGGTTGAATTTAAAATTGTTCTTCTCTGGCCTCAATATTTAAACTGTTGTGCATTAAAAAGTTACTTTAAATGTAGGGTTGTGTTTATGTAGTGTAGTGTGTGTATTTGCTCTATTTGCATGCTCGTGAACACAGAAAAAGAGTGGAGCAATTCAGATTCATCCTGAGGTCAATGGGAAATTAATGATCATAATTAACATAATTTTTCCCACACTGGTAAGATTTTTACAGGTTGTATAACAAGCAAGTAAAGAGTCAAGAAGTACAGACATAACAGGACATAATAAGTGGTTTTCTAGGGTAGATACTGAAAGGAACGAGTATATGGGGACATAGGAAGCAGTGTGATCATTTTCATTTGCAAATTGCAGCTAATGACTTTGCTATCGGTGAAAGGGAAGTTCCAAGAACTAATTAAAAATAATTGATACATTAATGGTAATAAATGTACTTGCCAACCAGCACAAATAGACTTGTCATTTTAGGGCATGTACTGCACTCACAGCAGCTTAGATGAAGCTATAATTTGAAAATCACCATTCAGAAAGTGTCAAAGACCCATGGGAAGGTAAAAGAGGTCTGATTACTACCCAGCTAAAATGAAGACCAAACCCTCCTTCTGAATTCACAGGTGAATTAACAGAGTATCCTGGCAATGATTAACGTTTTGCTTGCTTTAAAATCCTTCTTGCTGGTATTCAAGATACAGGGGTAACACTGAGTTGAGAGTAAAGAAGAGCAGCATAGCTCATTCATGATAGCAGTACAAAGACTTTCTTAATTAATTGGACATATACTTACTACAGAATGGAAGGAGATACAAGAAGGACTATGTTTATCAAAGGCTTCCAAGGAAAAAGGGCAGTGAGTCAGAACTCTTAGAGTCATTGTGTAGCAATAATCTCTCTCTCTCTCTCTCTCTCTCTCTCTCTCTCTCTCTCTCTCTCTCACACACACACACACACACACACACACACACACACACACACACAAGCTTTGAAATTTATCCAAGAATATCAGGTTAACGTACACTTGCATACAATTGTGCATAAATCATATTTTATATATGAATACTTTATAAGCATATGTACTTGTAGACTGAATAACTTAACAAGCAATCTAAATGAAATGTAGGTAGATGGAAAAGCAGCAGATAAAAATGAAACAATCATCAAAAAATTGTGGTCAAGCAAAGACTTGTTAAGAATATTTAGAATCAAAGTTTCATCTTTTCTAGTCTTTACTTAATACTTAGCAGGGGATATTACCTGTTCAATGTCCTCCATCAATTATCAAACTAAGAAAGAAATGAAGCAATTTATTTAAATTTCAAAGTATTCTTTTTCAATATGTGTTACTATCAAGATGTGAGCAACATAAATAATTATTCAGAATATACAGCATAGTTCGTATTTACAGTGCTTCCTAATGTTAGTGTGTTTGGATCCTGAAAATGAAAAAGATTGGAAAATAATTTATTCAAAAGATTGTGACTTGTACTTTACATATAATACAGTAATGTCTAAATATTACTCAAATTGAACAGTAAAAGATACATGATATAATAACTTATTTACCAATTGGATTTAGATATTTCTCAGATACTGCTTTACCAGGATGATTGAACACTGCTGTGGGACAATGGTCTTGTACCCTGTAAAGATTTGTCAGTTGTATTGGTTTAATAAAATGCTGATTGCCAGTAGCCAGTCAGGAAGTATAGGCAGGGCAATAAGAACAGTAGAATTCTGGGAAGGAAAAAGGCTCAGTCTGCAATCCTCACCCAGATACAGAGGAAGAAAGATGAGAGTGCCTCACAGATAAAGGTACCAAGCCATGTGGCTAACACAGATAAGAATTATGGGCTACTATACGAAGTAAGAATTGGTTAATAAGAAGCTTGAGCAAATAGGCCAACTAGTTTATAATTAATGTAAGCCCCTGTGTGTTTCTTTGGGACTGAATGGCTGCAGAAACCTCTGTCAACAAAACACTATGTCATGGAAGGATAGAACCTGTGTATTTGAAACTATAATTTTAATTTTAAACATCATATATATACATAAATATATATTTATATGAAAAGGAACAGATGTCTGAGTTTCAGTGGTCTGTTGTGTGAATTTGATAAGTTCACAAATATATTGTTTATTACTTAAATAAAAACAATGTCCTTCTGCAGTAGAATTGTAAAAATTATTGGAGATTGTTGTTATTATTTATTTTTAAATTGCTACATATTTTCCAAAGTATATTACATATTTTGAATTTTTTCTATACATTCAAGAAGTCATGCACTGTCTTGTGATGGACTCTTTTTAAGATGTGAGCATCCTATAACAACTTTTTATTCAATAAGTGATAAAAACATGCAAACAAATGGCTTGTTTAATTCACATAGTAGAAATAATATATTATTAGAGCTGTATTGCTGATAATGAAGAAATGTATAAAGGCACAGTGCCTGAACTTGTGCGTTTGTATTTTTGTGTATTTATATAGGATCCTAAGGAGCTTATTTAATGTTTTAATTTCTTAATACACAAATCTATAGCATTTTCCCCCATTGAAATCTCTTGCACAAGCCAAGAGAGGCTTTCTTTTAACATAATATTGGACATGTTTTAATTTGAATGACTATGAAGCATATTTAAGTAATTGTCATTGTCTCTAATTGAAATAATTTAAGAGCTAACTGAAAGCTTAAGAATTATAATAAGCCCAGCTGGCCTTGCTGCAGCTGGACTGGAACTGAAAAAGCATGGGATAAAACCGGACTCTCTGAACAATGAGGACTGATGAGAAGTCAAAGACAATGGCACTGGGAACCTTCATCTGGCGATGGATGGAGACAGAGACCCACATTGGAGCAATGGACTGAGCTCCTAAGGCCCAAATGAGGAACAGAAGGAGGGAGAACATGAGCAAGGAAGTCAAGACCGTGAGGGAGCACCCACCCACTGAGACGGTGGGACTGATCTATTAGGAGATCACCAAGGCCAGCTGGACAGGGACTGAAAATGCATGGCATAAAACCGGACTCAAGGAATATGGTGGACAATGAGGGCTGCTGAGAAGCCAAGGACAATGGCACTGAGTTTTGACCCTATTGCATGTGCTGGGTTTGTGGGAGCCTAGCCGGTTTGGATGCTCACCTTCCTAGACCTGGATGGAGGATGGAGGACCTTGAACTGCCCACAGGGCAGGGAACCCTGACTGCTCTTTGGACTGGAGAGGGAGGGAGAGAAGAATGGGGCGTGAGGAGTGGGGGAGGGGGAGGGAAAAGGGAGGCGGGAAGAAGGAGGAAATTTTTAATTAAGAAAGGGGTACACTCATCCATTGCTGGTGGGAATGCAAACTTGTGCAACCACTTTGGAAAGCAGTGTAGCGGTTTCTCAGGAAATTCAGGATCAACTTACCCCTGGACCCAGCAATACCACTCTTGGGAATATACCCAAGAGAGGCCTTATCATACAACAAAAGTATATGCTCTACGATGTTCATAGCAGCATTGTTTGTAATAGCCAGAACCTGGAAACAACCTAGATGCCCTTCAATGGAAGAATGGATGAAGAAAGTATGGAATATATACATATTAGAGTACTACTCAGCAGTAAAAAACAAGGACTTCTTGAATTTTGCATACAAATGGATGGAAATAGAAAACGCTATCCTGAGTGAGGTAAGCCAGACCCAAAAAGAGGAACATGGGATGTACTCACTCATATTTGGATTCTAGCCACAAACAAAGGACATTGAGCCTATAATTAGTGATCCTAGAGAAGCTAAATAAGGAGAACCCGAAGAAAAACATATAGGCATCCTCCTGAATATTAACCTTCATCAGGCGATGAAAGGAGACAGAGACAGAGACCCACAATGGAGCACAGGACATAATTCTCAAGGTCCAAATCAGGAGCAGAAGGAGAGAGAGCACGAGCAAGGAACTAAGGACCGCAAGGGGTACACCCACACACGGAGACAATGGGGATGTTCTATTGGGAACTCACCAAGGCCAGCTGGCCTGAATCTGAAAAAGCCTCGGATAAAACCGGTCTCTCTGAACATAGCGGACAATGAGAACTACTGAGAACTCAAGAACAATGGCAATGGGTTTCTGATCCTACTGCACGTACTGGCTTTGTGGGAGCCTAGGCAGTTTGGATGCTCAACTTACTAGACCTGGATGGAGGGGGGGTTCCTTGGACTTCCCACAGGTCAGGGAACCCTAAGTGCTCTTCGTTCTGAGGAGGGAGTGGGACTTGATTGGGGGAGGGGGAGGGAAATGAGAGGCGGTGGCAGGGAAAAGACAGAAATCTTTAATAAATAAATAAATTTAAAAATATTTAATAAAAAATATTTTAAAAAAGAATTATAATAAGCATGATTTTTCAAATGTACTAAGGTTTAGAGTCTCCCTTTTGATAAGCAAGTTTATTTTATAGTAAGTCAATATTTTAGCTAGACATTTTGTTGTAGTTTAATTCCATTTACTTTATAGTATTTCTTGCAAATACAAAGGGATTTTTGAAATAATTTTTACAGAATAATACTGAGATTCCCCATTAGAGTTAGGAATTTGCAGTATAGGTTTGCATTTCTCTTTCATTTAGATTTACCTTTTGTTTCCTCCCTGTAAAACCTTCATCCAGTACCTACAATGGTTATTAAAATTTATCTGTTAATCTTATGTATTTCACAGTTCATTTTAATAACTGATTTCTGCTCTTTGTATACCTATTATTTTTTGTCTACACAATATTAGTCAATTTTATATGCCAAAAACTTGATTGGGTGTATAGGTTGCTCCATTCAGCAAAGCAAATGAAATAAATAAGAACTGATCACAAATACATATTCTGATGGCATCGGAATTTACAAAAGATAGTCATGGCCTTCAGCTTAAATTTTTGGAAAGATGGATTTGTTATCAACAGATAGTGATGGAGATATACTCTAGAATGATGGAAATAGGAACTACAGAAGCTTTTCATTGTGAGTAATATTTTATTAATTTTTCACACATTAAAGTGGAGATAAATTTAGACAATGAGATTAAGGGAAATCATAAGTGAGAAGTAGTATCAAGGAGAGAACAGAGAAGGAAACACAGAACTCCAAACCTTAGATATTGAAGGTCCAGTGAAAGGAAGAGCTTCTGTAAACAAGATCACGGAAAGGACAATTCTTGTTTTCTTTACATTAACAATTTCTTTAATTTGTTACTTATGGGTATTTGTGTGTGCCTGTATGTAAATGATATACATAGTTAGAAGAGAAATGGCTATAGAATCCCTTGAAGCTGGAGTTACTTGCAGTTTGAGGAGGTTATGTGGTTACAATTAGGTTCCACAATTAAGACTGTTTACAGCTCTTTCTCCAAGCCTAGTTATCTGTATAAAATCCCTGGGTCTCACATGGTAAAAAGTAGAAAGCTGACTTTCATAAGTGTTTCCTTGACTTCCACAAGCAAGTCATGTCATGTGCACACAAAGACAAACACACAAGCACAAACACAAATAATGAAGACAAAAGGAAATTAAGAAATTGTAAACCAAATTAAACATTTTTATGATCATTTCACTTACTTTTTTAACACAAAGCTAATTATTACAATATATGCATTAATTTTCCTTTAAAATAAACATTTAACAGATATACACACAAATATGTAGGAGAAAGAAATTGCTTCTTCATCCCAGGTGCCCAGCTAACTGAAATGACCACACAGAAATTGTATTAATTAAAACAATGCTTGGTCCATTAGCTCTAAACTCTTATTGGCTAACTCTTAAATTATTTTAACCCATTTCCATTAATCTGTATATCGTCATGTGACAGTGGCTTACTGGGTAAAATTCCCAGCACCTATCTCTGGTGGCTCCATGGCATCTCTCTGACTCTTCTTTCTTTCTACCAGAATTCAGTTCCGTCTTCCCCCACCTACCTAAGTTCTGCCCTATCAACAGGCCAAGGCAGTTTCTTTATTCATTAGTAAAAGCAACACATAGACAGAAGGACCTCTCATACCACAAATGTATTTTTATTTATGAATAGTGTCAAAATATTTACTATATTAAATGTGAATTAAATTAATTTACATAATGATAATACAGAGCATATATTTAAAGGGAATACATTAGTACTAGATCTATAGCCATTACTTAGAAACTTTCCCATCTTAATTTCTTAAATTGGAAATTCAAATAAAATTCTTAAATACCTGTCAGAATGGCCAAGATCTAAAACACTGATGACAGCTTATGCTGGAGAGAATGTGGGGTAAAGGAAGCACTCCCTCATTGCTGGTGGGAGTGCAAACTGGTATAGTCACTTTGGAAATTAGTATGATGATTTCTCAGAAAATTAGGAGACAACCTAACTCAAGACCCAGTAATACTACTTTTGAGTATATACCCAAAGGTAGCTTAATCATACCACAAGGGCAAGTGCTCAACTATGTTCATAGCAGCATTATTCATTAAAAAAAAAAAAAGAACCTGGAAACGACCTAGATGCTCCTCAACCAAAGAATGGATAAAGAAAAAGTGAGATATTTACACAATGAAGTAATACTCAGTGTTTAAAAAAAAATGGCATCTTGGAATTTGCAAGTAAATTGGTAGGTCTAGAAAAAAAAATTGAGTGAGGTAACCCAGATCCAGAAAGTCGAATATAGTATGTACTCACTCATAATTGACTTTTATGCAAAAAGCAAATAAAAAATCAACCTATTATCACCAACCCTAGAGAACCTAGACAACAAAGAGAACCTGAAGAAAGACATACATGGATCTAAATAAGAAGGAGAAAAATCCAAGATCTCCTGAGTAAATTGGAATCATGGGGGTCACAGATGTGTGTAGAAGGGAAGAGAGGAGAAATGGGTTGGAGTGGAGAAAAACGTGTAGCACAATAAAAACAATTTAAAAAAAGAAAAAAAAAGAATAGAGCATATGAGATGAGGGCAAGCATAATTTTATTGATCTCTTCTTCTGACTGGATGTAATATGACCAGATATCTCACACTACTGATGCTGGGATTCCCCTACTTGTGATAGGCTGTAACTTGAAAGTGTGGGCTACAATAAAAGTTTACTTCTTAAAAGAAAAAAGAAAATTCAAATTTCCAAAACTTTATATCAATGTTAAATAAGAGGTATAGGTAATAGAGAAAATATCAAAATCAATGTTTTTAACATATATACATATATAAAAACATTATTTTGTTAATTTGTATACACACATATATATTTATGCATATATATTTGAACATGTGTAAATTAATCAAGAGTTGATTTTGTTTTATATATATATATTGATAATATTGAAATTGTCATGTTATATATACATATTTATCATCTGGCATTTATATATCAAATTATAAGTGTTTATTATATTCTCAAATTTATAGTAATCACAACCACCAATATTGAAGGCTTAAGTCACAAACAATGCCACAGCAGTTTGGAATTATGATTAATAGGGTAGTATTTATTTAAAGGGGAAAAAACTTACAGATCACCGTCAGCCCTCTGCGCAACCAGGAAGGGAGTCTAGTCACCGGTGGAGCAGGAAGTGAAGAGAGAGAGAGAAGGAAGTGGCCACTTTTTTAAAGGGAGAGAGACCACGCCCCAATGGGCTGGTATCTCAGCGGCTATAGGCTGGAGGAGTGGAAGGACCTCCCGCAACAACCAATATAATTAAAAATAAAAGAATTTAAAGTTAGTAGTTCTTAAAAGACAGAAAATTATTTCAGAAAGTCAAGTGTGTTGAAATACCACAATTTGGAAAGTACACAACATGAAGACATGAGTTTAAGTGCACATTCCCACATTATAAATAATCTTAGAGTTTACAACTTGCTTTTTTTTTAATCCATGACATGTTTCCATTATTGCATTCTCACATGTAATTAAAATTATTTGTGTACCTATCTTTATTAATCATTTTTATTTTATAATGTGAAAAAATATATAGGTTGGAAAGAGGGCTGGCTCAGCTATTCAGAGTGTGTACTGTCTCTCCAGGAGGCCCAACTTCAGTTTCAGCACCCACATTAGGTTGCTCAAATAAGCATGGAATGAAACTGGACTTTCTGAACTTGGCGGACAATGAAGGCTAATGAGAAGCCAAGGACAATGGCACCAGGTTTCGATCCTAATACATGAACTGGCTTTGTGGGAGCCTAGCCTGTTTGGATGCTCACCTTCCTGGTCCTGGATAGAAGTGGGAGGACCTTGGACTTCCTGCAGGGTAGGGAATCTGGACTGCTCTTCATTCTCGAGAAGGAGGGGGAATGGAGTGGGGGGGAGGGGGAGAGGAGTAGGGGAGTAGGGGAGGGGATGATGTGTGCGAGGAGGGGGAGGGAAATGGGAAACGGGGAGGAGGTGGAAATTTTTTTGACAACTAAAAATAAATAAATAAATAATAAATAAATGAATAAATAAATAAATAAATAAATAAAAAATAAAGAACTTCAATAACTCAAGTGGTGTGTATCTAACATCCTCTCCTGGCCTCCACAGCACTTCACTCACGCCCAAACCCACACACAGGCATACACATATTAAGTATATTTTTAAATGCTTTAATATTGAAAATATATATTAGTAGATCTTGATTAAAAATAAAAGATATTGCTTGTTTAACGTTATTAGTGTATATTTGTTGTATATTTGAGAGAGGAAATGATAACTTTTAGGACTGGTAAATGATATGCTCAGCCATCATCAGAGATGCTTCCTGATAGAACAGAAGGTGTGTTGTGGGATTTCATTCAGCCAATAGCCATTTTAGATACCATCCCATTAGGGTGAAGTCTGTGGTACTATAAGCCCAGACAGGAAGTGTGCTCATCCCTATTTTTTCCCTTTTGCTTGGTTGGTGGTCAAAGATTGGTTCACAGCTCCCAGCATCCACAGTGCACAAGAATGCAGCTGTTTTCTTATTGTGAGTGTTCCCCCAAAACACTTGTTGCCTTTTATTGTGGGTTCTCCTGGACCTCCTTAACTGTGGTACGTAAGTGGGAACAAATACACATACCAACAAACAGGCATTATTTTGAGAGTAAGAGACCTAGGACCATTCATCCCTGAATGGTGGTCTGTCTCCATCAAATTTCTCTCATCAGGGCTTAGGCAACCCTTTCTGAACAGAAGTCCAAAAAAGCCAGAGGAAATGAGACATGAAGGAAAGAAGTTCCTATACATCAATTAAGTAAATTCCATAGAACTCACAAAGACTCAAGCATCAGGTACAGTACTGACACAGGTCTGTGTCAGGTCCTCTGCACTGATATGATTTCCAGTTTAATGTTTTTATGGGATTCCTGAGTGTGTGAATGAGTAGGTTTCTGATTCTTGTGCCTTTTCTTGGGCTCTGTTCCTTAACACATCATATTCTGATATGTTCATTTTGGTTTTAATATATCATAATAAATCATATCATATAACATGTCATATTATATTTTATTATTATCCTTTAGTAGTCTGTTTTCTAGCAAAAGAGAGTAAAGGGAGTACCTTCGGATGGGAGTGGAGAAAGGGAGGACTGGAGAGGTGTAGAGGGAGGACAAGCCATAATAAGGATATATTATGTGACAAAAATAATTTCCAATAAAAGGGAGGAAAAGAATGTGGCAATAGCAATTTTGAAATTGTCAATGTTAAGCTAAATAGCCACTTCCATAATCCATTCTGCTCAGTGGTAAATCTTTAGGCAAGGAAGAAAAAGAAAAGCATTTTAAGTTATTTACTTGTTCCAAAACTCCGGGGAAGGAAGAAAATCAGTTAATCTTTCTTTTCAGAAAACTATTTATTTCTCAGTTTGGATTTAAGTTCCTGCCTTCTGTTTAGCTCATAAATATTTTTACATTAGTTGACTGAATAGTCAATACATAACACTGTCAAGAAAGTTGCAAATGAATGTGATTGTGATTTAAAACTTTTACCATTTGGAGAAAAGAATAAAGTTTTACCTAGCCATTTATTTTCAGCATGTAACATGTAACATTTCTTTCATTCTCAGTCTCTCTCTCTCTCTCTCTCTCTCTCTCTCTCTCTCTCTCTCTCTCTCTCTCTTTCTCTCTGATGTGTCTGTATAATATGTTAGATCAAGAGACAGAAAAATACAGCTAATAACATTTATAGGAAAACAACACACACACATACACACTTTGCATCATATCATATCACCTTTTCTAGTTATTGATGTCTCAACTAATTTTAAGTAAATGCTGTTTAGACTTCTGTAGTTTAGTTATAAACCCAAAGGCTTGATCCAGAAATTGGAACAAAGATCTATTTTCCAGTCTCTTACCTTTTATTTGTCATTTGCTACCAATATTACAGAAAATGAAAAAAAAGACTCCTCTGAGAATTAGAGGTAAACAATGCTCAGAATGACAGGATCCTAGAAGTAGAGCATATTATACCCCAAAATAAAGCAAATTCTTCTTATTTGCTTGTGTGGATTTGAGGAGGTGGGGTATATGCACATATGTGACTATTCCCATTGAAGTCTAGGGCATCAGATCTAGAGCTGGATCTCCAATTAATTGTGAACATCTGGATGAGGCTGTGGGAACTGAACACAGGTCCTTTGCAATAATAGTGATCTTTCTTATCTGTAAAATTATCTCTTTAGAGGCTGGATCAAATTTTTATATTAAAATCAAAGCTGGTGTAAAAGTGTATTTTTTTATGTTTTGGGGAATACAGCATCCCTGACATTTTTTTGTATGATTTTATCTATTCTATTTTTAATCCTTTTATTTATTCATATTTCCCCCAGTTCCAATCCCATTCTCTAGGTCTATGAATTCTTGCTTAATAATAATTTAGTTAATGGTTAATTACCATACATAAATGAATACATACATACCATATTTATCTTTCTGATTCTGGGTTATCTTCTTCATGATTTTTCTACTTCCATTTGCCTTTAATTTTTATTATGTCATTTTTAACAGCTGATTAATGCTGCATTGTATAAATATACCATATTCTCTATATCCATTCTTTTGCTAAGGAATATCTAGGTTGTTTCCAAATTTTAGCTATTACGAATTGAGCTGCAATGACCATATTTGATCAACTGTCCTCAGTTAGGATGAAGCATCCTTTGGAATATGCCCAAGAGTGGTAGAGTTGGATCTAGAAATAACTCAATTACCAGCTCTCTAAGAAACCTTTATATTGATTTCCATAGCAGCTGTACAACTTGGCACTCTCACCAACAATGGAGGACTGGTCCTGTTGCTCCAATTGCTCACTATGCTGAGCTGTCCCTTGTGTTTTTAATCTTAGCCATTCTGACTGATGTAAGGTGGAATCTCAGGGTCATTTTTGTTTCTGTTCCCCTGATTTGTTTGTACACTACATGTTTTCAGTGATTATAGATGCTTGAAAAGGGCATTTGATCTCCTGGAAATGGACCTTCAGACAGTTATAAGCTTCCAGTTCTTTTAATATTTCTCAGCAATTTGAATTTCTTCTTTTGAGAATTCTTTATTTAGATCTGTACCCAATTTTTTTTTGCTTTCCTGATATATTGTTTCTTGAGTTCTTTATATAATTTAGATATTAGTCATCTATCAGATGTGGAGCTGACAAAAATATTTTCCCATTCTGTTCTCTGCTTAGTCTGAACGATGACATACTTTGCCTTATAGAAGCTTTCCAGTTTCATGTGACTCCATTTATTAAGTGATGATCTTAATGCAGTTTCCTACTGCATTTTCTTAATATAAAATATATAATCATCAATAAAACAAAGTTTTGTCTTTGTGAAGTTCATAATCTGGTGGAGAAAGACAACAGACAGAAAGGGAATTTAGGATAGTCAACATGATAGATGGTATGGCTATAGTGTCCTGTGATCATGATGACCAAATGCATAGCAAAAGTGCTAAAGAGATGGCTCAGTTCTAAGAATACTTGAAGATCTTGCAGAGGACGTGAGTTTAGTGTATATTTCCATATCAATAAATTCAGAATCATTGAAACTTCAGATTCGGGGGTTTTTCTGCTTTCTTCTGGTCTCCGTGGGCTACTGTACTTTTGCACCTGTGATTGCACACAGAAACAGACACACATACCACACACTTTTTGTAGTTTGAGCACTTATCTATATATCTATATATTATTTATATTGATTATAAAATAATACAATGAGTTGAATGTGACATATTCTTAACAAATAAATTAAAAGAATTGGAAATCAACTAAAAGACCATTACAAAATTAATGACGATGGAGGGAAAAGGTAAAAATTCAGAACGTAGGTCTTTGTGTAGTGAAACATGGACTCCAGTTTAAAAAAAAGAAAATTATGGTTTCTTTTGTTTGAAAATTGTTATTATTCATAGAAAAGGAATAAAGTTAGATTGCAGATGCTGTATTTCAGGTAACAAAAGATAATTATTGGTATGTTCTGCTAGCATGGTTGTTTTCAGGTGTCATGAGAAAGAAGGACTCCATATAAAAAAGGGGAGGAAAAAAAACCATTTTTGTCTATGCATAAAATATCCATCACAGTTATTACATGCTGATATTTTAATATAATGCATAGAAAACAACATTCAGGTAGAACACTGGCAAGAACTTCCAGAGCTCAAGGCACCTGGCAGAAATTCTCTCAGTTACTCCAGGCAGTATCTAGCTTTTCTGTGGATAATAGAGCCCATATCTCATATTACATATTCATAAGTAATTTGTCCTATATTGTTACATTGTAGCCAGTTGCTCAAGATTTCTGATGTGCTAAAAATCACATCCTTTGAGAGAACAAAGGCATTAAGAAACATACATCTCTGAGTATCTTTCTTGAGTTTAGCTCTTCATCAATGAAAAGTGTCGAATATGTCATTGCTTACTAACCAAATGCAGATACATGAAAGAGGCATCAGAAGGCATTTCTACAAGAAGAAAATAAGGATACATGCAGAACTTTGGGGAGAAAAATGAGTTTGAGGTAGAGTGAGATTTTTCTAATAATAGTAAGACAAATAAGATGATTACACCATTCTTATCAATTAATATTTCTTTGGCCTATTCTACATCAAACGTAAACCAAGAAAATATACCACAGACATGCCAACAGACTGTGATGAGGGAGACTATTCTTCAGTAAAGGTTCACTTTTCTCTGAGGCCCTCAGTTCATCCCTCCCTGTCACCTTCTCTAACAAATCCTACCAGATCTAACATTTTTATAGTTCATTCTTTAAAATTCAATAGGCATTTCTACTATTACTCCTGCTAGAAGTTAACTAATTTAGTTTCTGGAGCTCAATATTTTCCAGTAGGTCACTAATTTCACTTTGGTTAATTAGCTTTTTAAACATAATATTTTTATTTGTTGATTATTTGGGAATCTCACACCATGCAAGCTGTTTTATGTCTGCCTCCCTTCCCTGTGACCTCCCTCCTAAAACAAAGAAGAAATAAAAAGGAAAAAGTTCGTTTTATTTTGTCCTTATACTCACTGAAGTATGGTCAAACTTCTAGTGCCCTGGCCCCCAAGGGAAACTGAGTCTTTCTCCACTCGTTCCCCTCCCAGGAGCCATCAACTCTGGAGAGCTGTTGCGGGAGGTCCTTCCACTCCTCCAGCCAATAGCCGCTGAGATACCAGCCCATTGGGGTGTAGTCTCTCTCCCTTTAAAAAGCAGCCACTTCCCTTCTTGCTCTCTGTTACTTCCTGCTCTGCTTCCTGAGGCTAGACTCCGTTCCTGATTGCACAGAGGGCTGTTATCTGGGACGGTGATCTGTAAGATTTTTTTCCCTTTGAATAAATAACCATTCTATCAATCATAATTCTAAACTGGTGTGGGATTGTTTTTGACTGACACCTTTGCCTTCAGAGAGCTATACCTCATCATTCCCATCACAACTATTTTTAGCTCTGCTTGAAGGCTTCATATGTGGGCAAAGTTTGGGAGGGAGGTTTGTGTTGTCAAAGAGACCTTTTATGTTCTTCTTTCTCAGCTGCAAATCTGTAGTCATTGACATCACTGCAAGTGTACCTTCTTTGTCTTCACAGTCAGCAGTAACATTGGTCCTAGGCTTCCACATGGTTTCTGATAATAGCAGAGGCCTCAAACAGTCACTGGTGTCCATCATCAGTTATTGTTAAGGATTTCCATCTGACTCCTGGTAGTACTGTCCACAGATATTGACATGGTCATCTACAGAAACACTCATCTTTGACCAATATGGCCTCTGCCTAGGGGAAAGCATGGACCAAGTAGGTCGGTCATTCAAGGAGATATAATCTGACAAATGTACCATTGCTCATCTCAAACATCTTGTTGCTGTGCATAAGTCAAGTCTATCTTGCTGCTTGGCAGCTCATTGGGCAACTGAGTCTGTACAAGCTCCAGGTTGTTGCACACCACACAGCCAAGCACACTTGATAACATGTCTATCAACTATGGCACTCTTTCGCGCCTGTCATATCATGTCTCCTGAGTGGCATGCACCACTCTGCTCCTCCATTCCTCCCTCTTTGTAGTTCTGTTGGAAGCTACAGTGTGTCAAACAGTGTACCCTTTCACCCTAACAATTTAGATGTAAATGTTTATTACAATGACTCATTGGTTTGTTTCAAGGCCTCTAGACACTGCTACAGCATCAATACCAGAGCTTGAAAGAGACTTCTCTCAGATATCCTGCTGTTTCCCAGAGTCATAGAGATATTGTAGCTATGTTTCTCAGGACCAGCCCCTTCATGTGCTCTAAGACTCAAAAATGGAGTAGTTGTTGGGGTGAGCCAACTCAAATCCTGATCTGGGCCTGGTGGTAGCTGAGTTTGTCATCCCAGGCTTCTGCCAAACCCATATACCACTGTAGCTGTTGTCATAATGTGGCCATCAAAGGGCAGAGCCAGCTTGCCTGCCTTAATTTCTTTATTGTTCCCTTCTCATTTTATCTTATTATGCTATATTATATTACTACATTAATCTATGTACTATTATTGTTTGCATGTATGACTTATATCATAAGAAATGTAAGGATTTGAAGTTTACTTCTGATGTATTTAAATGTACATATGCATTTTAAAATGTAGAAAAACAATGTGAGATAAAGATGAAAGATATTAGTAAAGAGAAAGCAATGGTAATATTTGCATGCTATTGGAGTCTATGTACATTATCCAAATATGAGAATGTTTTGTGATACTTTATCTAATGAATGCCATTTTTCCCTACAAGTTAACTATGCCAATATAATCATGGAATTTAGAATACCATCTAGTTTTGACATTCAGAGTAATGCAAAATCCCATCTGGTATGTTTTCTACTAGGCTGTCTGGAAATGTTTAATTTGGAAAGGGTTCTTTCATTAAATTATTTTCAGAAAATTTGGGTAATAATTTATGATTTTGATGTATATAGCTGATTGTACTCTGAATATGCAATAGCCATCATACAGTCCATTAACAGGCTTTCTCTCCAGACTGCTTTCTGCACATGGACCTTCACATGGATACTCCCTTTAAGCCTTACACTGACATTCCAACCTTAATTTGAGTGAATTTGTGTGTGTGTGTGTATGTGTGATGTCCATATATGTGCATGTCATATTATTTGTTTGTGTGTCCATGGGCAGGCACATGTGTTGGAGAGCAGAGATCAACACTGTGAGTATTCTGCATTCATTGTCACGTTGATTTTGAGATAAGATGCTCCTAAGAGAAGGTTAGCTGGCAAGTGAGTCCCAGCAAATCAACTGTTATTTCTCTCCCATTGCTGTCAGTGCACAAGTAGGACACTGAAAATTTTTAAATATTAGGTCTGTGAATTAAACTCAGGTCCTCATAGTCAGACTTTGCTCACTGAGCCATACCCTAATCCCTGATGGTATTATCATGTTCTCTATCATTTTTGCACATGCCATACTTTATTTATTGAATAGCAACCAGGAGCCCACTTAGTACATATTCTGTAAGTAAAGTTAGTCTTAATATAATTGTGTTGAACAAATGTTTAGCAATGTGTTTAGCAAACATTTAGCAATTTCCTCTAAAGGTGGAATTTGGAGCTCTTTTCTTAGTCTTATGACAGGATTGATGTGTCAGATTTTAGATCTTGCACTTACACATTATCTTACCTTATTTCCTAATTAAAGTTCTTGAATATAGTTTTCCTTACCTCCATATATATTAATTTGTTGTTCTCAGCAATCTCAAAATGATGGAGGAAGGTCATTGGTTAAAAAATAAAAAAATAAAAACTGCCTTGGCCCATTTTATTGGTTAGAACATAGGTGGGTGGAGTAAACAGAACAGAATTCTGGGAGGAAGAGGAAGTGAACTCAGAGACGCCATGCTCCCCTCTCCCAGGCAGACGCAATAGCTTTGCTCTCTGAGGCAGACTCATGAAGCTCCGGCCCAGGATGGATGTAGGCTAGAATCTTTCCCAGTAAGACTGATGCTACACAGATTATTAGAAATGGGCTAGTTCAGGTGCAAGAGTTAGCCGAGAAGAGGATAGATATAATGGGCCAAGCAGTGTTTAAAAGAATACAGTTTGTGTGTTGTTATTTCTGGACATAAGCTGGCCAGGCGGCAGGGGTGCTGGGGATGCAGCCCCGCCGCTCTTATTACTACAGAATCAAAATGTTTGTGAAGTGTATGGGAAGCTCTGACGTGGGATTCCCCTGTGTATGCTGTGAATACCATTGGTTAATAAAGAAACTTTCTTATGCCTGTGATTGAAACTCATGAGCAAGTAAGAATAAGATCATGAAGGAGAAATCAAAATTTCTTCATATGATGAATAAATTGAATTGGAGCTATGAAAATTAAAGAACAGAAAGTAACATTTTCATTTTGTTCCTATTCTCTTGAAGGAAAACCACAATGATTTCTGAATACCATGAAAACTTTCTCTTGTTTGACTTATATTTTATTGCTCTAATTCTTCTTTCATTATTATTTTAACATGGTACTCACTTCTTGCAGCCCATACCAACTGTAACTCCAAGTTCAGGGGTATCCAAAGCTTTTTTTTTGTTTTGTTTTGTTTTGTTTTTCTCCTCCTTAGGTGCTGAACTCATGTGTACATAACCATACACAGGCATAAACATACAATAATTTTAAAACTAAGAAAACAAATACCTTAAAAAGCAAAATAGTGGGGAAATTGACAATCTTAACTTTAGCTATGACATAGACAGAACATAATGGCAGACATTACTATTTTATGAAAGAAGAAAAAATAGGAAAAAGTAAAGCCAAAGCATTTGTTACAAGAGGCAAAGATCATGAGCACACTCTCATAATGAAAAGTTGGTTGAGAAAGAAATTAAGAAATAAAGACTTTCTAAAAATGAATTAAAATGAATATAAAACATTCACTAGCCTATGAGACATAAAAAATGTAGTTTCAAACAGACAACTTTATAACACAACTTGTCTCCAAAATATATTGAAGATATCTAATATGAGTAATTTAACAGAATATTAGAAAGCACACAGCATACAAACACATAAGAACATAAAGAAATCACACACAACAAGTATATCTCAATAAATACTCAAAATCACAGTTGAAAACAATAAAATAAAAACAAATACACAAAAAGTACAGTGGAAAAAAAAGATGATTCTTTGGAAAAATCAGTAAGATTGAAGGGCCCATGTCCATCCAGATAGAGTAAACAGAAAAGAGAAACCCAAATAAACAAAATTAGAAATGAAAAGGAGGACATAGAACAAGGAAATCCAGAGAATCATTAAAAAATTTAAAAACCTATAGTTTCATAAAAGGACAAATCTTAAAAAATGAATAATTTTCATAATACATGCCACTTAGTATAGTTAACTCAAGTTCATATAGAAATTTTAAAAGACCTATAATCTCTAGAGAAATAGAACCAGTTATTAAATAGGTTCCAACCAACAAGGCTGAGGACCAAATAGTTTCAGTGCAGAATTCTACCAGATGTTCAAAGAGTTAAAGACAATACTCCTCAAATTATTCCACATAATAGAAACAGGGTGAACAGTGTCCACTTCATTTTATGAGGTCAAAGCTACCCTGATACCCAAATCACATAAAAATCTAACAAAGAAAGAGATAAACAGACCAGTATCCCTTATGAAGATAGATGCAAAAACATACAATAAAATGTTTGCAAACAAAATCTAATAACACATCAACAAAGTTGTCCACTATGATCAAATCAACTTCATCCCAGATTTGCAGGATGGTCCAATATATTCAAATAAACTGAGAAGCTTCCACACATCAAAGGACGCTGTCATTTGTACAAAGTTACAATTTACAAAATGGGGAAAGATTTTTATCAGCTACACACATGGCACAGGGCTAATATTCAAAATATGTGAAGAACTCAAAAACTTGGTTATCAAGAAAACAAATAACCCAATTTTAAAGCAGGGTACATATATAAGCATAGAATTCTCAAAATAGAAAATTAAAGGGCTGAAAACAATTAAATAAACTAAACAATTTTAATCATTAGGAAAATGTGAATCTAAATTACTTAAAGATTTAATCTTATATCTCTCAGAATATCTAAGATCAATAAAACATATGACAGCTCATGCTGGCAAGCATGTGCATCCATTGGTGGTTCAAGTACAGACATTTTGGAAATTAGTGTGGCAGTTCCTCAGGAAGAAAGAAATGAAATTAACTCAAGATCCATATACACAAAAGACACCAAATGCTAACACAAAGACACTTGCTGTTTAACCATGTTCATTGCTGCGTTATTCAAGAAAATTGTTAAAGGGAGAGGAAAATGTAATTAGGATATATTATGTTATAAAAAATTCTAAGCCGGGTTGTGGTGGTGCACACCTTTAATCCCAGCACTCGGGAGGCAGAGGCAGGTGGTGGATCTCTGTGAGTTCGAGGCCAACCTAGTCTAGAAGAGCTAGTTCCAGGGCAGACACCAAAAGCTACAAAGAAACCATGTCTTGAGAAAACAAAAAATTAGTAAATAAGTGAATAAATAAATAAAAGAATCTATTGTCAAAAACAAAGGAAAATGTGAATATTCAGAAAATTCTTAAAGAATCTAAAATGCTTATATGAAGCAGGAACTGTGGACTACATGCTTCTTTTGGATATTGTTCTATATGAAACTGGAACTGGAGACAGCATGCTATACTGGGATATTGCTGCTTATTGAGCTGGGACAGAAGACACCTTGTTCTGTTGGGATCTTGCTGTGAAAATGCAAAGCTGTGACTGGCTGTAGTCTAGCTTGATCTCAAGAGACTTTTGTGAGTCACATACATAAGGACCATCAGTTCATGAATTTATTTCCAGAAGGCCAGTGTGTTCTCACCCTATGGAACCAAGGAAATCTCCTATTATTTTAAGTAACAAAAGTTGAAAAAAAAGAATTCAAATTTCATTCTAAAATGAAGCCAAGGTAGCCCAAATTAAAACATTCTTCCCACTACAAATCGACAATTGAACAATTCCATTCCTCTTCAGTCACACAACACCATAAAACTAGATAAAATTTTCTAAAAGTGAGTTGTGAAGATCAGATTCAGCTAGTGCAGGCTCACCAAATGATAGATTGCACAGCACATCAGCATACTCTCCTCCCACAGAATTCTCATCACTTTATGATGAGGGGAGATGCACAGGAGAGGTGCACAAAAATCACATCCAGTGAAATACCAATAGCTCTAGAGAGAATGAGAAACCAATCAAAAATGAAGGAACAAAAGGAGGATTTCACCTAATGTTTAACTCTCAATATAAAAAATAGAAGGCATATAACTATACAGACATATCTTGCATTTTTCAACAGAAAAGTAAGAGTCAGCCCAAACCAAAACATAATATTTTACTTCATATGGAATATATGTGATAGCAATGTAAGTCATCAGAATATAGGCATAGTGCTTATTTCTCCAGTAAGACATAAAATGTGCTCAGCTTGTATACTCCAAATGCCTGAGTATCAAGCAACATGCAGAGAAGCCTCATAGAATAGCAAGGAGAAGCAGACAACAACTTTATTGCTAGAGAATTCTATATATGTTCTTTAGTAACATGTAAATCTAGTATGCAAAATTCATGTAACAAAAAAACTGAAATGAATTCTATTATAATCAAAAGGATCAGATTCATATTTTTTATGAATTATTCAATAATAGAGTACACATTATCAATGTTTCATAGATCAACAAAACAATTATATCATGATGCAAAAGTAATTTCTTAAAAATTTAAAGGGAAAGCAATTAGAGAAGGTAATAATCAGAATATTCTGGATTCACACTAGTGATCAGCAACGTATTTATCCAGGAAATGGTAGTTACAGCAATCATGATAGTATTAGTAATAATCAAGTTTTCCAAAATAAACTTTGTCATAAGGCAGAAAGTTGTATTAAAACGTCACACTGGTGATGAAATTTAAGAAGACTCAGGAAAATGAAAATGTATCCTGTGATTGTGATTGTGCTAAAATGTTCACAGTGTTATCAGGATTGGTAAAATCAACACTATTAAAATATCCACAATGTGATCGGAATTGGGGAAATCAACACTGTTAAAATGCTCGCAGTGTGGTCGGGATTGGGAAATCAACACTGTTAAAATGCTCACAGTGTGGTCAGAATTGGGGAAATCAACACTGTTAAAATGCTCGCAGTGTGGTCGGGATTGGGAAATCAATACTGTTAAAATGCTCACAGTGCGGTCAGGATTGGGTATATCAACACTGTTAAAATGTTCACAGTAATCAAAATTACTTGGAGATTGGATAAAGTTTGAGATTTTCTTATGAAAACTCAAAATTACCTACAGAAACAAAAACAAAAGTTCATTCATATAAAAGTTACAAAATAGTTAATAAACCAAAGTAATCTTGAGCAAGAAGAATAATGTCAGAGTATAGCATCACATTCTCTGATATCAAAATAAGGGTGAAAATAAAGTAATTGAAGACACCCAGTATTGACATCCAAACAGAAGAACAGAATAGAAAATCCAGGAATAAATTTATACATACCTGACTAACTGATCTTTAAGGAGAAATGTATGAATGCACAATGGCAGAAGAGATATTTAATTTGCTAATTATTGATGCCATATTTACTTAAGAACAGTGGATACAGCATCATATTTTATTTCATGTAAAAATTTAACCCAATGATTTATAAAGTTATATATGAAATGCAAATATTTAAAACTAATAGAAAAACAGTAACAACAAAGGCAACCATGCCATACATGTGCACATGGATATCACATACAAAAGAATGCAATTAAAAGGAGACATAATGCTTATGTTAGTAAAGTTTCCACAGACAAAAGAATGAATTAACAAATTGAAAATATCCTCTCAGAAACAGATAAGTGTGCCAATGCATAAAAATAAAAAGTTAATCTACTACAGAGCTACAGTACTGAAAACAGCCTGGTATTGGCATAAGAACAGATAGGAGGACCAATGGAACTGAATAGAAGACCTGGGTATTAATTCACACTCTTTTAAACACCTGATTTTTGACAAAGAAACAAAAAATATCAAATAGAAAAAGGAAAGCATATTTAACAAATGGTGCTGGCATAACTGGATATCAACATGCAGAAGAATGAAAATAGAACCATATCTATCACCACACATAAAACTCTAGTCAAAATGGATCAAAGACCTCAATAAAGCTAGCCACACTGAACCTTATAAAAGAGAAAGTGGGAAGTACACTTGAACACATTGACACAGGGAAGCACTTCCTAAATATAACTCCAGCAGCACAGACACTGAGAGGAAAAATTAATAAATGGGACCTCCTGAAACTGAAAAGCTTCTGTAAGGCAAAAGACACTGTCAATAAGACAAAACAGCAGCCTACAGAATGGGAAAAGATCTTCGCTAACCTTACATTAGATAGAGGTCTGATTTCCAAAATATACAAAGAACTCAAGAAATTGGTCATCAAAAGAGCACATAATCCAATAACAAAAAAGGAATACGGACCTAAACAAAGAATTTTTAACAGAGGAATCTAAAATGGCTGAAACACACTTAAGGAAATGTTCAACATCCTTCGTCATCAGAGAAATGCAAATCAAAACAACTCCGAGATTCCATCTTACACCTGTAAGAATGGCCAAGATCAAAAACAGTGATGACAACTTATGCTGGAGAGGTTGTGGGGAAAAGGGAACACTTCTGCATTGTTGGTGGGAATGCAAGCTGGTACAGCCCCTTTGTGTGTCAGTGTGGCAATTTCTCAGAAAATTAGGAAACAACCTTCCACAAGACTTAGTAATACCACTTTTAGGTATATAACCAAAGGGTGTTCAATTGTGCCACAAGAACATAAGCTCACCTATGTTCATAGCAGCTTTGTTTGTCATAGCGATACCTGGAAACAACTTAATTGCCCCTCAGCCGAAGAATGGATAAGGAAAATGTGATATATTTGCAAAATGGAGTGCCCCACAGCAGAAAGAAATGACATCTTGAATTTTGCTAGGTGGAGCTAGGAAACATTTTGAGTGAGGTATCCCAGACACAGAAAGACAAGAATCACATGTACTTGCTCATAGGTGAATTTTAAACATAAAGCAAAGAAAAGCAGCCTTCAAACCACAATCCCAGAAAACTTAGACAACAATGAGGACACTAAGAGATACTCACATGGATCTATTCTACATGGGAAGTAGAAAATACAAGATCTCCTGAATAAATAGGGAGCATGGGGACCTTGGGGGCAGATTGAAGGTGAGAGGAGAGAAGCAGAGAGGAGAACAGAGAAAAATGTAGAGCTCAATAAAAACCAATAAAAAAATAAGGAGTTAAAATATTAAAAATATCTAAAGTACAGATAAAACAGAAAATCAACCAATAATATAAACAAACATTTTTGAGATCAAATCCAGCTGTGTGATAGTCCATAAATAGGTGTCAGATATAGTAGAATGATCAGAAAATATGTGAAGATCTGCATGGGCCTAAACTTCTTTAGCAGCTAGTCAACTTCCTGAAGTCTGCTACTATAATCCAAAATTTAAAATTGATCAACAGAAATCCACCAGATAGAAATGTAGCAAATACATTAAATCTAATCTATTGATGAAGATTTTCAGTAGATTATTTTCACAACCATAGACACAATGTATATAAAACAAAAGCAAACAAACAAAAAATAAAAAGATTCTACAGGACAAATTATACATACAATCTGAAATTTGCTCTGTTGTTAAGATTACAGTTTGGGCCTTAATCCCAGAGCCATTGTTGTCAAATATTACAGGAGAAAACAAACCAACTCAATGATCATAAAGTGATGTGGGAGTCCCCCCGTGTGCTGTAATTATCATAAATGAATAAAGAAATCGCCTTGGCCTGTTCTTTATTTTTTATTTTTTTATTTATTATTTAGGGCAGAATTTAGGTAGGCAGGAAAGACAGAACTGAATGCTGGGAGAAAGAAGGGTGGAGTCAGGGGGAGACTCTATGGAGCCGCCGCCAGGGTCAGACACGCTGAATCTTTGCTGGTAAGACACTGCCACATGGCCATATACAGATTAATAGAAATGGGTTAAATTAATATGAGTTAGCCAATAAGAAGATAGAACTAATGGGCCAAGCAGTGATTTAATGAATACAGTTTCTGTGTAGTTATTCCAGGGCTAAGCTAGCAAGCTAGGCGGGATGAATAAGCAGGCCCTCTCCTACAACAATAAACCAATTATTTAATTAGTATCAAAATAAAAATGAAACCAAACATATAAGTAGATATTTGAAATAAAGGTGATATATATGAGATACATGAAAAAAAATAGATGATATCAAAAATTCCAAGATTTAACTTTCTAGCTTATTTTTCTGTATAAAGTAATTTCTAGATACATGGTCTATGACAAATTTGTTCAAGATATTTTGGTCCCAAAGGAGGAACAATGTGTTTTTATCTTAACACTTTCCTTGAGCCTGTAGTCATATAGTCATTTGCAATTGACCTCTCATGTTTAATATCGTTACTGACTTAATATCAGAGCTTAAAGTTGGATCTAATACTACAGCCTCATTTTCCATAAGGAGAAATTCATATTTTAATGTTAGATATCTATGTAATTTTAAAGATTCATTGTGTGTGTGTGTGTGTGTGTGTGTGTGTATTTATATAAATATGAGTGCAGGTGTCTGCAGTTCTGCAGTGTTCAGAGGTGTTAGGTCCCCTGTAATTGGGGTTGCAGTCTTGAAACACCTGCTGGGAACTCACTACAAGCTCTGGAAAAGCAATGATTCTGTTTATTTGCCAAACCATCTCTTCAAATCACAATGTAGGGTTTTTGTTTTTGTTTTTGTTTTTTTTGACAATTTCAGCTTTTACAAATCTTAGATGGCACCATTGAGATTCTTATACAGAGAAAGGCCAGAATGCTGATGTTCAGGGTTTTCTTAAACTTTACTTTATATATTGTTTCAGTTGTGAAATGAAATTAATATATTTATTAGCAAAACATAAACAACTCGGTAATCAATTATTTTCCAAGCCCAAATAATTGATTACCTAGTCTTTTATGTAAATGCCTATAAACCCTAAAATCAAAGTTATGAAAATTTACACCAAACAATAAAATCTTTTATATGCAAGATCTATTCACAGTTTTAGATAGCATGTAACTTAATTAGTGGATGAAAAAGCATTAATTGAAGTAACGCAAGACTTACCCCATTTAAAATTGCTAATCTCCATTTGCAAAATGTAGACAAAAGTTGATACAAATATCATGCTTAATATGGAGTGAAGAATTACAATGATAAATTATTAAGTTAAAATGAATTTACAGAATCTATAATAAGCTGTAATTGTTTTGGAACTTTTTTTTGAAATAGCTAGTCAAATAGCTGTCATTCTAGGCACTGTAAACATTTTTCTCTTTAACACTAATCTACAGTGTCTAATAAATAGTGTTTTCTCAATATTAAACAAAAGAGATATATATGAACAAACAGAGATGTGTTATGTGTTTATACAGAAATATGTGACTAAGTATGTAAATTTAGATACCTAGATATCTATGGGTATGGATTGAGAGATTTAGAGCAAACCCACTGGTAAATATGATTAAGCAATATGCAAATATTAATATTCAAGGCATAAGAGACATAATAATACAGAACTTCCCCATACCTTGTGGTAATAATGGAAATCATAAGAAATTGAAGTACTTTTACTCTAAATGACAATAAAAGTGTTAAAACACAAAACATGAACAGATGCAAATCAGTGAGGATATGATACAGAGAGAAATATTCATCATAGCAAAAGAACACAGAAAATTAAGGATTGCATAATCTAACTGAAAATATTGCAGATCAATACACAGTAAATCTAAGAAGAAATGATAGTCACGATGGCTGAAAGAATTCCTCAAATTCAAAAGAGAAAGGCTGGGGAACAAAAGTGGTAATTTTGGTCCAGGTGATGACGCAGTGGGAAAGAGAACACGCTGTGTAGAAGGAAATCTTGCTATCAGGCCCCCAGCACAATGTACAAACAAAATTGGGTGCAACTTAATTCCAGCCTGAGGGCTTGGTGTGAAGGGTAGCTCTACAGTATCAAGATAGTGTGTCCAAGGCCAGCCTCAACTATACTGTCAGACCCTGGCTCAAATCAATACAATTTTAAAAAGGTTTGAAAAGTTGGAACAAATGGACAAATTAAACAAATAAAACACTTATATAGGTATAAAGATATGCATTTTTTGTTGTGTTTTTTTTTTTTTTGTTTTTTTTGTTTTTTTGTTTTTCGAGACACGGTTTCTCTGTGGCTTTGGAGCCTGTCCTGGAACTAGCTCTGTAGACCAGGCTGGTCTCAAACTCACAGAGATCCACCTGCCTCTGCCTCCCGAGTGCTGGGATTAAAGGCGTGCGCCACCACCGCCCGGCAAGATATGCATGTTTTATAAACGATTAAAACCTGAAAAAAGAATAGGGTGCCATAATTTCTAATTATATTTTAGGACTCGTGAGTAGTGTCTCAAATGAAGGGGGCTAAGAATAGAAGATTATATAAATTAAAGCTAAAAGCTATAAAATGTCCAAATAGTAAAACATGAGCAACTTTCAGGAAAGGTGAGGGATAGACTGAACTAGCATTTTCAGCAAGGGAAGGTTAATGATAAAGTGATGATTAAGAGTCTTAGCATGAGTGTGCTATTTCTATTTATGGGATAAACACCAGGCAATCTCTTAATGCTTAAGTGTTTGCTTCCAGCAAAGAAGCCGCCAGTGCCAACAGATGAGTTATGCAAATTGTACTTTATTTTTATAAGCTCTTTTGCATTTATCGATTGATTTTCAAACTACAAAAAACCAAAACCAAAAAACAAAATAAAAATACTAAACAGGCTCCCACAGATTTAGTGTAAATTGGTTATAGTAGGAAATGAGGGCAATATAGCAAGTCAATGTTTGAGAAGCAAACATTGTGAACATTATTAAAAAATTTGCAATCATTTTAAAATAAACCTAGAAGTTATATTAATTTTATATTTATATCATATCAGCTTCTCAAAACTTTAGTAGTATAAACAACATAAATTCATTAGCCCATACTTCTTTAGGTTTGATATAAATACATTTTATAAGGTGGTAGGCTAATAGTAAATTATTTTTCAGAATCTTAATTCTTTGGCTTCACGGTTTCCATAATCACCAGTTGGTCACTGAACTTGATCTTCTCCCCTTCTCTCAATGGGTTTTCCACTTTTCAACTAGAGTTCTATTCTTACCTTGGTTTCATCTTTTACTTTCTTTTCTCATGGCCTGAGTATTCATGAGACTAGAATACAGTGTGAAGGTTCCAGCTCAACCTCTCCATGGTCAATGAGCTATGGGAGTGTTCAGAACACATTGCTTTTCTAGAAAAGTATTCACTTCATTGTGACAATCACATATTTCTGCTTGAAGCCTAGAGTAAATTTTAACATCGTTGCCAAACTTGACCGCAAAATTTCAAATATGTCTACTTTTCTTTAGTTTTTCTTAAGTACCAAGAAAAAAGCTTTATTGTATTTATTGTTTTAAGGTGTTTACTTTTTCAAATATATCCGTTGACCATGGTTGTGTTTATCTTTTCTACAGGTTCGGTATTCTGTCATTGATGAATATTATCTTTTCATTCATGATTCGTTGAAACATTTTCCATTATTTTCATAATTTCTTGAATGAAAATACAGTTAAAAGGGCAAGGATATGCCTCATTGATAGGACACTTTCTTGCATATGTAAAAGCCTGGTTTCAATCCCTAACACTGAAAATGGCTGGGAAGGAGAGAGGAAGAGTGAAGCTAAGTCAAGCGACTTTACACGTAGTTACGTACATTTCTTTCCTTGCTTTTGTTTCTTTTACTATTTTTCTGCCTGTGAGTATATGTGTATCATGTACATTTATGTGCCCACAGAGACCTTAAGAGAGTTCTGACTTTCCTAGAACAGAGTGACAGTTTGATCTTTTACCTGATATGGGTGTTGAGAATATAACTCTGTCCCCCATGAAAGCTATAAGCACTGTGAACTGCTGAGACATCTCTCTTGCTCTGTATTTTTATTGAAAAGCATAAAGCTTAAAGGTAGATTGTTTATATAATTTAAATATGATTTCAAATATTTAAGAGAAAGTTCAAACAGGAACATGACTTATTTTGGAAGAAAAGTTGAGAGTTTTGGATTATGAACAACTTGACCAAATATAACTAGGTTGCTTTGTTTTGTTGTGTATGTGTGTGTGTATTCTCCTAATCTTCATGTCCCATAGCAGATATAACTGTATCAAGCTGTTTGTAGTGGCTACTTTAAGTCTTCCCAACAATTCACGGTAGGACTCTGGAAAATACAATATTTTGTTGGCTCAGCTTGTCTTTAGACAACCCTTTCTAGGTATCAGTTGACAATGTATTCATCAATAATAGTTTCTCTACTACCATTTTGGTTATTTAGGCTTTCATTTGTTACTAAAGTGTTTTCAATGTTCAAATACAGTGTGTTCAATTCCTTCTTCTTTATTATATAATTCAGTAATTTTAAGTTTGAAAAAAAACCCTGTTTTTTCAATTTCACAGCAATCTCTCATCTTTCGGTTCTTTTCCTCTTCTTCAACGATCTCCGAGTCTTAGATTCAAAGGTCATATTGGAGATGTACCCCTCAGAGCTGGGCTCCGGTTCTTTGCATTTTAACTGATTATGGTTTTCTGTAATGGTGTCTGTTGCAGAAAGCAGTTTCATTGGGTAGTTAAGAATAACATATTCCGGTGAAATTGTTTATCCCATGAATGCCAGAAGTTACATTCATATCTCACCAACGTGACTGTCTACGTATGAACAGAAATATTGCAATACACATGCTACAGTGAAAGAAGCAAATCTGCTAAAACTTCTACTCTACAAAAAGAGGTGCAGACAATCTAAGGAGTGCTGAGAGCGGGAGAAACAGTCATCCACAGGAAGGATTACACCAGCCAGCAATCCAAGAGCAAATGCTCCCCCCTGAATACAAACATACAAATCCTTTAATACAGACTGATTTAGGGGGTTATTTATCTATTTAGGAATGCACATATACAGATATAAATACATATATGTGTGCTACAAAAATTACTGGAATAAAAAGGCCACGAATTTGCAAAAGAAAAAGAAGAAGTATGTGGAATAGTTTGCACTGAGAAAAGTGACTGAGGAAAAAGATGTAATTATTTTATAATCTAAGTAAAACAAAAGATTTTACCTTTACATATGTGGATTTTACACTTTAATTCTTTACTGACTGATTATGATGTTTGTCCTTTGTGAAGCACTATAGTTTTTAGAAAGTTATCTTTCTCTGTATTGCGAGTTTAGCTCAAAGGGGTTTGTTCAAGAGTTCAAATTATTGAAAAATTTAATTTTTTTCACTTCGTTTATTGTTTTTATTTGCAGGAGGAGTTGAAACAAAAACTTACAGGTGTTTTTCTTTCTCCCCTAAACATGAATCATTCAAGTAAAACCAACTTAACTATAGAAATTAGCAAAGTAAGGGGAAATAGCAATAACCCAAGAGCAAAGGCTGGGGGAACAGGAGGGTGCAGTCGGCATAGAACATATGCACTGCTGTGGTTTACCTACTCGGGACCGCCTCCCCGGAAGGCAAGCACAAGGACCCTTTTATGAGGATCTCCCCCCCAACATTGGAAAATGTTTCAACCCAAAACTTAAGGTTAAAAAAAAAAAGAACAAAACCAAAACACACAAACCCCACAAACCACCCAGCCATAACCACCATCTTTAATCGATCATAGGAGTTTCTTTTCATTTTATAAAAAGATCAATAAAATATATTGAAAAAAATATTTTCTCATCTTATATTTGTAAAGAAAATAGAATTCAGAAGTTTCGTAGAAAACAGAAACTGCCCTCCAGTTTCCACTCCTTTTGCTGAGGACCAGCAGGACTACAAAGTTTAGGATACTGGAGCTGCTGGTGGAAAATGGGAAGCCCAGCCCAGGAGAAATCAGACAAGAGTAGGATGCATGGGGAGGCTGGGAGCAACTCCACGTGACACATGGCTGTGCAGAAAGGGGAACACAAGGTGGTCCGAAAGGCCTTAAACTCCTCCGTGATATACAAAACCGGTTTTTACAAAGATCCAAGCAGTTTGGTTCCAAACTGGGGCGAACACGTCAATGTTTATTCACATGCTTTAAGAATCAAAGTTGCCCAAATTAAATCTTTCTGCTAATATACCACATATCCTGTAAAAAGAAAAGAAAGAAAAAAGAAAGAAAAAAAGAGAACTATAAAGGCCTTTTAAAAATCAGGACAGGAAAAGACTAAAAACCAAGTTCATCCTCTTAGTTCCAAAAGAAATTAAGGAAACTTGGGTTTCTAATAGGGAAAGGAAAACAAAACCAAACAAACAAAAAACCCAAGCATCAGCATCATTCTCCCTACCCTGCCCCCACCCCACACACCAACAACGGGAGCCCAGTGTGTTGTGGGCTACTTAAAACATGGGCCTGATCCCAGGCTCTGGGGCCAGTGTCCTCTGTCCAGTGAGACAGCACCAGGGATGTGTACTCTGCTGTTGTAGGTTCTGTGTGGCTGGTGGGTTGTGGGGTGGGATTTGCAGGATCTTCTTAGCTACACCATCCTCTCCGAGAGCCTCTCTCCCTGGGCCAGAGCTCCATTAAGAGCGGCCCTACTCAGCCTGTGGGCTGCAGACCGGCCTTGTCTTCCCGGTTCTCAGTCCCACTATCATCGTCTTCAATCTCTCCTTCCTCGCCACTGAACTTATCGTGGGCCCACTTGGGGCTGGTACTGGATTTCCGGAACATGAACCGGCCCCGACCCCGGGGGAAGGCTCCTCGGCCACGGCCACGGCCACGGCTCATCCACTTGTCACTGCCTTCACCTTCCCGGTCATCATGCAAGGAATACTTCTTGCTTTTGGGTGTGTACCCTGGATCCCATTCCTCTTCCCGGTTTCTCTTTTGAAAATCATTGTTGCTGTTGTTGTTATTGTTACCGGAATAGTTTCCTCTATTCTACCCCAACCTCTCCCTCTTGCTCGAAATTGAGAGGTTCCCCGTGCTCTGCCGCCTCTTTCATTTGGACCCACGAAGTCTTTGGTCCCCAGTCTGGATTTGTCAAAACCTGTGGTGCTCTCCTCCCTTTCCTCTGCTTCCTCCGGCTACTCCTCTGCTTTGTAGGAGTGAGACCACTGGGAAGAGGAAGAGGAGGACCTAGACCGGTCTCTTCCTCTGCGGCGCTTCTTCTGCTTCTTCGATCCTTTGTGAGTTTTCTCAGCTGATCTTTCCCTTGAGTGGCTAGAGTCTCGGGAATCCACCGACTCTCTTGTTTTACCTCGCTTAAGATCCTTATATTTTTTACGACGCTCAATATCAAGGCGAAGATCAACAGGATCATCTTTGTATTTGCCTTCAGCCTTATAGCCAGGTTCCCGGGGACTTTTCATTTCCTCTTGAGTCAAACCATGTTTTCTGAATGTACTGGGGGAAATGTCTATCCTCCTATGTATCTCTGGGCTTTTCTTATTTTTAGCTGCTTCTTGTTCACTTCCTCTCTTTAGGTATTTAGCAAAGCGTTCATGTAATGTCATTCCTGAGGATCCAAAGTGATGTTCTTTAACATGATGAACAATTGTCACTATGTGCTGAGCAAACAATTCTGAGGGGCTACGCTGAGACTGAGCTGACTGTATGTGCTGGAAGATGGAACGAAATTCCTGTTCCTTTTTATCGCTATGGACTAGATCCCGACAAAGCTTTCTTTCCTGAGCCAATAAGCCACTGGGTCCTGCAAGGTCCTCGTCAAAGGAGTCCATCCGGACATTGACCTGGGCCTCCAGAGTAATGGAAAAGGAAGACTTCCCTGAGGAAAAGTCTCCTTTGTTTCCCAGCTTGTCTCGGCTCTCAGAGGTCTTCCGTGGGGGAGGTGACGAATTGTTCTCCTGGACCGCCTTGTATGCAGTCACTAGGAAATTCTTTTCTGGCAAAAAACCCCTGTGTCCACTTTCGCTCCTCTTGGCCCCTCCACGCTCCTCCTTTCTGGATCTCTCTGTGAAAGGCTCCTCCTCCAGCTCCTCTGCCTTCCTTAGCTTTTCCTTCCTTGTATGCACCAGGCTCTCCCACTTGCCTGACTTCTCTTCCTCCTGGTTTTTGCTTGCACCGGCTATAACTTTAGACATAAATTTGGGCTCATCATCAAACTCAGGTTCCTTCCTCCCCTTACTTTTGTCCTTATCTTGTTCATCCATCTCCTCCTTGTGGAAGTCAGCCATCTTTTTCTCAAAGTCATCACGAAGCTTATACCTTTTGGGTGACTGGCTGCCTCGGAAGGGCTTCTCAGTGTCAGTCTTGGAAGCAAATGGATCAGATTCCATTTTTACATCAGCATCAGAGAAGCTCCCTTTCTCTTTCAACTTCTTTTTATCAGTATTTGTTTGTTTCTGTTCCTTATCTTTCCCATTCTCTGTTTTCTGGTCTTCCAGGTCCCTTTTTGTGTATGCCGCTCCTCCCGAAGTAGCACTCTCGTCTTTCTGAGATGAACCCTATGCAGAGCCAGTGGCCGGAGGACTCTTACCCACAGGCTCTTTTTAGATGGACTCAAAGATCCAGAGCCATGGTCGAGACCTTGGTGTATTTCAGACTGATATCCAGCACCACCTGACATAGATGAGCCCATCTGGGATGTATTAGAAAGTGGAGGACTAGGTTTGGGCACAGGGCTAGGGCGCAGTGACCTTCGCCTAACCACCAGAGACTGGAGGGGGCTTTTGAGAGCTGGGCTTCTCTCCCAGGGGCTCAGATCAGAAGCCGAGGCCCGCGACACATAACCAGTGCTATAGGTAGTGGCAAAGGCCATGGCTTTGAGCTCTCAGACCCTTTTATATCTTGAGATGCACCTCCAGAAAATGTCTGCTCCTTGGCCTCATCTCCCTGGTTATCACCGGCTGCCTGAGATGGTCTGCTATCCTTAGAAGAGGACTTCTTCTCTTTTGTAGACTTGCGCTTATACAATTCAACCCTGCTGTGGCTGGAGGATGACCGGGTGGATGAGGAGTGCCTTGACCTGTCAGAGGATGATTTATCAGAGTTCCTAGAATGGCTCCTGGACCGTGGTGAAGGGGACCTTCTCTTTGGGGACCAGGACTGGGACCGGCCTCGACGAGGACTGTATGCTTGCCGGTAGTTCTGCCAATTGGACCGGTAGTTTCCATAGACACCTCGGTTATACTGGTCTCACGGATAAAAGCCTCCATTTCGCCCACAGAAATAATAGGGACTCCGATAGCCTCTGTTGTGGCCTCTGAAATCTCGATTCTGATACATTCGGGGGTGATTCCTTTCTTTGTTATGAGCTGGAGAATACGATCTGGAACGAGACCTAGAACTCAGCCTGCGTTTCCTTGAACGGGAGACAGATCGGCTTCTGGACCGAGACTTGAAAAACGATCGAGACCGAGATCTGGATGCAGTTCTTGAGCAAGAAGAGCAAGACCCAGACTTCGATTTGTTTGTTTTTGCCGTCTTGGAAGAGGGGGTTGCCGTTCAACACCTGGACCCGCTGAAGCGACACCTAGTCGCAGTCTCGCAAGGGCACAACCGGCCCCAACGTCGCCCCGGCCCGACAGCGCCGAAAAAAATTAATTTTTATTTTGTTTTTCTTATTATAATTGTTTTTTATAATAAGTGGGAAATAAGACTAGCTTTCCATACTGTCTGATTCTTATAGATAATTTTGTAATACGTTAATTGTTTAATGAAGATATTTTTAAAAGTCATCATTTAAATCATTATTGATCAAGTATGGGTGGAATGCATTGAAATATTTAGGTGTCTTCCTATGAAATAATTTGTTCACATTGCTTGCTCACATTCTCTACGTTGTGTCATTTTAAAGCTGATATAAAATATTTAATAATTTATATTGATATTATTCCTATAAAATATTTTGCTGTATCAAATGTCATTTGCTTCCTCAGTACTTAGCAAGAACTTGATTTTCATGATGAATGCCACTCTTTGAAGTGACTAGAACTGACCTTCTTAGATTTGAATGCTAGAGAATTTCTGTACCACTGGACCACATCCCCATCATCATTCTCTCTGTCCTCATCTTCCTTTATATCTTTCTGTATCACCTTCCTTTGTGAGAAAGGACCTCTTTCTTATTGCCTCAACTACCAAGAGGTGAAACTTTAGCATGTGCCACACACAGCTTGATAAAAATTCCTTTTATGTGATATTTATGAGATAAAACTAAAACTTGTAAAAATATTTGTAAATGAGAATAATTTTACATACAATATATTTCCATTCTTTTATTTTCCAAATCCTCCCATATCCCACTTTACTTCCTACCTACCAAATACAGAAATCAAAGCAAACAGTAACAACAACAACAAAATACAATATGACACAAATATCAAAAATAACAAGTGCACCCCCCCACAAAAAATTTAGAGTGTATTGTGTTGACCATCTCCACCTGGGCCTGGGCCCTGCCCTGGAGTGTGGTTGATCAACTTAGTGACATTCCATTGGAGTAAACTGATCTTCCCTTTCTCAGAAAATATTGGTTAGATATAGTTTCATTGTCAGTGGTAGGATTTTGTATCTACTTCACAATCTCCATGCTAGGATGTTGATTGCTTTGAACCCGTGCAGGCCCTTTGTTTTCTGCCACAGTATTTTTGAGTTCACTGCATTGGTACTATTGCTTCTGAATGATGCTGTCCTCTTGTTGTCATTCATTCCCTCTGGCTCTTACAATTGTTCTGTCTCCTCTTTCAAACAGATACCTGAACTTTGGGGAAAGGGGCTTGAAGAAGAATTCACATTAAGGGCTTAGTGCTATAAAGTCTTTCATTCTCTACAAATTTTCCCAGTTGTGGTGTCCTATGTTAATTGCCATCCACTACAATAAGAAACTACCCAGATAAATTTCACATGTTGCATTAATCTATGGGTATAACAACGTGTCATTAGAAGTACTTTTATTAATAGAGGGATGTAAAAGCAGGGTGAAGAAGAGAATATGGGAAGGCACGTTTAATACTGATGAATGTCTTTTGATTTAGAAGCTTCCTAAATGTATGTATTCATGAAAGGACCATAAATGGAAGCACTTTACAATGGTAAAAATTCATCAATGAGACATTTTATGGAACCAAATAAAACCTCCAATGCAAAGAAAGATTCACATCCTCTTAGATTGTTAGATAAAGGGTTTTGTAACCTCCTACTCACCAGATTTCAGAAGCTATTATTAAGACCATTGGTTACCCTCAGCAACTTGAAGGCAAATCCCTATTGTTGAAGGTACTGTCTACATGGGTACTGGACATGGAGAAATTAAGCTGGTTCCCAATTAGACTCTCCATGAATACTGACTAGCATTTTCATGGTACTGAAAGTCTTTAGTTTTTCTTTATTTTATTTTACATACCAATCCCCTCCGTCCTATCCTCCTGTTACCTCCTCACACCTCCCGTCTGCATCCCCCATGAATTCTCCCCTCTTCTCCATTCAAATGTAGTAAGGCCTCCTTTAGGAATCAATAATGAAAAGATAATCAAGTTGAGGCAGGACCAAGTTTCTCTTCCCTGCATCGAGGCTGAACAAGGCCTTCCTCAATAGGGAATAGGTTCATTCCTAAAAGGCACCTCATGTATCAGGACAGGTTCTGGTCTCATTGCTAGGTACCCTCCGAAAGACCAAGCTATACAACTGTCATCCAGAAGCAGAGGGTATGAGTCAGTCCCATGCTGGCTTCCTAGTTGTCTGTCCAGAGTCAGAGTCCACGAACTTTCACTAAATTGGTTTTTCCTGTCATGATCTTGACCCCATGAATCCTCTCCCTTGCTTAGATAATCCCTACAATATCTCCTCAACTGGACTCTCAAAGCTCGGCCCAGTGCCTGGCTGTGAGTCTCTGCATATGTTTCCATCAGATACTGCATGAAGGCCCTTTGATGACAATTAGGGTAGTCACCAATCTGATTTTAGGGGAAGGCTAGTTTAGAGATCTTCTCCACTATTTCTAGGAGTCTTAGCTGGGATTATTTCTGTGGGTTTCTAAGAGTTTCCCTGGCACCAGGTTTTTCCCTAACCCCATAGTGGATCACTCTATCAAGATCTCTCTCTCTCTCTCTCTCTCTCTCTCTCTCTCTCTCTCTCTCTCTCTCTCTCTTTTCTCTTCTGCTCTGTTCTACCCCCTAGTCAACTCCCCTGACCCCTCATGTACTGATCCTCCATCTCCCCTATCTTTTCCCCTCTACTGCCCCTCCTGTCCTCAGTTTACCCTGAATCTATTACATCTATTACTTTTTTCTAGGGAGATCTATGCATCTCTCTTAAGGTCCTCCTTGTTACCTAGTTTCTCTAGGACTGAAAATTATAGTCAGGCAATCCAATGCTTTACATCTAATATCCACTTATCAGAGTGTATATACTGGTCTTTCTGGATTTTGGTTACCTCACTCAGAATAATTATTTTCTAGTTTCCTCTACTTGCCTACAAATTTCATATCACTGTTTTGTCTTACTGTGTAATACTCCATTATGTATATATACCACACTTTATTTATCCATTCTGTGGTTCAGGGGCATCTAGGTTATTTCCAGATTCTTTACAAATAATACTGCTATGAACATAATTGAGCAAGTGCTCTTGGGGTATGATTGAGAATCCTTTGGGTATATGCACAAGAATGGTATCAATGGGTCTTAAGGAAGATGGATTCCCAACTTTCTAAGAAACTGCCAAACTGATTTTCAAAGTGGTCATGCAAGTTTGCATTCCCACTAGCACTGGAGAAGTGTTCCCCTTACTCCATATCTTCCCCAACATAAGCTGTGAATAACACTTTTGATCTTGGCCATTCTGATAGATCTAAGATGAAATTTCAGAGTCATTTTTATTTTCATTTCCTTGATGGCTAAGAATGTTGAACATTTCTTTATATGTATCTTGACCATTTGAGATTATTCTATTGAAATTCTTTGTTTAAATATGTACCCCATTTTTATTGAGATTATTTGGTATTTAGATGTTTATTTTCTTGATTTCTTTAAATATTTTGGATATCAGTCCTCTGTCAGATGTGGGACTGGTAAAGATCTTTGAAGGCTGACATTTTGTCATACTGACAATGTCCTTTCCCTTACAGAAGATTTTCAGTTTCAGGAGGTCCCATTTATTAATTGCCAATATCAGAGTCTGTGGTACTGGTGTTATATTCAAGAAATAGGCGCCTGTGCATGTACATTCAAGGATACTTCCCACTTTCTCTTCTGTCAGCTTCAATGTAACTGGAATTATGTTGAGGTCTATGATCCACTTGGCCTTAAGTTTTATGTGTGGGGATGGATATAGATCTGTTTTCATTCTTCTACATGATGTCATCTAGTTATGCCAACTGCATTTGTTGATGATGCTTTCTCTTTTTCAATTGTATAATCTTGGTTTCTTTGTCAAATATCAGGTTTTTGTAGGTGTATGGATTTATGTCAGGGTCTTCTATTTGATTTCATTGATGTGTTTGTTTTTATGCCAACAAACTTTTTTATTACTATAGATCTACAGTTGTGCTTGAAATCAGGGGTGGTAATTCCTCCAGAAGTTCTTTTATTGTACATTTTTTTCTAGCTATCCTGGGTTTTTTTATTTTCCATTTGAAGTTGATTGTTGTTATTTCAAGGTCTGTGAAGAATGTGTTATGATTTGGATGGAGATTGCATTGAATCTGTAAATTGTTTTTGATAAGATGGCCATTTTTAATGTTAGTCATACTGATTCATGAACAGGAGATCTTTCCATTTTCTGATATCTTCCCCCAATTTCTTTCTGCAAAGTCTTAAAATCCTTATTATATAAGATTTTGACTTGTGTGGATAGAGTTATTTCAAGATAGCTTATATTATTTGTGGCTACTGTAAAGGGTATTGTTTCTCTGCCTTTTTTTCTCAGCCCATTTGTCATTTGCATATAGGAGGGCTACTTTTTTAGTTAATTTTGTATCTAGTCAAGTTACTGAAGGTGTTTATCAGTTGTAGTAGTTTCTTGGTAGAATATGATATACAATCATATCATCTGCAAATAGTGAAGGTTTTATTCCTTTCTTTCGAATTTGTATCACCTTGCTTTCCTTTTGTTGCTTTATATTGCTCTAGCTAGATCTTCAAGCACTATATTGAATAGATATGTACAAAAGTGGACAGCCTTGCCTTCTCCCTGATAATAGTGAAATCACTTTGAGTTTCTCCTCATTTAATGTGATGTTGGCTATCAGCTTGCTGTATATTGCCTTTATTATGTTTAGGTTTGTTCCTTGTATCTCTGTTCTCTCCAGAACTTCTATGATGAAGTGGTACTGGATTTTGTCAAAGACTTTTTCAGTAACTAATGAGATGTTAAGAGTTTTTAATGCTCATTCAAGGAACCTAAGGTCAGTTTTCAATACCCACTTTGAGCATGCCACAACCCTTCTAACCACAGCTTCCAGACATTTAACAAGCTCTTCTGGCTCTAAGTGCACCCCCACACATGTGACATGCACAGATGAACACATGTAAACACAAGTAATAATAAACCTTTAAAATCATGTTTAATTAATTATTTTAATTCACGATCTCTTTCATTTCCAACTCTCTACCTAATGAATACTATGTTGTAACGGCAAATGTCCAGTCTATGTAAGTTCCACTTTATAATTGAGAAGGCTATGGCTTTCTAAACACTCTTGAGAATAACTGAGGAAGAATTAAAACATCAGAACACAGCACTGAAGATTAGGAATTTACACATCAGGCTTCTGAATTAAGTTTCTGGTGTGCCATACATCCCCAAATGCCTCAGGCCTCTGACCTATTTTCCTCTCCAGAGCCTCAGGCCTATGACCTGTCATCCTCTCCCTCTCCTGTGACTTCCATTTGCTCTTTTGTCAAATGGCATTGATTCAATAAATTAAAGGAAACAGATGGAGCAGTGCATCAGGCCGGCAGTGCACAATCCACTAAAGTAATTAAGCAATTACTTGCAAGAGCATATCCCTCCCTCAAACACAATAATGTGTAGCATTATCAACATTTTTCTTACAGAGGATTAAAAGCATTAGGAAAATTAAGCATCGTTAAAAGGCTTGCCATGAAATTACATAGTAAATTATTAAAGATAAGCCCACTTTTTATTCATCAACATGCTTTTTTATTTTATTTTGTGTAGTGAGTAGCAATTTTGTGAAGAGAGAAAATGGAGAGAAGGAAAAAGGAAAACTGAAGACACTGTCATAGGCTCCCCGATACTGCCATTCATCACTGGTAAGCTGCCAAGGAGATGCTATAAAAGAAACATGCTAAGATGCCTCTTCTCAATTAATTAACTCCCCATATCAAGTGATAAGAAAAAAAGAGATAGGTTCATCTTCAAAGCCTGAGCTAGTGCATGAATTTCTTTCCTGTATTCTCGAAAGGAAGACAGCAGCACCCAGAAGATGAAGACAATCCAAGTACAGGTACGCACATGGGAACACAGACAGCACACACACACACACACACAGCCATCTATTGTGACATGTCTGAAAAAAGACTGAGGACCAAGTAAAATGAGACAGAGAGATCTATACTCAATTCATTAGACAATATCATCTTTAATCGCTGTGTATCAAACACAGTACAGAAGTAAACCGACACTCATGACTTAATCGCTAACATGATATTTTAGCTAATGTCAAAATTTTTAGAGAATGGCTAATAAATCTATAAGTTTGTAGTATGAGAATTATAAACATATAGTCAAACACTAGCCACAACTACATTTTACATATCTGCAGTGTCTTACTGATTTTAACTTGGCAATGAAGCTGGTGAATCTGCTTATAGATATGGCAGGAGAAAGATCATAGATTAATATTTTCTTTGGCTTTGGAAACACCCAAAACATTAGAAAAATTTGTGATGTTTCCATGAGAAACCTTTGTAGCAAGGAAGAGTTTCACTTCCTTGTTGACTGAGATTTCTGTCCTGCCTGGTCTTACAGTTCTTCAGCCCCAAAGAAATACACAGAGAAATACAGAGGCCTACATTAATTGTAATATGGTTGGTCTATTAGTGTAGCCTTTTTATTAATTAATTCTTACATCTAAACCATAATTATTTTCTGTGTTAGCCACATGGTTTGGTACCTTTTATCAGCAAGACAGTCTTATCTTGCTTCTTCTGTGTCTGGGTGATGACAGCAGACTGAGTCTTTCCACTTCCCAGCATTCCCCTTTTCTTGTCACCTGACCTCTACTTCTTGCCTGATCTCCTCACATATACTTGCCTGGGATACAGGCCAGTCACTGTTTTATTAAAACCATATAAGTGACAGGGTACAAAACCATTGTCCCACAGCATTCCCTGATTGAACAATGCAATTGGGAATATCACAGAAAGATTTTCCAAGTTATGTGTATTAGACATAGCAGTTTTAGTTTGTTTGTTTTAGCAAATAATCAGTGTATATAAGGCACCTCAATACTCAGGAGCACTAACTGCTCTTGCAAAGGACCGGAGTCTAATTTTAAGCACACTTGTCATACAGCTGCCAATTATCTTTGACTTTAGCTGTAAGAAATCCTACTCCCTCTTCTGAAACCCAAAGGAACCTATACTCATTTGCACAAATCATCACACAAGAACACAAAGATATACAAAATGAGAAAATTAAAAAAAAACATTTTTAATAAGAGGGGAAAAAGAAACTTTAATCATTCAGAGTTTGTGATTATTGTATAATGGTTTGGGTTATGACAGATTGCTGAAGAGTTTTACAACAACTTGACACAGGTTGAGGCCATCTGGGGGGAAGAAACCTAAACTAAGCAAATGCCTCTATAAGAATGGGCTCTATGCAAATCTGTAGGGCATTGTCATAATTAGCAACTGATTGGAAAGAGACCAGTCCAATATGGGTGATGCCATTACTTAGCTGGCAGTCATGGGTTCTATAATACAAGAGGCTGAGAAAGTCACGGGGAACAAGCAATTAATTAGTACCCTTCCATAGCCGGTTCTTCATTTTCCTTCTCCAGGTTTGTGCCCTGCTTAAATTCTTGCCTTGAGTTCCTTTAGTGATGGACTGTTATTTGGAAATCTAGATAGAAATAAATCCTTTTCTCCCTAAATTGCCTTGGTCATGATGTTTAATTACTGAAGAACCAATGTTCCTCCACTTTGTGCTCTGCCTCTACCTTGTATCTTGTGTAAGCTATTTCCCATAAAACATTCTAGTCCTCAGAAATGGCTGGGAGAAAAGTAACATGGTAGCCATCTGCAAAGTACAGATAACCATAGAATATCCCCTCCCAAAAATCAACTGATAAGAAAACTTGAAAAGCAAAGGGTTCGAAAATAAAACTTTGTGAAAAGTACCCAGACACAAGGCAATGATGATTGAACCCATCACCCCAAGCCCTACTAATATAATTTTCCTGATTTTTGCCTTTAAATGATGTCCTCTAGAAGGTAGGGTTTGTAATTACGTGCATGATAATAAACCTTGCTTTTGTATTTTGGTGAGTTGGTCCCTGGTGATCTTTTGGGGTCTCTGCCAACTGGGCGTAACAATTATAAAAATGGAAACCTAAGGAAGTCAACAGAAATATAGCATGTATAGTTATTTGAATTTTGATGTTGTTTTTGCTTGTGTGAAATATAAATTAAACACTTTATTCACCTGAATTTTCAGATCATAAATTAATAATTTAGTCTTTTCCAAAACATGCAAACTCTAAGTGATGGAAGATCAACCCTTGATCCTAAACACTGAGTCGTAGAGTATCATGATCGAGTCAACAGAAGGAAAGCTCTCTCTCTCTCTCTTTCTTTCTCTCTCTCTCTCTCTCTCTCCATATATGTATAAATGTGTGTGTGTGTGTGTGTGTGTGTGTGTGTGTGTGATACACACACAGAGTCCTCTGGTATACATTTCATGGTTTCAAAATCAATAAACTAATTCCTGAAATGAAGAACAGGAAGTGCAATGAATTACTGACATTTAACTTTTTCTTTTACTTCTTTTTTCTTTCTTTCTTTATTTCTTTCTTTCTTTCTTTCTTTCTTTCTTTCTTTCTTTTTTTCTTTCTTTCTTTTTTACTTGAGACAGGGTTTCTCTGTGTAACAGTCCTGGATATCCTGGAACTAGACAAGGCTAGCCTCAAATTGACTGATATCCACCTTCCTCTGCCACCCAAGTGCTGGGTGGGTTTAAAGGCATGTGCTGCCATTGCCCAGACAACATTGAACTTTTAAGCCTAAAGTAGCTGACCTATTTGAAGAGAGGTACAGGTAGACAGACTATTTTGGCATGTTTGAGATACCATCAAAGAGGCTTTTTCTATAACTGGGTTGAAAATAAATCACAAATTTATTTGTAATGTCATAGTTTTGTATTCTAGACCCATAGATACAAAGACTAATCATCCTTATTCTCCTTATTATCAGATGACGTTTCACATTAATGTGACACTTTCCATAATTCTACCTAATATTTTTATAATTCTGCCTATATTCCTCATATTGATAATGCCTAATCATGTATAAAAACAAGCTCTCTCTTAACAACATGCACACATTCACTCTCTCTCTCACACAAAATCCTTTTTTTGTATGATGACTGCCTGCTATATTTAATATAATGTAGAACTTTGTATATTTTGGCCATGATGACATAGGCCTTTAAACTCAGAATATAAAAGGCAGAAGAATTCTGAGAGTTTGAGGTCAGCCTTCTCTAGTAGGAAGTTCATGGTCACCTAGACAGTAAAACCTTGTTTTGAAGAAATAATTCCTTGAAATATGAATGGTAATGAGGGGAAACGGGATGCAGTGGGTTATCTCACACTTACATCTGTTGAACTCACCTCTAGTCAAGCAATTTGATGTACCCTTTCCAGTGCAATTGATCACTTCTTCACACTCTTAACACCAATCAGCCTCTAAAAATAGCTTATTTTTGAAGGTAAACCCAAAGAAAAACATAAAGTAATCCTCCTAGATATTTGAAGTAGACAAGATTTCTGGGCAAAAATTGGGAACTGGGGGGTGGGGTGGGATGGGGGAAACGGGAGATGGGGAGAGACAAGTGAGAAGGGGAGGATAGGGAGAGCTTGGGGGAATGGGATGGCTGGGATAATGGAAGGATGGATATGGGAGCCGGGAAGTATATATCTTAATTAAGGGAGCCATTTTAGGGTCTTGACCCTCGAGGGGTTCCCAGGGGTCCAGAGAGATGTACCCAACTAGGTCCTTGGGCAGCCGAGGAGAGAGAACCTGAAATGGCCCTATCCTATAGCCATACTAATGAATATTTTGCATATCACCATAGAACCTTCATCTGGCGATCAATGGAGATAGAGACAGAGACCCACACTGGAGCACTGGACTGAGCTCTCAAGGTCCAAATGAGGAGAAGGAGGGAGAACATGAGCAAGGAAGTCGGGACCACGAGGGGTGCACCCACCCATTGAGACAGTGGAGCTGATCTATTGGGAGCTCACCAAGGCCAGCTGGACTGTGACGGAAAAAGCATTGGATATATCTGGTCTCTCTGAACATGGCAAACAATGAGGACTGCTGAGAAGCCAAGGACAATAGCACTGAGTTTTAACCCTACTGCATGTACTGGCTTTGTGGGAGCCTAGTCTGTTTGGATGCTCACCTTCCTAGACCTGGATGGAGTGGGGAGGACCTTGGACTGCCTGCAGGGCAGGCAACCTTGACTGTTCTTTGGACCGGAGAGGGAGGGAGAGGGGAGTGGGGTATGGGGAGTGGAGGGAGGGAAAAGGGAGGCGGGGAAGGGGTGGAAAATTTTTAATAAAAAAATAGCTTATTTTTAATTTTTCAACTCAATGTGATTTGGGTTATATCTATGTCCCTTAGTTTATGACTCCAAAATTACCACAACCTTTGGATTGATCAAGATTTGAATCAAATGTCGCAAATCTTTAATATGACCAAATTTCAGGTCTTAATATCAGAATCATCATTGCAAAGTCATTGACCATTATACAAGATACATTGTTACTTCTTTGACAAGACTAATTTGAAACATGATCCAACAAGTGTATGGAAAACAAAGTGAAATGCATGAAAGCCAATGCTAAAGTATTTTGTAAGTGCTTTAAAATGTCATTGGTCACAAAAATCATAATTTGTGTAAAATTATTTTAGAGGCACATAAAAGTCTGTTCACATTTCAACAAGTTAGAGAAGATATTTTATATTGCTTAGTAAAATAATACAGATTTCTTCAGTGTCTTGGAGAAGTAATATTACAAAGTTCCATGACAGTCTGCAGACAATTTATTTGACATGAATCTTTAAAAGAAAATCAAAGTTTACGTCCAAAATAAAGAGATTGTCTTAAGATGCTGAAAAGGTTAAATAAAACATGCTGCATGGAGATGATGCTGTCAGATAAGAAGTCAAGTGGAAGTCTGATGTCTTGACAGTCTTAATACAGCTTGCCAAGATTGGTTCAAATGAAAAGGAAAAGTCCAGATTGTATCAGGTGGGACAGGATAAGATTGCTTCAAGGAAGTATAGTCCAGTGTCTCAAATACCTGTAAAACAAAGAATTTATCTTTCTTGTCTATTGTAGGTTTGCAAATCAACCATGTCTGTTATTATTGCATACCAATAGAGCAGATGGTGAGAATAGTGCCATAGATGAAGCCATGGAGAAGAATAGAAAGCCCTGTGGTGTTTCCACTACTAATGATTGGGTTTATTCCACAGTTGTATCAGTCAATATGTGTCACAAAATAACCAAAATAAGTTATGTGGTCCTTGTTATGCCCAGATCCATGAAGTCCCCCAAAACCAAAGAGGAGTCCAAATCCCATATGTAAAAGCAAGGAACATTTATTTAATTGTTTTTTATTAAAAATTTCAAAAATTTTAAAAACACTATCCTGAGTGAGGTAAGCCAGACCCAAAAAGAGGATCATGGGATGTACTCACTCATATTTGGTTTCTAGCCATAAACAAAGCACATTAAGCCTATAATTAGTGGTCCAAGAGAAGCTAAATAAGGAGAACCCAAAGAAAAACATATAGGCATCCTCCTGAATATTAACCTTCATCAGGCGATG